>NC_141877.1:518696027-519008299 GCF_056163025.1 Triticum urartu
ATTCCCTCCCGCAGTCACAGCGAGAGTGGCGTGGACGCTGGTGACGACGCGGACGCTGTTGACTGGAGTTGTTGCCGATGTGTTGCTGTAGACCAAGCCATTAACGTCGATGTCGAGGTAGCTGATCATGGTGATGTAGCCGTGGTCGATGTAGTCGTGGTCGATGGTGTAGTCGTCGTGGATGATGAAGCCGCACAAAGCCGGATGCGCAAAAAAAATGCGTTATGACGGAGCTGCAGACGTGGACGATGCACCTTGCGGATGTCAGAGGGTGCCGTCGGCGATGAGTCCGTCGGTTTTGCCAAGACCGGAGGAGGCCCATCGAGCACACATCGGTTTTGCCAGAACCGTGTGGCCGTGTAGGGTCGTCACTATAGTGACGCCATGTCGATGCAGTCGTGCCGTCGTGGATGACACGGTCGTTGCCGTCGTCGTGACGCGGTCAATGCCGTCGTCGAGGTCGCGTCTTGCAGAAAACTCTGTCAGAGGACGTTAGGTGTCCATCTTGTGGACAAGGCGGCGGTGTGTTAAGAAAGATGTTGGTGAAGACCATATTGATGAAGACCTTGGTGATGAAGTGTCGGCAATGGCGTTGCAGCGGCGTGTCGACGATGATGACGCTTGAAGGCGTCCCTCACGGCGACGATGTGTCGATGCCGTGCCGTGCCGGAGAAGTCCATGAAGATTGCATCTTGTTCCACACCAGTCTGGCGTGTGGACAGTGCATGTTGAGGTCGCTTCTCATAGGTGTGCTCGATGAAGTATGTTGGCTGGCAGCCAGGCTAGTCGTACAGGTCGATGGAGTCGGCTTGGTGAAAATCGCGTTCGTGCGCGTGCCTCGAAGTCAAAAACCTATGGGCCTTCCCGGTGTCCGGCGCCGCAGTGACATGCGGCTAGGTGTTGTGGTCGTCGGCCAGATCGGATCACAATGGTGATTGTTCCCATGTGCGGGTCGCAGAGACCTGCGTGTCGTTGCCTTTCGACCCTTGCAAAAGGCGCGTGGCTGAAGTCCAAGGCTCCACGCCATGCGCGTACGCATGGACGTCTTTGTGAGTTCGGCCATGCACGTATGCATGCGCACATGGCCGTGTTCCTTGCTGCTCCTTGCGTGAGTGTAGTCGACGCGGCTGTTGGCGCTTGGCGATGGGTAGCTCGGTGCTGAACCGCTGATTCGAAGGAGTTGCTGGTTGCGCCGTCGGGAGATCCGTGTACTCGTACGCGATGGAAATCACTGCAGGATCTACGCCCTCCTGTGAACCGAGAACGACGCGTCGTGCAACGTAGCCTCTCGCTGCAGTCGGTGCTGACTCGGACTTGCTTGCGGCTTGGCTCGTCGACGGTTTGATCGGATCGTAGCTGGTTGTTGCACAGACATGCTCGCGCCGATCGATCAAGGCTGGACGGGCTTGATGTAGATGAGCTGGTGTTGATACATGCATCTGCTCGTGCATGTGTTGCTGGGCTGCTGGCTATATCGTACTGCTCCATGGCGGGGTTAGCGGCCAGCGCATGGATCGGTGACCTTTGCATAGGCAGATCTCATCTGGTCCTCACCCGTCCGTGCGCGCGTCTCACGGGGTCACTGCTGCGTGTGGCAGCCGACGACGGATCATGAATCGTAGGTTGATGCCGCGTGCCGCAGACGGAGGAGCGCCCATGGCGCCGTTCCATCGCCGTCCGGCTGCTGGGTTGGAGATCGCCGAATTTTATTTGGCTAAAGAAGAAATATCAGAAGGAAAATCAAGATATTGATCTAAACTAATCTAATGAACCGAACTCATTTTTGATGGTTGGGTGCCACGCCCCCGGGAAGAGGAGATTGATCTCCCCGGGGGCGGCGCGCTGCGGAGGTGGAGGAAGGTCCTAGGATCGGCGTCGTGAGACTAACCGCTTTAATACCATGTGGAAAATGTAGGATGACTAATGTTTGTTGTTGTATTGATCTGACCCTTGTGGGGGTATATATAGAGGTACAACGGAGGGATAGAGACTTGGAGTAGAGGACAAGTAATACATGGTTTAAACCTATTCAATCTCTACTTCTTATCTCTATATTTAACCCAACTTATATTCTAACATTTGTGTGTGGCAAATTTTGAGGGTAGGCTAGAGCCTATTGAAGCCTGTTGAGTAGAATCACCACTGCTAGAGGGCCGATCCATAGACTATACACCAACCTCCAACTTGATGCAGGCATAACATGCGAAAAGGCTCAATGGAGCTCCGCCTCCATGGAAGCCGTATTTCAAAAGATCAAAATTTGAATTTGCACATATCAAAAAATTGAAAACAAATACACATATACTTAGAGACATAATGCACAAGTGTGTAACTTCCAGGATGAAATACGTTAAAATAAGTGTTGCATAAAAAAACAAATCTGAAAGTTCATCCAAAGTACAGAGACAATGATGTGTGTAATGAAGCCATATATTTGAGTTCTATAGTAAAATCAGACAGAAACACTTAAGTTGGCTAGCCTATATATACACACATCTATATAATATGCAGGAGCAGTATGCATGACAACCTAGGTTTGAGTCACAAGAGAAAGAGGACCACTGATCACCATGTTGATGCTGGTACAGATGGGGCGTATTGATCAGTGTACTGCTGTTTGGCTTAATTCAGGTCCTGATGACCTTTGTCTGTTATGTCAAAACGAGGGTAAAACAATTCCCTATTAAATAAAACTCTCGTTTAACCCGCAAAAAAAGGGTCAAAAACCTTGTCGAAACATGGGAACACACACTTAAAATCTGACATAGGCCTTTCCCCCTTTTATGGACTGAAGTACCAAGCAACCTTGCTTATTGATTCTGATCAATTTCATTTGCTTTGGACAGCTCCTCGCTCACAAAACTTTAGGACATTTACAATGATGGGCACTCTCATGCAATCACCAATCAGTGTAACCGTAAGCGCAAGGTCCATTTCAGCATCTTCTAAGTTTTTTGAAACGTTTGGCAGAGCATTATATGTTTTTTCTTCAAAACGGAGATAAAAGATTTGCCTCATCGCTATACAGACGGGCACTATATGCCCACCATGATATTTGCAGCGGCATGCATGTATCCAGCTGGAGAGAGCAGCCAAGAGTTATTAACGCCACATGGACGGAGGCTTGTTCAATTTATACATCTGAACCATCCAAAGTACAGAGACAACGATGTGTGTAATGAAGCCATATATTTGAGTTTTCTAGTAAAATCAGACAGGAACACTTAAGTTGGCTAGCCTATATATATACATATACTCCCTCCGTTTCAAATTAGTTGACTTGAATTTATCTAAATACAGATGTATCTATACTTGTTTAGTGTCTAGATACATCCGTGTCTAGATAAATATGGGTCAAGTAATTTGGAAAAGAGGGAGTATATAATATGTAGGAGTAGTATGCATGACAACCTAGGTTTGAGTCAGAAGAGAAAGAGGGCCACTGATCACCATGTTGATGCTGGTGGTAATCTTTGCACTAGCATCACAAAAGGGAGTATCTTCGATGGGAATGGGTGGTGTTGGGAAAGGGTGTCAAAACACATCACTGAATCTGACGATTCAGGGCCAGCCGGCGAGGTGGCAGGTTGCAGGGGCCCTCTCCTAAAGCTGAGCACAAGGTGACTATTATGAATATGATGTTCAAGCCTTCATCAGTTTACACAAGCACACGTCTCCTACTGCTTGCCCTATTCTGCTACGTGGTCGTTGCCACGCCTTGTGGCTTTCATCGAACTCTTGATGTGCTTAGATAGACCCCTTGAAAACTCTATGTTTGTTTTGCATTGTAAGTGCATTCCTGTAGTGTTGTAATTCGGCCAATCTGGACATAACTAACTTTAAGATATACTAGCATGACTTACCATCGTTTTTTTTAGAAAATCATAAGAGGACTTACCGACCATGATTGATCAACCACCCCTTGGGGCCAATATTTTCTACTAGTATTTAGTATGAATTTGGAGGGGAAATACCGCTTGGTTCTTAGGTGTATATACACCTCATATGGGGATTTTTTAATAATTAAAATAAAAGTCAAAAAAGTTTAGCAGTTTTTTAGAATAAACTTGATTTTCTTTTGCACTATTATAGAAATTTTCGCGAATAAAAACCCAAAGTTGACTTCAGGGCAAAAAACAAAACAAAATTTATTTGCTATCATAGGTCACTATTCACACTGTTTTGGCCGAATTTTTTGTTTTTTCTAAAAGAAGTCAACATTTTTTTTCTTTTTTTGTGGATTTTTTTACAAGTACAATGGAAGGTCAAGATTATTTCAAAAATATTTTCAGATTTTTTTGACATTTTATTTAATTACTAATATATTTTTCTTTTTTTGAACACTACTAATTTATTTTTCCATATAGGGTGTATATACTCTCATAGACCAAAAGTTCCCCTCCGAATTTGGAGTATGTAGTTCAGAAATTGGTTTTGGCACGTAGTTGGTACAATGTACTAACCACTAATTTTGTGGTCTCTACTCAATTGCCTACATTGCCATGGTTGTGTTTAACCCATTTTTGTTACTCATTTTAATAGAAAGAAAGAAATGCCTGAAACACACAAGGATAAAAAGGAATAGTCCTCATAAATCATGAAAAATAATTAAACATTTCATATTACTACAAAACAAATTCGGCCAAATACGCTAAAGCGAGGATGATAGGTACTCCCTCTGTCTAGGTATGTAAGTCACCTTACGAAAACCAAATAATCCCAAAACATTTAAGCATGGTACATTAACTTCCTTCTTGTTTCTTGTTTTGTGACATATTAACCAATAAGAGATGTGGGCCGTGCATGCTTTCAATGACTTGAGACTACCAAACATGACATGCAGTGGTTAGTTCATTGCATGCAATGCTATTAATTAGCAAAAAAGACATTAAGTTTTCTCGTTTTTCTCTCCGCCTTGATCGCGGTGCACAACGTAAGATGACTTAGACTGCTCACAGTGGGGAGTAACATAGAGTAGTAACTTGCCGATGTTACTAGTCTATGTTACTACCTTCATAGTGGATAGTAACATATGAGTGGTATCATGAAAGAGTTCATTTATTAGGCTATAAACTCATTATGCCTTGAAATGCGTGATGTTATAGTAACTACCTAAGTTACCACAAACCTCTCTTTCTTTATTATTTAGCTGTCACATAAGCAATATTATATTGAAATGTATAAATGTCAGGTTCGGAGGGTCGGGAAAGACATTGGTCGCCAGGAGGTGTACGAGAGCGATATTGTGGTCAGCCAGTACAAAGCATGGGCTTGGATTCGTGCGGCGGACAAAGGCGCGGTGGATGTTCTCAAGGAGATCCTAGAGGGAACTTGTCATGCAGGTTATTTGGGATGCGAGGACTCTCGTCACAAGTCTCAGAAAATGCTTGGTACTAACAACATCACAAAAGAGAGTATCGGGAATGGGAATAGGTAGCATTGGAAATAGGTGTCAAACGGAAGTACATAAATGCAAGGCAAGTCGGCAGGTTGCAGGGGCGCAACGACATTCTCCGTGAGAGCACCACAAATTGACTTTTGTGAATATGATGTTTGAGGAGTCCTTCACCGGTTTACACATGCACAAGTCTCCTCTGTTCCTCCAGCTTGCCGTACTCTCCTATCTAGTCGTTAGGACGCCTGGTAGTTCTTGGTGTGCTTGACTACTGTTGGAATTACGTGTCCTGCAACTATATTCAAATTACTTGGAATTGTTAAATATTTAGAATACCTCATTATGGAATTATACATGTATTTGTACATGGAATTGCTTTACATGTTTAGCATGGAATTATCACTTGTTGGAACATACTTAAGTTGTATGCTTAAGGAAGCTAGTCAATTATCAGTGGAATACAATATACTATTTATATTGGAAAGACTATCCGGGTACATTGATAATTGGAAGGAGCTAGATCGTATAGTTAGATTACAGCCCTAATGTTGATCTACATAATTAGAGGAATTTACACTCTATTATGGCTCGTTGCTCACAAGCGCGTGCTCCGGGGACAAAACATGTAGAATCCATTAATCAGACAAATATGATCATGGTTGGTAATTTGATCTGGACTCTATCCCGAAAACTAGTGGAAAAGACTAGGAATCTTATATCTGTATAAGAGGCGGACTCTTTGAAAAGACAATATAAGAAGGTCCCTACCCCCTAGCCTCAGATACGTGAATTGTGAGCGGCACCACGAATAAGCGCAGAGGAATTAGGGGTAGACCAAAAAAAAAATTCCAACATTGGCATCAGCGCAAGGTTCGATCGCTCTAACCCTAGTCCCGTGCAAACTATCCGCGGTCGTCGTGATTGCCGTCGGTCGCATCTGATTCCGCTGCGTACTCTCCTTCGTATGTTGATCGGTTCTCTTATACAATCGCATCCCACGCGTGCAGTCTGCCTGGTTTCAGATCTGCTCTTTGATTCAGCAATTTTCCTATAGCTACGTGTACCTCTTGGTACGTACAGTACCTTTTATATGTCCAAGCAAAAGGGGTACATGGATCGAGTCAGACTAGTACAAATTGCTGGATCGTTCTGCTGAATAATTTATGTGGACCGAGAAATCAAGCGGCAAGCGCGCCGCACTGCAGGTTGCTGGAAGTTTTGCGCGTTGATCAACCGGAAGCACAGCCATGACAGAAATCTAGGAAGCTAATCGTGACATCACGTGGGGCATGGAAGGTTAAACTTGCTGCACGGAGATCAAGGAGTACTACTGGCGTTGATATTTCGTGAAGCCACATGAGGTAATTCTGGGCACGTGAGGAAGGAGTGCTGGAAGGTGATCCAATGCGTGTGTGTGATCGGAAACACGGCAAAGATTTGCTGCCGGAAATTGTTAACAGATTCTTCTTTTATTTTAATCGGATCTGGAAGTTAAAGATTTACTCTGGCATCATGTAACAGTGGCGACTCACATGGTCCTCGCATCGCTCCGTCGGGACGTTCAGAAGTTTGCGGCCTCTCCTACTTGCTGCACGAATAGGCACGGATGCGTCGACAGCTATACAGGATCAAACTCATCTCTAATTGACCTGAACTTGGCAGCTTGCTGACCAAGGAACAGGAAATCTCCACTCAAGGACTTTCCAAGTTGAACGAGCAACTGCTCGGAAACTGCAGGTCATGCCAACGCTTGCTGCCGCTACTATCTATATCATCAAGAGCAGCAATTTTTCATTTAAAAATTACTGGAATTTCAAGCCATTATTTGAAGGGAAGAGAGGGAATTTCTATTGTTATTTATTGTGTCTAACATGTAGCCAACTGCACGGTCGAGAGGCCGGCCGGAAGAGCCGCGCATGCACTTGTGCACGGGTGCTACGGGGAAAAAGAAGCAAATTACGAATCCTATCTGTTGATTATTATATTTTATTACATCACTCATTAATGGTTTGCTAATCAACTGCATGTATGTCATAACAAGGAAAATATGTCTACTCCTTGGAAGAAGTTGATCAGCAAATGGTTGAATTATTCTGCGGAAAGTTACGCATAACCTGGAAAGGGATTTCAGAGAAGTACATATTATTTTTGCATCACTTGTTTATGGAGGAAGATGTGAGTTACTCCGAGGACAAGGAAATTTGCTCTTCATTTGCTGGTATGCCTAATGATAATATTTGCACTATATTTATTTATTTGGTGCTATCTTTTCAAGTATAAATGGATTTAGGCTATGTCTTATTGCTGGAATACAATAGCAATTTTATTGACATGCTGATAGCCAAAGGAAATTATCCATATTTATGTGTTTCGTCATTGCTGCTAAATCTTATACAATTTGGAATTGGAAAATTTGCCATGAAACTCCCTTGTGGAGGAAAAGTATTTTCGTTATAGGACATTCTGTGCAACTTTAGTAAGAAGGGATTTGATTTATGGTTCTATCTTGAAACCCATTGTTTATGAAATACTATTTGGAAAGGGAAGAGTGGAAATATTGCTCAATGATAAAATTAGTGCATTACCGAATTTCACACAATGGTTTATTCTTTCTTGATGGTCCATTGGAAGTTAGCAACCCAGATTGTCATTTGGGAAGATAACTCATGGAGAGGAATGTTGTTAATGGGAACACATGCTTGGAATTTATTATTTTGTCATGGACGACTTGGTCAGATATCATGGAACAAAATTGAGTAAGAATTGAGTGGCTTACTGATTCTGGAATTCTAAACTTTAGTGGGAGGATTGTGGTACTTGGGAAGCATATATAATGAGTATTTTTACTTGCACACCTTCTTTTTTTAAGGTGGAAGGAAATAAAAAGGTTTCACACTTTTTTCTTGTGGTACTTATGGTATTATTTTTTGGACACTCCCACTAGAGGTCATGTTATTTATTTTTATCTTATCATTGATGATTGCACATGATATGGTTATGTTTATACTATTTCAAAATACAAGTCGGAATGTTTTATTGTGCTTGTCACATGTTGTACTGAAGTGGAAAATCGGTTGATTAAAGATTACCAAAGTTTTAACAACCAATTGGTGGGGGAAGTACGCTTCAGTAATATATCAATTGAACATGTAAATATCATGGAATTATTGAATGTCTTTTATACTCCCTTGTATTTTTTAAAGATGTATTGGACACTGTCGTTTGTTGATATCATTATTCATCTAGCACAGTCACTATATGTCTTGTAGACTGGAAGGAAATCTTCTATTTTGACAGGAAATTCTCAGTTAATACAAAGTGCACACCAGGAATTTTTTCATGGCTATTCTAGTGGATCAAAGGGTTGTTTTATTTTTGATTTGAGAAAGGAAAACTGGTGGAAAGTAGGAAAACAATTATTTTTATGATCAAGGGTGGAAATATTAACAATCATACTGGAATAATCTTGACCCCAAAGGAAACTACAAGCAGTGAAACTCCCAATACTAACATGCTTAGGATAAGTGTGAGGAATTAGCTTGGACGTCTGGATAATTATTATGTGTTATTGGGGGATGTCACTCTAAATTTTAGAGGAATCACTAAATTCTCTTAAGAAAGTTTTTTTTTTCATCAATGTCAACTATGGGTGGAAGAATTGCGGGAAGGAATAAACTCAGATGAGGAAGAGCATAGTTTGGGAACTTAATATCATACCAAATAATCGCAAGCCTATTTGTCTGGGAGTGTTTTTATATTTTGTAAGGAAATTTGGCTCGCTGGAATATTATAATGTCACTCTTGTTATTCAATTCTTCACATAAAGGGAAATATACTTTGTGGAAACTCTCTCCCCTGGAATTTTGGGAAAGAGGAACTAAAGACATGGTTTGCTAATTGAGTGTATTAATGTATGGTCATATAAGAACCTTCACATCAATGGAATAGCAGGTCATATGGTTTTCTAAAGGAATCAAGGCAGTCATCTACAAAACTTGGTCATGTTTTAACTTTCATATGAAAGGAACATTTGAAAATCCTATTTAATTTTACGAGTGGAAATACATAGAAAATACTTTGAAGTGTTTCTCTATGGAAAATTGCAAATGTGTTAAAATACCTTTGATAAAGGGAATCATACTCGGTCAGGAATTATATTTGAACTACTGAGGAAAAATGGAATAATAAATGGTACTGGAGTTCGTATGTATCTTCATTATATTATCATACCTTAGCTACCGGAATTTATGCTGCATTCAGGCAGTGGAAGGAAAGATGAGCAGTTAAGGGAATCTCACACATCATATAAGATTGTGGAAAGTGCATCACAACCTGTCACTTGTTCTTAAATTTATATTAAAGGTAAACACATTGATGAGGTCTACAAGATGAGAAATAAGTCCAGGTGCGCATATTCATATTTTTCTGTAGTACTAATATGGTGCAGGTTCACTGATCAAAGTCAGGAATTTCTAACATGGTTAATCATGGAACTTCATTTACTTATTGGATTTGATATTTATGTGGTTTTCAAATTTTATTCAACATGGTTATCTTATACTTGACTCGACGCGGAAATAATCATATTATTATATATGTGATGGAAAATAATTGATGCAGAATTTCACTTGAGGAAACAAAATACTCAAGGTGCCTATAAAGGTGGAATTACACTCGAGAAAATAATACTCGAGGTGCCAAAGACAGCTATGCTGGAATAATTAGGCGGAAACTAAAGGTCTCTAGTGATCTTAAGTGTCACAGCAAGGAAACATATTGAAGGGAAATATCACCGTATATATATTTGTGGGTTTCCAACGTAGTGTTAATATGATTGTTGATCCCTTGACTAAGTCTCTTAGTCAGGAGGTATTTGGCAAGCATGTTAAGGCTATGGGTTTACAAATATTTGAATGATCGTTTTGGACAAGTGGGAGATGTTGAAATTATGTGTCCTGCAACTATATTCAAATTACCTGGAATTGTTAAATATTCAGAATACCTCATTATGGAATTATACATGTATTTGTACATGGAATTGCTTTACATGTTTAGCATGGAATTATCACTTGTTGGAACATACTTAAGTTGTATGCTTAAGGAAGCTGGTCAATTATCAGTGGAATACAATATACTATTTATATTGGAAAGACTACCCGGGTACACTGATAATTGGAAGGAGTTAGATCGTATAGTTAGATTACAGCCCTAATGTTGATCTACATAATTAGAGGAATTTACACTCTATTATGACGCGTTGCTCACAAGCGCGTGCTCCGGGGACAAAACGGGTAGAATCCGTTAAACAGACAAATATGATCGTGGTTGGTAATTTGATCTGGACTCTATCCCGGAAACTAGTGGAAAAGACTAGGAATCTTATATCTGTATAAGAGGCGGACTCTTTGGAAAGACAATATAAGAAGGTCCCTACCCCCAGCCTCAGATACGCGAATTGTGAGCGGCACCATGGATAAGCCCAGAGGAATTAGGGGGTAGACCAAAAAAAATTCCAACAACTACACCCCTTGAAAAATCTATTTTGGTTTTGCATCGTAGTGTATCGACATAATGTTGTACTCCCTCCGGTCCTTTTTAGTTCGCATATAAAATTTGACTGAAGCCAAACCTTGTAAAGTTTGACCAACTTTCTAGAAAAAAGTGCCAACATTCATAATCTGAAATCAATACCACTAGATGTGTCATGACTTAAAGTTTCATATACCCACAAGGTCGGGTGGTTTTTTGGTCCTCGGCCGGTACTTGTGGATTCAAAAGCTCAAGAAAAGCATCACCCTATGCTGGTCAAAGAACAGCAGTAGATGCTATTCGTACAGTAGGTTTGCAACGAGTAGAAGTTATGGTAAAGGGCGCTGGTAGTGGAAGAGATGCCGCATTACGAGCCGTTGCTAAAAGTGGTGTGCGATTAAGTTGTATACGCGATGTAACACCTATGCCGCATAATGGATGTCGACCGCCTAAAAAAAGGCGTCTGTAAAAGAATTAACCCGCTTTCAATTTTCATTTCAAGAGAAATAAACGATGTTGATATTTTTTTATATAAATACGGTCAAATTTTGTGAAATTTGACTTCAGAGAATTTTAATATGCAGAGTAAAAAGGACCGGAGGGAGTACTTCGGCCGATCTTGGCTTAATCAACTTTAAGATAGACCGGCATTTGTTGCCATTGTTCTTCTTTTTAGAAAATATATGAAGAGGAACTACCGACCACCTTTCTATTCTGATGTTTAGCGTGAACTAGGAGTATGTAGTCCGTAAAATGCCACCACAGATTATGTGGCCTCAACTCAATTGGCTATATCGCAATGAGTGTGGCTAACCATCTCCGTTACTCGATTCAATAGAAAGAAGTGTCTGAAAGAGGGATGAATAAAATAGGATTGGTTCCTAAAATTAAATTTTGCATACGAGTACTAAAAAACAACCTCGACCAAATACGCTAAAATAAGGACGGCAAATATTACTAAATAGGAAGGCGCGCTCCGCCGCGCCCGGCTATAGCACATTTTCCACGTACAATTGTAGGCACTCATGGTTATGCACTGTTGGGGCTTGATGCCTAGGCAAATTCTCTATATGGACAAACTCATCTAGGCAAGCTCTCTTCTCGGTTTCTGCCTCTGTGCGGTGTGGCTTTGATGGCAGCAATGCCGTGCCCGTTTGCCGGGTGGTGTCGCTCGGATGCAGAGGAGCTTTGCGTGCTCGGCCTTTCGCTGTTCCTGCCTCCATCTAGCTAGCGTGTCCGCGAATGCCTGGTCTGCTTTTAGATGTCGTTGAGGCTGGCCCGTTGGCATGGTTTGGAGCACCTACCCCTGTTTTTGACGCTCCGGGATCTGGATGGCTTGGTTGTGGTCGTCCAATATTTTTTTTTGAAAAATTTACGAAGTCATCGTAGGCACCTCGTCGTCGACGAGAACGTCTCCTCCCACTGAATGCGCATCACCGGAAATCTTAAAATAAATTCAGAAATAAATGCGAGCACCAGGATTTGAACCCTGATGAGCTGGAGATACCACAGTCTCTCTAACCATCCAACAACAGGTTGGTTCGCTGTCCCGCACCTTCCTGATCAGTTGGTGTAAGGTTTGGGTGTGCTTTGTGGGCATAGTTTTGAATATATTAACAACAAATGGTTAGCTAATATACATGCCAGAAATCCTACGAGGAGAAAGAAAAGAGCAAACCAAAAGATCCAACACGGTCCAAGAACCATTGGAACCGAGCGACGAGAAGAAAGACGCAACACCTCCAGGGGCCTCTGCTCACAAAGGCCGCGTCCTCCTCCGACCAAGGAACAACGAGAAGAAGCTCATAAAACCATGACGACCACAGCCTCCTCCCGTACCTTTTCCCAAAGGAAACGGAAACAGCCGCCGGCCACCCCGGCTTTCCGTTGCCCTCGCTTACTTTAAGCACGCAACGATGGCCGCCTCGACAATGGATGCCATGTTCACATCGACACACCCGAAGACAGGGGCGGAGCCAGGATTTAGGCATAAGGGGGGGGGGGGGCAGACGACGATGAAGCCAGAAAATATTTTGTGCCTCACATACTACCCAATAATTCTATATTCAAGTATTCAAGTATCATTCAAATTTAACTTTGCCTAGACACACAAATTTTATTTGCAGCTGGAGGGTGTCTAGCAATAGCTAATTGGTCAATAGCTTCAGATATGTGCCAAGAAGACGAAGTTGGTAATCAAACTATTCTAAAATATGACATGAAGTGTCATGCTATAAACCATTTTCATATTAAAATTTAACATACACAAACAAGAATTATCATGTATTACCATATGGTTGGCTTTTAGTTTCATTTATATAGGTTTGAATGGCAAATCATCGCTGGTTGTATTAGGATATTTTATTGTTTAATTTGCAAAAAATGATCAATGTTGCCATATACCTATAGAATCAACTCCAGCCCCTCCTCATTGACGGGTCCGAGATTTCGAACGATTGCAAGTGCCTATACCCTAGCGCAGCGACCCATCACAAAACATCACAGCCAATATAAGTAAATTCTGATGTAGAAGTTCAACATGATACAAGATGAGAATAGAGAGAGATTAATAGACAATGTGATCTGTTATCCTTAGGCCTTAGCTAGTTTTTTGACTGCAGCCTAAAGAATTGGTGAGTGAAGCAGTTTGTGTCGCCGTATGAATTAGTTCTTTTCTTAGGGAAGACCCACGGCAAGGAGGCGGCAAAGGCATACTAGTACGGCAGCGGTGCATCCCTAACCAGGCACGCGCTAATCACGGAGATTTAGCGGAGGCCGGCCAATCGTCCAATCTGCCTTTTTTTGAGCAAAGTCCAGCCTGCCTTGGAATGGACTTAGAAAATGCCTAATTAGTGGGCCTGTACGTGGGCCTTTTTTTCCTTTCTCAAGAATTCACATAATAGGGGGGCCCACGTACGTTCTACGTTGCAAATCATGTCGCTAACAGATTGCTGCCTACAATGTTCGCTCGATCGTTAGGGGGGGGCAGGCCCCTACACGCCCCCCCTTGGCTCCGCCACTGCCCGAAGAAGCGAGCGACACAAGGAGAATCTCGCATGCTTTAGTGAGAAGAAGAGGATATGGAAGGCCGTACCAAATGGGCGAGCACGCAAGGCACTTTTACGGATGCACAGGGGAGGGAAACCGACCTTACACATTCCATACCACGTCAGCTGGTCACAACCAGCGACGACTAGTGTCTGGGTGGCCAAGCCCCTCTGCGTCCGTGCAGGACAACCCCTACACGTCCAGGCAAACCAAGCCCACCCCCACCCCCCACTAGCAAGCCGCGCGCGGGGGCTCGCCTGGCACGACCGGACTAGTCCCCCGATGGGCAAAGACACCGACAAGTGGGTCTGGCCTCTCTCGCACGTAGGGACAACACAAGAGACACCCGACGTGGGCGCGGACAAAACCGCCTCATGACGGTGGCCCCACACGCGCCCATGGTCCACCCGTCATGGACCCCGAGGTGGGTTACTCGAGTGCGCGTCGTCCGGGCAGATCGGACGGCGGAGAGCCCCCAAGAGGCCCCCGTGGCACGCTAACGGACGACACGAAGGGCACTCTCACCCGCGAAGCCCCCTAGGAGGCGTGTACTCCAACATATTTGTAGGAGCAATTACTCCTGTAGCATCTTCATGTTCCACTAAGTAAAATTAGTATTTAGGAAACTAACTTTAGGTTAAGCATCAAGAGTTGTGGTTCACAAAATACTTAGCTATTTCAAATGAACATTTGAGAACCATGATTAACCTAATAATCGGGTTTTAGCCTGAAGTTCTTGGACGGAGACCACTAAGATCAACTTAATTTGTTATAGCATCTGTTGCTTTAGGATCTCAATCTGAAACTTAAACATATTTTCCTCCATTTGATTAATAAGCCAGGACTGGTAAAACTATTTTAACTATGACATGGAAATGGTAGGATAGGATTCCCATTTAATACCTGAATCACCACTACACAGCTATGAGCCTGCCACTACTACACCATTACAATAATTAGAGAATGTGCACATAGATACTCAAAAAACCACTAGAAGAACTATAAGTTTAATTAATTGTTCTCTTCTTCTACCAACTGTACCTAAGTGCTTGTTATGATATGGTGTCCGACTGTCAATAAACCTTAAAGAATACTTAGGAGATGCTAAAGTTGACCCTATGCCTACAGTTACACTGATTGGTGACTGCACAACATGGTGCCATCATTGTAAATGTCCAGAAGTTTCGTAAGCGAGGAGCTATGCAAACCAAATGAATCGATTAGAATCAGTAAGCAATGTTGCTTAATGCATGTAAATCAGAAAATAAAAAAGGTCCACGTTAGATTTTGATTGTGTGTGCTCCGATTTATCGACAAGGTTTCTGACCAAAAAACAGTTATGCAGTCAGATTTGTATTTGCATTATATTGTTATACATAGGTAATAAAGAGCCTTTGTCTTAAAAAAATTACTAGCGCTGCTACAGGTATATGTGCAGGGAAGGAGCCATTAATTTGATAAAGGGGGGCCAATAGAAGAGGTAAAAGCTTGGAGGGGGGCAAACATTAAAAAATAGAGCATTTGAACTAACAATATAGGGGTGTTTTCAGATAATAAAATACCATGGGGGGAGCCATGGCCCCACCTCGCCCACCCCTGCCTCTATCCCTGCATGTGTGACTGCATCAAGTTGGAGTATGTCCTTTTCTGATGACTTTGATTTATACATCCGAACCATCAAAAGTACAGAGCTGGTAATGCGTACATTGAAGCACATATATATTCGAGTTCTCTAGTAAAAGAGAGAAGTGCATATTACACCCCTCAACTCTAGCCCTAGTCTAATATATAACCCCCAACTCTAATACCATCTAGTTTACACCCCCCAACTCTCAAAACCAGGCGGAATTCAACCCTTCCCTCCCCGGTGACCGGTTTTGACCTGTTGACTGGGTGAACAGTAAATTCAAAAGAAATATATTTTAAAAAAATTTACGTTTTTTCACCGGCTGAACAGTAAAATTTTAAAAAGTTCTAAATAAATAATTAAAAATAATTTTGATTTTTTAAAATGTTGATTTTTTGTCCAGGTGAACAGTAAATTTCAGGAAAAAACTTAAGGGATTTTTTTTCTGAATTATATTTGCATGAAACAGTTAACAGTTCGGGCTGATATATTTTTTTTGTTGAGAGACCACTGAAATGTCCAAACAAGCTGAAAATTGTCACAGACATCACGTGCTGAAAAATCGTCCACGCAAAAATAATTCGGTATTTTTGGAAAAAAGTATTTTTGGAATTTACTATTCACCAGGTAAAAAATCGAAACTGCTTGTTGAATTTTATTTCCAACTTTTTTTTGAATTTACTGTTCACTCATTGGAAAAACCAAAATATTTTTTGATTTTTTTGTTACTGTTCACCCAGTCAACATGTCAAAACCGGTCAACTGGGTTAAAACCGGTCAACGGGGAGGGGAGGGTTGAATTCCGCCTGGTTTTGAGAGTTGGGGGTGTAAAGTAGATGATATTGGAGTTGGGGGGTGTATATTAGACTAGGGCTAGAGTTGAGGGGTGTAATATGCACTTCTCTCCTAGTAAAACGAGACAGGAACTAACGCCAAGTTGGCCAGCCTATATATATGTAGTAGGATACTCTCCTGATCACCACTCTAGCCTTATTAGGCGTTAGCAGGCATGAGCCACCCAAATTCTAGAGCAGCATGCCAACCTAGGTTTAAGTCGTAAGAGGAAGAGATTCGATTCAAGGATCACCAAACTCTTGGCACAAGCATCACAAACGGGAGTCTTTGGGATAGGAATGGGTGGTGTTGGGAATAGGTATCAAAGCACGTTCACGCATTTGTCGATTCAGGGTGAGCGGACAAGGCGGCAGGTAGCCAAGGCCCTCTCCAAAACATGTCTTGAATGTTGAAGTCAAGCCTTCACCGGTCGACGCTCTTCATTTTAGGTCAACCATGCTCTCTAGTCGAGCCGTCGATTGAACTTACACTGTAGCCAATTGTTAATTCGTGCAGCCATGCCTTCTAGTTTTTTTAGATGAGCCACGCCTTGTAGGTTTTAGCCTTGTTTTTTTTTACTATTTGGTTTTGTACTGTGAACTGAATCACCAATAATTTGTAATCCGACTGATCATGACTTAAATAACTTTAATAGCATGCCTTGATATTGTTCTTCATTTCAAAAAATCTGAAGAGAACTTATCACCAGTGGTCAATCACCCTTCAGGACTTTCTATTCTAATATTGTGAACCAGGAACATGTAGTTGGTACAATGTCACCCTGGAATCTGTGGCCTCAACTCAATTGCCTACGTTGCAATGTTTGTGGTTACACATTTCCGGTACTCGGTTTAAAAGGAAGAAGTGTCTGAAACAGAGAAGGATAAAAATGAACAACCCTCCCATATCACGAAATATGATCAAATTCCACATATTACTAAGAAACAGGTAGTTCAGAGTTCACACAATACATGGTTCAAAACAACCCAGATCATGAGGACATAGCACAAGCATGAAGTTGGTCGTTAGATCACATTATAACACTAGTGCCATGCAGACGATACCACGAGGGCCCTATTCTTCCATCCGAGGTATATCACCCCGTCCCTCTCGGCGAGCCTGTAGTTCGACGAGTAGTAGTGCAGCAGCGTCCTGAGGTTGTCTTTCACCCGGGAGCCCAGTGGCAACGGTCTGAACCCGGCCATCGTGAGGCGCGCATTCCACTTGCTGAAGACCTCGTGCCGCTCCACCCTCTCCGCACCCTCGCAGGCGACGATGTTCACAATCTTCCTCGCCAGGCAGTGCTGCTCCATTTTGGTCCTCTCCTTCGGTTCCCTTGGGCGCTCCACGTCGATGGACTCGAAAATGGCGGTGTAGTAGTCGAGTGTCTCCGCGAACCTCTGCGTGAAGGGGCCTGTGTTCGTGTTGAGTTCCTGCTCCACAATGGTGACCACCTTGGGCGACAACTGCTTCACCAGCCTAAGGATCCGGTCGCGGTGGTTGGCCGCGCTCACGCTCTCATCAGGAATCTGGTGCAGTGTCAGGTTGAAGTTCACTGCCACAGCTTCCCCAGGGATGACTCCAAGATGCCCTTCTTCCACTTCGCTGACAGAGATATCTAGTGCATGGAATTCAAAGGGCAACCCGAACTCGCGAGCAATGTCTGACAAAGTATTCCCGAGTATCTCTAGCCCGCCTCCTCGCACGTAAGCTGATTCAGAATCATCAATGCATGTGATCCTTACAGTTGGTGGTCCACCAGGCCTGGCCGCAAGAGCCTGGATGAGAGAAATCCATTGAACACCTTGAGAGATACGGAAGTCAATTATGTGAATCATATCTTCTCCTCTGACGGCCTCTGCAATTGCACCGTTTGCCGACACGTAGCCGAACTTTAAGTAGGGGCAGACGGCATACAATTCACGCTGGTAGGATATCATTTCAGAGCCATTTGGCTTTTGCCACTTCAAAGCTTTGTAGATTGAATGGCCGGAGGAGGCAAGTCTGGCAACAAGCCCTTCAACCATGTACTCTCCAAGTCTCTGGAGTGGCTTGCCAGATACTGAAACATTTTCCCCCAACTCCGGAACCGTCATATCGATTGCCAAGCTGTCCTTCTCATCCACAGCTCTAGCACAAGACATAAGTAGCTTCTTCAAGTATCCAACTCGGTCTTCCTCCACAACCTCATCTTGTTCATTTTTATCATGCGTGATCTCATCACCATCAAAAGTATAATCCACCAACTGCACACTGATCCTAGGATTGCTCGGATGATTGCTAATGGCAGTTGCTAAAGCAGACTCTGCATCAGCACATGCACTGCATCTCAATAATTCGCAGATCATATACAAATATGTAGCTCCAAAAGCAAAGATCTAGAAAAACTATCTGTTCTTCCTACTAACATGGATGCTTCTCTTGGCCAACATTCAGTACAGACTGAAAGACAAATTTGTTTGTGAAGTCTACAATTCCTCTTGCAAACGTAAGTGGTTTCACCAACAGCTAGAACCATGAGGATGAACCACACATGATGGAGGAACATCCACTGCAATATGATTTGGTCTTCTCTCGATCACACCGTGAGACTATTTTCGGAATACAAGCTTTAACTTAGGCAAAATGATGCCCATTGTATAATCAGACCAAAGCAATGAAGCACCTAGTGTTGGCCAATAAATAGTACAGTACTAATTTTCTGCAGTCCATGAAGTGACTATCCAATCTTTCTGTGTCTATTTTCAAATGACACTGCATGTAGTGACTATACTATTTTCTTGTGCAGTTCAACCAAAATTGCGGACACTTTGTTTGTTTGCCAAATAGCAACGGCCAGACATCTCTGTCTGCACAAATATCAAGCAGCTAGTAAACATATACCACACCTTGTATTTTCGGTTTAAACATGTCTCTTCCACTTAGCATCTGTCATGTTCTACACTCGAAAATCTCATACAGTTATGTTTTTCCCCGAACAATTTCATACTGAATTGATTTGCTGGCCCAGAGCAGAAATATAGCGCCTATTCTTCATGAGACCAAGGATATCCATGTTCGAAGTGATGAAAGAGGTGAAATCGATACAACCAAAATTGAGCATCCAATCATTGAATCCTGTTCTGCACCTCCAATGTAGGTCCACCCTGCCAATAAATTCACATGCAAATCACTAGTATTACTATCTAATGACAGTACAAAAAGAGTAGCAAGATAGTAGCAAACCATGTACCTTCGTAATGAACAGCTCATAGTGCCACCAATTGGATATAAAGGTTTGGAAAAAAAACATGCTCCTAATGTTGAACCAGTTGGAATTTTTGTGTAGTTCCACTAAAATCGAGCATCCCTGTTTGCATAGATATTGAAAGTGTGATTACTCTAAAAGTGGCACTAGTTGAAGCATAGACTCACAAACATAAGCATTCCAATTTCTTAATGGGAAAAGGTAGCAAGCCTGTTTCTAACCACCTGTTTGAAGGAATAAATAAAGCAACATCGGCTGATGTCAGGAAGGCATACATAGTTTTTTCTGAAAAACTGAGCCATTACTGACCTTTCTTCTTCTTTTAAGCAAATTTTGTGCAGTTCTACTAAAATAAAATGCCATCACCGCCTTGATAATTCAGTGACACTGTACAAAAGGAAATGACTTAACATTACATCATGATGTC
The DNA here is from genome assembly GCF_056163025.1 of Triticum urartu. Taxonomy (NCBI): domain Eukaryota; kingdom Viridiplantae; phylum Streptophyta; class Magnoliopsida; order Poales; family Poaceae; genus Triticum; species Triticum urartu. The sequence goes on from NC_141877.1 coordinate 518,716,135, forward strand.
AGGTATGTAGTCGACAGGCATTAGAGACAAACATACAGACCTCCTCCGATAACATAATGAACATTAATTTTAACAAAGGTGTGACTAGCTTTACCGGGATAATTTGAGTGAACTCTACACCCTTGGTTCCTTAATATAAGACGTTTTTGCTGTTCAATTTAAAGTACCCAAACGTCTAGTATTTAGAAAAACAGGTAGTAGTTTTCTTGAGCACATATCTGGGAAAGCTTGCCACACTTTATTTATGTCCATACGCTAATGCAACACCATTCAAATACTACAAATATACACTAATCCAGTGGCTAGTGCAACAGTAGAGTAGTTAGTTTATTACAGGGTATAGTACAATGGTTTTACTGAACAGATTTCAATAAACTCTAGCACTGAAAGGTTTCTATAAGAATTAACAATACAAAATGTAAAGGTAACAAGTTTCAGCATTGGTATACTAGCTGTGCATGAGCATTAAACCAAATAAAAAAGTCTGAAGGTAACTAGCATTATTAACTAATGACAGTATAAAAAATTGCAAACCATGTACCTCCAAGGTAAATATCATTTCGAACTTGGGGGGGACCTTAAAAATTGCTATCCCAATCTTGATAATCGATCAAACATAAAAACTTGATCGAACGAATCAAGAGAACGGCCGGAGGAGGAGGTGGCCACTCTTGACCTTTCCACTTGTCTTCATAATTGTCTATGCAGTTTAACCAAAATAAAATGACATTAGCGCCTTGGCATTTTGGTGACACTGTACAAAAAAATTAACTTATCTCATGAAAGTGAGGTATGTAATCTATAAGCATTAACTGTGCAAAAATCTGAAGGTAGTAACAAGTTCATCGTTGGTATACTGGCTGTGCAACAGCATTAGAATGCCTTAGCTGAAAAATCTTTAATACATCCACAATCAACAGCTAACCCTGAAATAATCCGGTGACATTAAATGGCATTGCTTAAATTTATCAGTGGCATTAGACCGAGAGCGGCATTAGTTAAATGTGGCACCACTTTAGCAGTCGCATTGCTTGACTTGACTGCTGGCATTGTACTAACAGCAAAATAAGTGGCAATAAGAGCATTCAGATAGTGGGCGCACCAGTACGATGTACCTCCACAGACGCAGAGTGGTGAGGGAGGTATGGTTGCCCACAGCAACAAATATCCAGGCAGCATATGTGGATTATGTCCCATTTTTGTTCTCTTTAGCCACCTTTTTCCTATGCGAGGACAATAAACCGATCAACCTGGTCATTCTCTATTGTGTTGTCATGCCTTTCTACCCTTCTTCAACCAAGACACACGAGACCCACTAATTTTCCCCTTTTCAACCTAGATGCGGGTTCGATGCCTACTCTCTTGGACAGTATAGTCTCCCTTCCTTTCCTTATTCAACCCAGGCATGGATTAGTCTGCATGAAGTAGGGTTTCCTTTAATAGTGCAAATTATGGTTTTCATCTGCGTGGCCAGCAGAGCAGAGGATAGCAAATTGGGAAGATGGTGGAGTGGAAAAAGATCCACATGCAATGACGTGGCAGATGGGGCAATAGAACAAGGTTATGGTTCGAAAAGAGGTAGCATACCTGAGGGTCGGTGGGAAGTGGCTTCGCTCGTGGTCGTCGTCCTCCGCACACAATACGGCAGCGAGCTTGGGGACGGAGGCCATCCCGCGCGGGCGCTAGGTATGAGAGGACGACCTTGTCGTCAGTGCGTGACCTCGCTCGCCGATGACGAGTGCGTCAACGCTGCACGTCCTTTTCTTCCCGGGTGGATCTGTGACCACCGGTGAGGAGGGAGAGAGGGGCCATCTTTTTTAGATCTGGAGCGAGGGTGGTAGTGTGAGAAGCAAGTGGGCAGCCCTTAGCAAGAAAGCGCTCAAGCTCCAGCCTATATATCTTTTTTATACTACTAGTACTGGAGGTGGAGTAGTGGTAGAGTAGTTTATATTTTCTCTGCATATAGTACCAGTTAGTCGTGCTTCAAAACTGATCGGCATGCCATTAAAAAAATAAAGGTCGATAACTAATGTGGCACGTCGGGCCAACGCGGCCAGATCGCATTTTGCACGAGAAATTACACACCATATTTCGTTGACATGTGGTCCCGTTCCAACATATCAGTGAGACGACGGCGAGTAGTAGGAGTATTTCCGAACGGACGTGTAGGCTGGGGCGCCTCTTCATGAACCGTGGCAAACTCGCAACCGTCCACCGACTCTTCGCCTTTCCCTCTTGATTTGGAACTGCTGTCGCACGCTCTTCCTCTCCCTCCTCCATTTTCCTTCAGCCCTTCACCATTTCTTCTGCCATTGTTCGATCGTCTTCTCCATGGAGGGAACAGGACGGAAACGACCCCGTTATTCTTGCCCCGATCTGAAAGATGACGTAGTGGAGGAACTAATTGATCGGTGCGACATCATCACCTCGGCTAGCATGGCAGGTTCGTTCAAGCCCATTCTCGACTCAACTAATAACATCATTACAAAGAACCCAAGAGTCAAGGAGCGGTTTGATCTCCCCTATCTTCTTCGCCGTGACCCTGATGACTGGCGCTGGCACGACGGAGGCCTCACACTATGTCAGTTGATGCCGCTTGATAATGATACGTATGATGTTAAGATGCCATCGCTTGAGAGCAAGGCTTGGGCGGGCGCAAATGGAGATTGGGTTGTTTACATTGGGTCCAACTGCGAGTGGGAACTTGTGAATGTGTACACTCGTGACTGGGTTCCACTTCCAAAAATCTCAGCAGACTGCCCAGAGGTTGAGCACACCGGTATTGTATGCACGTTCAAATACGATCATGGTGACTGTCTTCTACGCAAGATAGCAATTTGTCGAGTTCCCAACCGCTCTTGGAATTACAACAACTATCAAGTTGTTTCTATCTTCAACAAGCTTGTTCACGTCCTTGGTGGTTTGACTCGATGGATATTGCTCAAAAATCAGTTTCTGTACATGAATGAGTACTGTGATGCAATTCAATACGAGGGCCTTGTGTTTGCTGCCACCACTCGTGGCACTGTTTTTGCATGGGATCATCGTAGTTTTGGTACGTTTGTCTTCCACCGTAATTATAATTGTTTCATCCACATGCATGCGGGTTAGCAAGTTTCCCTTTACTAATTAACCTTCTTCTTGTGTTTCCAAGGTCCTGTGAACATCCCACCACCTATACTTGAAAAATTTTATAACCAAGGGGGAGATGACGATGGTGATGATCACGAGCATGAGGACGAGCAGCGCCCATATACTCTGTGGCGCCTGGCAACTAATTCTGATGGATCACCTCTTCTTGTGTGTATACAGTCCACTGATGATGTTACTGCTAAGGAAGCAGGTGTAGTCTCCCATGGTCGCACTCTCCGGACCTATTCCAACACCCGTTGCATGGTATTCGGGATGGATACTAGTGTGCTAGCACCAACTCCTTCTCCCTGGTACATAATTGATAGTCTTGGAGAAAACTCGCTCTTCCTTGGACAAAACTATCCGATGATGGTGAAAGGCGATCCAACTGTTGTTTACACAACGTTACTAGTACCATTTATGAGAAGCAACTGTGTCTATACCTCGGACATTTGGGTGGTTCCCTACCCTGGTACTGATATAGTAGGCCGCTTCAGCCTGGACGATCAGTCCTGCGTTGGTTTCCAGATCGACAATCAATGGCCCATCCCAGAGAATCACTTGTGGTTCAAAGAAAGCGTTTCCAACGCCGAAGAATGGTTGATTTGAAGTTCATTTCATTGCTTGTTATTTGTTGTGTGGTGAAAACTTTAGTATTTATAATGTATCCTCGTTGTTGATGTGGGTTGATGACCTGTTGTATGTAATAAAATGATATGCCTGTGATAAACTTACTAAATTTATGAATGGCTTTCGAGTCGCTTCTCTGAGTGAGTGGTGCGACGAGGCAAAGAAATATTTTCCGAATACATAATTGTACGTGCATTGCAACAGGTTATCGGATGAGGCCAATCAACAATAGTAATACACTATTTGTACTAGCTTCACATGCTTCGCGCGTCGGGCGGGTGTTTTTACTGTATCGGAGGAGTAAGTAGTAGGACTAGTAGGGTGGCATGGGCCAGAACAAGCATTCACGTCCAGGAGTACGGCACACGTCACCACCACGACATCCATCTGACACCATATTATTTCTTGGAGTCTGTGCTAGAGCAATCTCTTCAACCTCGTCGTTTCTCTAACTTCAGCCATCATGCGGCGGGCGAGGTGGGGGTTTGCCGATAGTCGGTTTCCTTAACTGCGGTCCCACTTGTAAGGCCAACTCCAACGCACGACCCCAAACGGACCTCCGTTTTGCACGAACTCCAACGATAATTTTGACCAGAAAAGCAAGACCAAAGAAAACAAGAACCACAAGAATACATTTTACTACTCCTGTAAGTTGGATTAGTGCCTTCTCGATGCATTCATTGTTGATCTAAGGAGGCTCGATCTTGCGTGCTTCTTTCTTCTTCGAGTGTAAAGAAGTAGATGTTGCTTCCTCGCATCTAGTCTCATGTCTAGCCTCTATTCTAGTAGGAGTATCAACAAGTGCACTAATCTCATCTCTAGCCTCTGTGCTAGCTAAAAGTGATAGAACATCTACTAAATTGTGCTCTATCAATATATGGATGTACTCTTCTTCCTAATACAAAAACTTGCATCCATTCTACTCCCTCCGTTGCACAATACATGCCTTCTATTTGTCAAAATATATATGTATCTAGACATGTTTTAGTATATAGGTACATCCATTTTTGGACAAATGGAAGTCAAATGTTTTGGAACGGAGGGAGTACACAATAAATTTTTTAAGTTAGCACAACCAGTTTAATCCGAGAGCACAACCGAAGATTTGGTCGGGTTCTTCCTCCTTTTGCCGACACGTGGGACATCCAGCATCCAGGACGTGTCATGAAAGAAAATAGAGTGGTAGTTGAAGCCACGAGATGTGCATCTTGGGTTAAACTGTAAATAGAATCTTACTACTCTTGAGTAACTCCAAAAGCGGCCACCGAACATCTTTATTGGATTTGTTTTTCATCACCAGCACGTCGAGGTGAAAGATGTGCAGGTTCAGTGGGTCCTCTTGCGTTTTCACTAACATGTGGGGCCGCATGTGAGCAAACAGACAATGGGCTCCGCGCGTCCGCTGGTTGGCTGAGAAGAGAGATAGAGGAGGGCTGAGCACGGACTGCGGGAAATTTGTTCTACGTACCTCGATATAGGCTCGATATAGTGGGGTGGCATGGGCCATAACTAGCATTCACGTCTAGCAGTACGGCACATGCCACCCACACGAGTCCCATCTGACACCAATTTTCTTGGAGTCCGTGCTACAGCCATCTCTTCTCCCTCCTGTTTTCTCAGCCATTGCGCGGTGGGCGGGGTGGGGGTTTGCCGATAGTCGGTTTGCTCAACTGCGGTCCCACTTGTAAGTGAAAATGCAACACCACACGCATTCCCGCTTGAGCGGCGTGCTGGACCAACCGTGTGGGGGTGCGACGCGAACACGGCAGGCTTTTCCTTTTGAACTCGTAACTTGTAAAATTTGGTTCTGCTCCATGGCATGACCGATAGATAGAAAATAACGATTTTGCCTAGAGTAATGAGAAGTTTGGTTCTGGCGCCGTTCATGCATGGAGTACGTACGAAAATTATGAAGCTGATGCGAAAGGTAAGATAATTACTGTAGTATCATATACTACTACATGGATTCACTAACAAAAAAAGACACATCCGTGACATTTTGGGCCGAACGAATTTTTTTCCTGTAATACATATGACACTTCTATGACGATAATTGTGACAAAACCCGGTATCATCATAGATGTGGTGGGCTCCTACTTCTATGACAAAAAATCATGACAGAAAATGGGCTTTTCGTCCTGGGCGGGCCGGAGACACAGCTGCATGACATTCTTTGGGCCGTCCATGATGGAAAAAACCATGGTAGAAGCGAGGGGGAGGAAAATTTCGGGGAGTTCCCGGTTATGGTGGGAGGTCGGGGGCCGAGCGATGCGCGTTTCTCTTGTACACGTACGCGCGTGTGTGCGAGGCATTGGCTCTAACTAAACCCGAGCGAGGCGTTGGGCTCTAACTGAACCCGAGCGATTGCACTGCAGGCTACGCGTTACTGAACCCGAGCGATCGATCGATGGCTGTTAACTGAACCCGATCGAGCGATTCTTTGGCTACTGCTGCTAACTGAAGCCGATCGATGGGATGAACAGTGAGCGTTGTGGGGGGGTTTGGATGAACAGTGAGCGGTGGTGTTGCCTTTGGATGAACAGGACCCCGTGGTGTGGTGGAGGGCTGGATGAACAGTAGACGGTGGAGGGGTGCCCGTGGAGGGGTGGATGAACAGGACCCCATGGTGTAGAGGGCATGATGAACAGTAGACGGTGGAGGGGTGCCCGTGGAGGGGTGGTTGAACAGGACCCCATTGGAGGGCTGGATGAACAGTAGACGGTGGAGGGGTGGTTGAACAGTAGCCGGTGGAGTAGCGCGCGGTGGAGGCTGGATGAATAGGAGCTCGTGGAGGCTGGAGGAGGTCGACGGTGGATGAACAGTAGCTCATGTAGGCTGGAGGGGGTCGACGGTGGAAATGAACAGTATCCCGTGGAGTCCCGTTTTGCGGTACGCCACACCCCTCCCGATGAACAGGACCCGCGTTTCGAGCATAGCGCTCCAACACAAGTCTGTTTCCTCCGTTTTGCGGTACGCCACACCCCTCCCGATCAACAGGACCCCCGTTTCGACCGTAGGAGGTCCGTTTCCTCCGTTTTACGGTACGCCACACCCCTCCCGATCAACAGGACCCCCGTTTCAACCGTAGGAGGTCCATTTCCTCCATTTTGTGGTACGCCGCACCCCTCCCGATCAACAGGACCCCCGTTTCGACCGTAGGAGGTCCGTTTCCTCCGTTGTGCGGTACACCAGGCCTCGTTTCCATCACCTCTTCCGTCCAAGCCCTCCCGATGAACACGACCACGCATTCCATTCCGACCCATGAACACGACGACGACGCTGTTTCTCCGTTCCAACCCAGCCATGTACACGAGCCCTCGCCGTACGTATGCGCGAGTAGGCGTTCGAGACCCCGCCCGTATGTACACATATGTGGCCGTATTTTCTTTCTTGCACCCTTGCCGCCTCTACTACGACACGTGCGCGCCTCTACATCCACCAGTATATATGTACGTACACATTCGCGACCAGAATGACAATGCTACGTACGCTTCGACTAGGTGGGTCCCGACTGTCAGGCACTTCCTTGCCTGCGAAGATGTAGCTGGTGGGTCCCAGCAGTCAGGGGGGCGAAATACGATGGCCCGTCCGGTGGGTCCCCGCTGTCAGATGGAGGAATAATTATTTTGCACGTAATAAGGAGGCACTTCCTTGCTGCGGCCGTGGACCCAGCTGTCAGCCTCTCCATGTATAGTCCACGTCCAATGGAAGTCGTTCCTTGACCACGTTGACCACGCCGCCCCGAGAGCACCAGGGCGGTGGACAACAGCGAGGCCTAGGAAGGGGACGACGCGGATCTAGGGAAGACGCGGCAGTGGATGCCCACGCGTAGAGGAGTACGAGGGTTCACTGGTTCGCTGCGGTGTGAGGCTGTCATCGCCGCAGAATAACAGGGGGTGTGGGTGAGTAGAGGGATGGCCTGGCCAGCGGTGGGAGTAGTAGGGGCGGTGAGGCCTCCGCCGCATCGCAGCCGGCCACGGGAGGCAGGAGCACGAGGCACGACCGGCGCTAGTTTGGGCGGCTGGAGCAAGAAGACTAGAGGTTGAAGAAGCACTACGGCCGTTGTATGGACATCGTACGGTCACTGGAGCTAGAATCATGCATATTGACTAAGTTGACAAAGCCCTCCGTCCCCGTCAACTTAGTAGGCCCACAAGTCAGCCTCCCAGCAAGGTGGGTCCCAGCTAGCCGGGGGAGTATTCATTTTTTTGTGCGTAATAAGGAGGCACTTCCGGTGGGTCCGAGCTGACAGCGGGGGGGGGGGGGGTCGTGAAATACGGTGGCCTGTCCGGTGGGTCCCAGTAGTCAGGGGAAACGATTTTTTTCGCAAAATACTGGTGGCCCGTCCGGTGGGTCCCTGCTGTCAGGTGGAGGAATAATTATTTTCCACGTAATAAGGAGGCACTTCCTTGCGGCTGCCGTGGACCCAGCTGTCAGCCTCTCCATGTACAGTATTCTTCCGATGGAATTCGGTCGTTGACCACATTGACCACGGCGCGCCGACAGCACCACGGCGGTGGACGACGGTGAGGCCTAGGAAGGGGACGACGCGGAGCCGGGGAAGACGCGGCAGTGGATGCCCACGCGGAGAGGAGTACGAGGGTTCATTGGTTCGGCTGCGCTGCCGTCGCTGCAGAATAACAGAGGGTGTGGGTGAGTGGAGTGGAGGGATGGCCTGGCCAGCGGTGGGAGTAGTATGGGGCGGTGAGGCCTCTGCGGCAGCACAGCCGGCCACGGGAGGCAGGAGCAGGCGGCACGACCGGTGCTGGTTTGGGCGGCTGGAGCAAGAATACCAGAGGTTGAAGAAGCACTACGGCCGTTGGATGGACATCGTACGGTTAGTCGAGCTAGAATCGTGCATATTGACTAAGTTGACAAAGCCCTTCGTCCCCGTCAACTTAGTAGGCCCACTATACTGGGTCCCAGCTAGCAGGGGGAGTATTCATTTTTTTGTGCGTAATAAGGAGGCACTTCCTTGCGTGCGAAGATATAGCTGGTGGGTCCGAGCTGTCAGCGGTGGTAACATTTTTTTCACGAAATACAGAGGCCGTTTCAGTGGGTCCTAGATGTCAGGTGGAGGGAATCATTATTTTGCGCGTAATAAGGAGGCATTTCCTTGCGTGCGGCCGTGGACCCAGCTGTCAGCCTCTCCACGTACAGTCCACTTCAGATGCATGTCGGTCGTTGACCATGCTGACCACGCCATGCCGAGAGCACCAGGGCGGTGGACGACGGCGAGGCCTAGGAAGGGAACGACACGGAGGCAGGGAAGACTCGGCCGTTGTTTTTATTTCCCACGCGGAGGGGAGTACGACTGTACGAGGGTTTACTGGTTCGTCTGCCATCGCCGGAGAATAACAGTAGGTGTGGGTGAGTAGAGGGATGGCTAGGCCAGCGATGGGAGTACGGTGGGGCGGTGAGGCCTGCGCGGCAGCACAGCCGGCCGCGGGGAGGAGGGAGCAGGTAGTCTCGGCGGCGCTTGTTTGAGCGGCTGGAGCAGGAAGAGCAGAGATTGAAGAAGCACGACGGCCGTTGGATGGACATCCAACAGTATACAGGCCATCTGTGGAAAGCCTCAAATCTGTGGAAAACAGCATACAGCCCATCTGCCATTATTTCAAATAATTTACAGCCCATTTGCTAATTCTTACGGGTTTTTTTGGAGCCCATATTCTTTATGTTAGCATTACAGCCCATATTGTGGCCACGGTTAAAAAATTATACGAAATTTTGCATATGTCGGTGCGGTCTGAACTGTTTTTAATCCCAAAATTTCGACTCACATTCAGACTGATTTTAAAAATAAATGTATATCAATATAAAATCCAATAAATTGTCCACGCATAAAAATCAATGCAATTTAAAATCTTGAAATGAAAAAAAAGATATTTGGAAATAATTGCCGGTTTGATGTGTTTTAAAAATGTACAGCCCATTTCTCATTACTGATAGGCCATTTTCTCGGCCAGCCGAATGAAGCTCTCCTCGTCTTGAAATATTTGCAGCCCAACAGGCCTGATAAAGCGACTTACTTCACAAATAACAAAAAAACTGGGCTAGCCATTTTCAGAAAGAAAAAAAACTACTGGGCTGGTCTGTGGTAAACATAAAAGAAAAGGCTGTCTAGACAGGCCAGAGTGTCCCGCACAGCCCAGTTGACACCCTGCTTCCGTCTCAAAAACAAATTAGATAAATTCCACACCAATTATGGAGATTCATAAAAATGCCACTGCAATTTCCAAACCTTGAAAAATGCCACTGCAATTTTTGCAAACTTTGAAAAACGCCACTGCAGTTTGCAAACTTTGAAAAACGCCACTCCAGACTTCGAAAAATGCCACTAGAAATGGCATGAAATGGCATTTTTCAAAGTTTGGAAATTGCAGTGGCATTTCTCGGATACACCATATTTGGAGTGGCATTTATCAAATTAACCCAAAACAAAAATAACTGGGCGAGCTGCTGGGTCCCTGGTGTCAGCCGCTCGTTGTGCAATTCTCTCATTTATTGACTATGTTGACAATGGCATGGGACCCAGATGTCAGAAATCCACTAGGAGGAGCCATTTTTCCTATTGGCTTGAAATAAGGAGGCACTTGCTTGTGTATGAGCTTGTCAGTTTCTTCAGAGGTAGGCATTTTTATTCAAAAAACTGCCACTTCACATCTTGCGTCGCAAATAAAACTGCCAGGAGCGCATTTGTAGGCTAGCTAGTGATCGATCAGTAACTTGTAAACACCGAGCGAACAGAAATAAGTAATTGTTAATGCATCTCAATGATTCACAGATCATATACAAATATGTAGCTCCAAAAGCAAAGATCAGCCACTTCGGATCTTGCGTTGCAACTAAAACTAACTAGTACGATTCCCATACATAAGATCAACATGTTAATGCATCTCAGTGACTCACAGATCATATACAAATATGTAGCTCCAAAAGCAAAGATCTAGAAAAAATATCTGTTCTTCCTACTAACATGGATGCTTCTATTGGCCAACATTCAGTACAGACTGAAAGACAAATTTGTTTGTGAAGTCTACAATTCCTCGTTGTTTCGGTATGTTTGTCTTCCACCGTAATTATAATTGTTTCATCCACATGCATGCGGGTTAGCAAGTTTCCCTTTACTAATTAACCTTCTTCTTGTGTTTCCAAGGTCCTGTGAACATCCCACCACCTATACTTGAAAAATTTTATAACCAAGGGGGAGATGATGATGGTGATGATCACGAGCATGAGGACGAGCAGCGCCCATATACTCTGTGGCGCCTGGCAACTAATTCCGATGGATCACCTCTTCTTGTGTGTATACAGCCCACTAATGATGTGAAGCAGGTGTAGTCTCCCATGGTCGCACTCTCCGGACCTATTCCAACACCCGTTGCATCGTATTCGGGATGGATACTAGGGTGCTAGCGCCAACTCCTTCTCCCTGGAACAGAATTGGTAGTCTTGGAGAAAACTCGCTCTTCCTTGGACAAAACTATCCGATGATGGTGAAAGGCGATCCAACTATTGTTGACACATTTATGAGAAGCAACTGTGTCTATACCTCGGACATTTGGGTGATTCCCTACCCTGGTACTGATATAGTAGGATGCTTCAGCCTGGATGATCAGTCCTGCGTTGGTCTCCAGATTGACAACGGATGGCCCGTCCCAGAGAATCACTTGTGGTTCAAAGCAAGTGTTTCCAACGCCGCGGAATGGTTGAGTTGAAGTTCATTTCATGGCTTGTTATTTGTTGTGTGGTGAAAACTTTAGTATTTATAATGTATCCTCGTTGTCGATGTGGGTTGATGACCTGTTGTACTATGTAATAAAATGATATGCCTATGATAAACTTACTAAATTTATGAATGGCTTTCGAGTCGCTTCTCTGAGTGAGTGGTGCGACGAGGCAAAAAAATATTTTCCGAATACATAATTGTACGTGCATTGCAACAGGTTATCGGATGAGGCCAATCAACAATAGTAATACACTATTTGTACTAGCTTCACATGCTTCGCGCGTCGGGCATGTGTTTTTGCTGTAGCCATATGTTAATGTGTTTCGTAACCAGCACCTCGAATCCTCGATATAATAGTAGTATAGTATATAGTAGGAGTAAGTAGTAGGAGTAGTAGGGTGGCATGGGCCAGAACAAGCATTCACGTCCAGGAGTACGGCACACGCCACCACCAAGACATCCATCTGACACCATATTATTTCTTGGAGTCTGTGCGAGAGCAATCTCTTCAACCTCGTCGTTTCTCTAACTTCAGCCATCGTGCGGCAGGCAAGGTGGGAGTTTGCCGATAGTCGGTTTCCTTAACTGCGGTCCCACTTGTAAGGCCAACTCCAACGCACGACCCCAAACGGACCTCCATTTTGCACGAACTCCAATGATAATTTTGACTACTCCCGTAGTAAGTTGGATTAGTGCCTTCTCGATGCATTCATTGTTCATGTGCGGAGGCTCGATCTTGCGTGCTTCTTTCTTCTTCGAGTGTAAAGAAGTAGACGTTGCTTCCTCGCATCTAGTCTCATGTCTAGCCTCTACTCTATACTAGCTAAAAGTGATAGAACATCTACTAAATTGCGCTCTATCAATATATGGATATACTCTTCTTCCCAATACAAAAACTTGCATCCATTCTACTCCCTCCGTTGCACAATACTACATGCCTTCTATTTGTCAAAATATATATGTATCTAGACATGTCTTAGTATATAGGTACATCCATTTTTGGACAAATGGAAGTCAAGTATTTTGGAACGGAGGGAGTACACAATAAAATTGTTAAGTTAGCACAACTAGTCTAATCCGACAGCAGAACCGAAGATTTGGTCGGGTTCTTCCTCCTTTTGCCGACACGTGGGACATCCAGCAGCCAGGTCGTGTCATGAAAGAAAATAGAGTGGTAGTTGAAGCCACGAGATGTGCATCTTGGGTTAAACTGTAAATAGAATCTTACTACTCTTGAGTAACTCCAAAAGTGGCCACCAAAGATCTTTATTGGATTTGTTTTTCATCACTAGCAAGTCAAGGTGAAAGATGTGCAGGTTCAGTGGGTCCTCGCATCTGAGAAAATAGACGATGGGCTCCGTGCGTCCGCTGGCTGGCTGAGAAGAGATAGAGGAGGGCTGAGCACGGACTGCAGGAAATTTGTTCTACGTACCTCGATATAGGCTCGATATAGTGGGGTGGCATGAGCCATAACTAGCATTCACGTCTAGCAGTACGGCACATGCCACCCACACGAGTCCCATCCGACACCAATTTTCTTGGAGTCCATGCTACAGCCATCTCTTCTCCCTCCTGTCCTCTTTTCTCAGCCATCACGCGGTGGGCAGGGTGGGGGTTTGCCGATAGTCGGTTTGCTCAACTGTGGTCCCACTTGTAAGTGAAAATGCAACACCGCACGCATTCCCGCTTGAGCGGCGTGCTGGTCCAACCGTGTGGGGGTGCGACGCGAACACGGCAGGCTTTTCCTTTTGAACTTGTAACTTGTAAAATTTGGTTCTGCTCCATGGCGCGACCAATAGATAGAAAATAACGATTTTGCCTAGAGTAATGAGAAGTTTGCTTCTGGCGCCGTTCATGCATGGAGTACGTACGAAAATTATGAAGTTGATGCGAAAGGTAAGATAATTACTGTAGCATCATATACTACTACATGGATTTGACGGAAGGATAAAAATACATACGGATCCATCAACGTTCAATGACATCCTCACGCCCTAGTGCGCCGGGTCACCAACCGACGTGTGAGGAGCAGCGGCGTTGGCGGCGAGCTCAACGTGCTTCTGAACAGTGTTGTCCAAGGTTTCCCTGCGCTCCAAGAAGGCCAGCGTCCTATCGTCCTCCTGTCGGTGTTCAAAAAGAGGGGTACACTTTTTTGTACCCCTATAACTGTGCACGGATAGTCTGAGCCACGGGCACCACCACACCAAGCAAGGCAAGGGAGGTGAGCCAGGGTAAGACCGGAGCTCAAGGGAACCAGGACGCGCCAAGGCCAAGACCACAGAGAGCAAAAGGGACGAAGCGGACTCCCCCGGCAAGATCCTTGCCGGGAGACAGCTTTGGCAACCCTGGCAAGACCCTTGCCGCGGCGACTCGCCCCACGCCTACGGAGAAAATTACCCTTGAGTCCACTGCCCCCAAGGGGCAAGGGTTCGGGAGACATCCCCGTGGTGGCATGCAGATCTTTGTGAAGACATTCAAGATCAGATACGCACTAAGAATACAACGACCTTTGGCGAGATACCAGTCAGGGAAGACCACGAGACCCCGGCAAGTGCCTTGCCGGGGATGACAGTAGGCGCCTCGGCAAGACCCTTGCCGGGGCCCCGGCAAGGCCCTTGCGAAGGACATCCGCAGGGCCACCATTAGGCCCACACCGACTAAGCCTCCACCACCATACGCATGCAGCTGCCCACCCAACCAGCTGGGCAGGCACCTGCGTGGCGGCATGCAGATCTTCATGAAGACCCACCACTGCGCCACCTCAGCTGCCTGCCTACCTACATGGCATCACAGGCATCGCTGGCCAGGGCGCGTGTCGACACAAGAAGGAGCGGCGACGGACGAGACAGGTTTCTCCCCCGTCCCCGATAAAGCAAGGAGACCTAAGCAAGACGCATTAAATGCGCCTTTTCATGTAATGCGACAGATAACCTCGCATCACTGTACCCTTTCCATCTCTTGTGTGCCACTGTGGCGACCCCTTTTTCTATAAAAGGAGGCCCGAGGCGACCAGGAGAAGGATTTGGCTTTTTTGGAGCTCCTAATGCCCCAGAGCTAGCTCAAGAACAGGAATATACATCCACCAAAGCAGGAGTAGGGTTTTACGCATCCTCGCGGCCCGAACCTGGATAAACAAACTGTGTACTATCTGTTTGATCCGCTCTTCTCATGACCCCGCGCCCCGCTAACCGTAGTAGGGATTCTTGTGATCCCATAGGTGTCGTTCCCACCAACAGCTTTGGCGCACCAGGTGGTGGCGCAGTGGTGGGTCTTCACGAAGATTTGCATGCCGCCACGCAGGTGCCTGCCCAGCTGGTTGGGTCGGCAGCTGCATGCGTACGGTGGTGGAGGTTTAGTCGGCATGGGCCTGATGGTGGCCCTGCGGATGTCCTTGGCAAGGGCCTTGCCGGGGCCCCAGCAAGGGTCTTGCCGAGGCGCCTGCTGTCATCCCCGGCAAGGTGCTTGCTGGGGGTCTCGTGGTCTTCCCTGGCTGGTATCTCGCCAAAGGTCGTCGTCTTCTTAGTGCGTATCTGATCTTGAATGTCTTCACAAAGATCTACATGCCACCACGGGGATGTCTCCCGAATCCTTGCCCCTTGGGGGCAGTGGACTCAAGGGTAATTTGCTCCGTAGGCGTGGGGCGAGTCGCCGCGGCAAGGGTCTTGCCGGGGTTGCCAAAGCTGTCTCCCGGCAAGGATCTTGCCGGGGGAGTCCGCTTCGTCCCTTTTGCTCTTCATAGTCTTGGCCTTGGCGTCGTCCTAGTTCCCTTGAGCTTCGGTCTTACCCTGGCTCACCTCCCTTGCCTTGCTTGGTGTGGTGGTGCCCGTGGCTCAGACTGTCCGTGCACAGTTATAGGGGTACAAAAAAGTGTACCCCTCTTTTTGTACACCGACAAGAGCCCCCGGGCCTGGGCCACACATAAGCGCAATGACTTGTTGGGCTAGGCCCAAAAACGGTGCGCGGGCAGGCGGGGCGTGCCACTGATCCCGCAGCCCCTCATGTGCAACCGCAATGACTCCGGCAGATCCAGCTCCATCTCCCGTGCAAATGGAGTCAGGAGACGAAGGCGACGGCGCGGCGGCTGGCGCAGCCTGACGAAGAACTCACAAGGGTCATCCCCAACATGGCCCTCCATTGGAGGAGGAGCTGCTGGCGAAGGTGAGGCCGGCGCACCACCCCGTCCTCCTCTTCCCCGAGCGCCCCGGCCTCGCCCACGGCCTCGCCCCCTTCCCCCTTCACCTCGCGGCCGGCCCTGCCACCGCAGGCATAGGAGAAGGAGGGACGCGTTGTCGAGCGGCGACCCTCGCCGCCACCGTTGAAGGACCGGGATTTCCTCTCTCCATGACGAATGGAAGAGAGGAGCAGAAGCTGAAGGAGGAAGGAGATGGAAGAATGCGGGACGCCATCCCCCCCTCCCCTCCCGCTCTCTATAAAGGAACGGGGTTGGGGCTCGGCCGCCCCGCTCGGCCAATCAAAACACGGAAGGCGCAGGGAGCCAGGACCGACCCGCTGCCCCAACCAGCGACGGCCCGGTTTCCCGCCTCCGCCGTTTGCCACCCCAAGCGCATAGGAGACATGTGGCGGACGTGCAGAACCGAGGGGACGGGTGAGGCGACCTTTCCCCACCCCGTGATCATGGGGAGTGAACGCCTTGAGGACCGCGCCTCGGCCCCATTCAGTAAATGGGCCACGCCTCCCTTCGTTTATGGGGAAGACACGAACCGCCCCTTTACTACGACGTGACGCATGCGTGCAGAGACCAACCCCACGCATGCCCCCCACGTCACACGCACCTCCCCACGCCGCGCCATGCGCGGGAGTCGTGGGAAGCGCAGCGCGCGAAAAATCTTACTGCGGTAAAAAAAACCGCCCCGCCTGCCCGTGCACCGTTTTTGGGCCTAGCCCAACAACGCATTGCGCTTATGTGTGGCCCAGGCCCGGGGGCTCCTGTCGGTGTAAAAAAAGAGGGGTACACTTTTTTGTACCGCTATAATTGTGCACGGGCAGTCTGAGCCACGGGCACCACCACACCAAGCAAGGCAAGGGAGGTGAGCCAGGGTAAGGCCGAAGCTCAAGGGAACTAGGACGACGCCAAGGCCAAGACCACGAAGATCAAAAGGGACGAAGCGGACTCCCTCGGCAAGATCCTTGCCGGGAGACAGCTTTGGCAACCCCGGCAAGACCCTTGCCGCGGTGACTCGCCCCACGCCTACGGAGCAAATTACCCTTGAGTCCACTACCCCCAAGGGGCAAGGATTCGGGAGACATCCCCGTGGTGGCATGTAGATCTTTGTGAAGACATTCAAGATCAGATACGCACTAAGAAGATGACGACCTTTGGCGAGATACCAGCCAGGGAAGACCACGAGACCCCCGGCAAGCGCCTTGCCGGGGATGACAGCAGGCGCCTCGGCAAGACCCTTGCTGGGGCCCCGGCAAGGCCCTTGCCAAGGACATCCGCAGGGCCACCATCAGGCCCACGCTGACTAAACCTCCACCACTGTACGCATGCAGTTGCCGACCCAACCAGCTGGGCAGGCACCTGCGTGGCGGCATGCAAATCTTCGTGAAGACCCACCACTGCGCCACCTTAGCTGCCTGCCTACCTACATGGCATCACAGGCATCGCTGGCCAGGGCGCGTGTCGACATAAGAAGGAGCGGCGACGGACGAGACAGGTTTCACCCCCGTCCCCGATAAAGCAAGGACACCTAAGCAAGACGCATTAAATGCGCCTTGTCATGTAATGTGAGGGATAACCTCGCATCACTGTACCCTTTCCATCTCTTGTGTGCCACTGTGGCGACCCCTTTTTCTATAAAAGGAGGCCCGAGGCGACCAGGAGAAGGATTCGGCTTTTTTGGAGCTCCTAATGCCCCAGAGCTAGCTCAAGAATAGGAATATACATCCACCAAAGCAGGAGTAGGGTTTTATGCATCCTCGCGGCCCGAACCTGGATAAACAAACTGTGTACTATCTGTTTGATCCACTCTTCTCACGACCCCGCGCCCTGCTAACCGTAGTAGGGATTCTTGTGATCCCATAGGTGTCGTTCCCACCGACACCTCCTCTTGCATGTACTAGTCCTTGTGGACGATTTGCGTGTAGACGTGGGTGATTATGTCAATGGTGTCTTGCTGCGCCAGGCGCTGCACGGCGAGCGCGACCTCGAGGTGGACATTCTCCGGCGCGACGGCGGGCAGTCGCAGGGCCACCAGTGCGTCGAAGAGGTTGTTAACATAGTGGCCGTTGAGGGTGGCAGGCATCGCAGAGCCTGGGCGCGTCAGCTGGAGGCTTACGTCAAAGTCGTCCGCAAGCTTCTTGACGACGGTGAACTTGTCGAGGAAACCGACGAGGACCTCGTCGAACAAGGTTGCAAAGCTGTCGTCCAAGCGGCCCCTCGCCCTGGCGGCCTCAAGCAATACTACCTGCCGGGCCGTAGGCCGGCGTCGTGGACCATCTGGCACAGCCGGCTGATGCTCACGCTCATCGCCTCCATGGGTCTAGCGTAGCTTCTAGTCAACTGATCTTGCGATTCGAGTGATCACTCAGCCCTTGGTTAGCGTGCGTAGGTGCGTAGGATTTCGTACTACTCCTCGGCCCTCTACTGCACCTGCCTTTGGTTGTATGATAGGTGGGCCAGCCACCCCCCGGGGCCACGTGTCATTCACCTCCTGACCCGTCTCTCACACGCACCCTGCTAGTGTATATACTCCCTCCTTTCCGGTTTATAGGGCTTATCTCAAAATTTTAGTTTTTCCATTTCATAAGGCTCAATTTGGTTGTTTTCCATCACATGTTCAGATTCCAAGGTGCATTAAATCATTGCATGCAAGTATTAAGAGAAAATTGACCAATGCATGTAATTTATGCATGCATGCATTGCAATTAATGCATTGGTAAACATACTTTTTGAGGAAAACAAGAGCATTAATTGGGTGCTTTTGCAAACTACAAAAAGCATTCCACCACTCACCATCTACCTTGGTTGGTGAGAATTTTGAATTGAGCCTTATAAACCGGAAAGGAGGGAGTATGGTGGTTTTCTTTTTCTCTCCATATCAACCATTTTATATTGCGTACATGTCATTCAAGAGTGAAATGATGGTTGCTTCTTCCGACTAACTTACTGTGTGATTTGACTGCTCCTTAGTGGCCCCTACACGTACTCCCCCTACATGTATGCAACAGTCACCCGTACACATGGACGCAAAAACGTGCGCGACGCCCTAATGCATGCATGTCCGAGCACACGACGGAACACACACGGTGATGCTCAAGTGCTCAACCTACACGTGCATGCACACACATACTCAGTCAGGGTGAGCTAGTGACTGTATGAACACCGGAAAATATATATATTGAGCGCAATGAGCGTATTATGAAGTCCACTGACCGTATTTTTACAAATATACAGTGACAGACAGTGTATTTATCTCGTTTGAAATTAAGCCATGTTAACCGGAGAGGAGGCAGCATGGACTAGCATTACTTTGCTGTGTCCCGTCAACTTGCCGAGCGAGGAGAAGGTTGCAGGACGGGAGAAGCTTGCACGCGGTGGCTCGCAGGACAAGGAGAAACTTTTGACTAATGCAAGCTCTCCCTCGCTCAGGCGGTGGACGTGCAACAGTTAATTCGGTGTCAGATTGCTAGAAGCATACTACAGTATACTACTAGGAACAGGATGGAGGAGCGTCTGCACTCTTATTATAATTTTAAAATGTGATAAAGCAATCTTCAACACATTTGGTTCTCTTCGAGGGTTCTCGCATGTGATAATGGAAGTTGATTGCATGGAACACTCGCCACAATTCTCGCTTAATTCTGGCTCATATCCTATTACAAATAGTAGCGCTCAGTAATATTTCCTCTTTTTTTGTTATTCAGCATGTAAACAGGTCAGCAAACCTTGCGGCGCATCTTTGTGCGAACCGTGCTTACTGCACTTTGAATGTGGCCGAGAGCTGGCTTGATGAAACACCTCGCTTCCTACTTCTTTTTTTGGCTTCCTAGTGACCAGTGTCTTGGCTGATCGTCCTAAGAATGCTTATATATGAATAAAGCTCTCTCATTTACCCGCAAAAAAGATTAAGCCATATTAACCGGAAAGGAGGGAGTATGGACTAGCACTACTTTTTGGTGTGTCCCGTCAACTCACAGAACGAGGAGAAGCTTGCAGGACAAGGTGAATCTTGCTTACGCCTTTTGACTAATGCAACCTACCCTCGGTGGACATGCATCAGTCCATTCGGTGTCAGATTGTCAGAGGCATACACTGTAGTACCCAACATGCGGAGTACCATCATTGTTCGACTTCACGAAGGGGCGAAGAGCCAAGCGTAGTACTAGTACGCGTACTTGGTTTTGCACCTTCATACTACTCCACCCTCCGTCACAGTTTACAGGGCGCGCTTCATTATGATGCATTTCTCTCAATGCATTTCCACCACCAGAGAGACTTTAGACGCGTTTGGTTTAATGCTCAATTAATTAGGGTGTGGTAACCGCAATCAAGTCCACAATTTTCTCTCCATGTACTGTACTACTACGGAGTGCATGCATGTGTGTACCCGGGGTGGAAGCACTGCATGCATGTGTGTACACATTATTCCCTCTAGTAATAGACGCTGTGCTATAACTACCAATGCTATTTTTCAGGCCGATCTCTAGTTGCCTTGGTCCCACAGATTTTTTTTCTTTTTTCTGAAGCGCGCTGTATAAACAGTGACGGATGGAGTAGTATGAGCGGATTCAAAGAAGAGCGTATTGATGGTTGCTTCTTCAGAGCAACTTACAGTGGGAAAGGTGGGGCTTATGATTTGACTGCTCATTACTCACTATTAATGCGGCGCAACGACCGGGCTGAGTCTCCCATGCGGTTGTGCACTACCCCCTCGGTTCTTAAATATACTCTAGAGTATTTGTCTTTCTAAAATATGTTTAAATATCTGTTAAGACAAATAGAATATTTAGGAATGGATGGAGTACACATACGAAGCAAAATGAGTGAATCTACACTCTAAAATATGCCCGTTTGAAATTTCTAAAAAGACAAATATTTAGGAACAAAGGAGTATAATTTCGTGCATGGCACATGGACCCGGATGATGAAGAGGCTTCTGGCAATGCTATCAAGCTTCCATCATTTTTTTACATAATTGACGTACTATACAAATAATTTTCCAGCAACATGAAATTGTACAATGGTGTGAGCTTTCAGCTTTTGTTTCGCGTGTCTTGCCATCAATGCTCTTTTGGAAACAATAAAAAACTAACTTCCTTGCTAATGCATGTCAATTATTAGCAGATCAGAGCTAATAATTACATCACAATTGAAGACAAATTTGTGACAAGGTGTTAAATTAAAATTGATCCATGCTTTCATTGGCAGCAACGTCCCCCCAGCTCTGTCTAAATCAACAAGGCATGTTGGGAAAAAAGTAGCTGTCTGGAGCATGCAACATTCCGATCATTTTGTGAAGTTCCACTAAAATAGAGCTGAGCATCCCTGTTCCAAAGATGTTAAGTGTGATTACGATAATAGAGGACTGCTGATGAAACAATAAACACACAAATAGAAGCCGGTCACCTTTGCGGTCTCTCTTAAGACTAACTAATTGGAGAAGATTAGGCTCGGAGTTGGATGAGGAGGATAGAGCAAAACCAATCTCCCTTTGTGCAGTCGCACTGAAATGTAGAGACGTTGCCCGTGTGACATTTTAGTACAACTGCACAAAACACTCTTAAGAAAAAAGTGATTTGTGCAGTTCACCAAAAGGTCGCAATAGCAACGAGGTGAAATGGATAGCCCTGTTTGCAAACAAGAGGTAGAATGGAAACAATTACTGGCCAATAACAGTTGATGACACATGCGATGACAAAAAAGAAGCATATTCCTTGTCCTAAGGGAAGATAACAACATGGTTGTGTTTGTCTAAAACGGTGTGAGGACGAGAATGCAATATGGAAAGTATGCCAGACGAGCTACGTTTTGGGCAAAGAACTATGGAAGATCCACATGCAGCGATGTGGGAAAACGGGTTGTGGAGCAAGGCCGGAGGGGATACCTGGAGGTCGTCGGGATGTAACTAGGTGAGCGGCGGCGGGCGGAATCTGCGAGCAGGTGGCGTAGGCCCTGCTGCGCCAGAGCTTGGTCAGAGAGAACGGCGTGTACCACAGATCGGGACGTGCTGACTCGGCGCCGTCGAACGGAGAAACGATGCACTTCATTCCTTTCCCCCGGCGGACGGGATGCGGCCGAATCAGTGACCAACGGTGAGAGAGTGAGAGGCCACCGCACTCCCTTTCCCCCGGCGGACGGGATGCGGCCGGATCAGTGACCAACGGTGAGAGAGAGGCCACCGCACTCCCTTTCCCCCGGCAGACGGGATGCGGCCGGATCAGTGACCAACAGTGAGAGAGAGAGGCCACCGGAGCCTTGTCTGAGATACTCTGAAGAGCGGACTACCTTTTCCTCCACAAAAATCGTTTTATATTCTGTGTATGTGCCATTGAGCGCTATAACTTTATTTAAAAATAACGTGGCAACGCATCAAGTCGAACTTTGTTTCATGCACGCGTGGTACACGACCTCCCTAGGTAAACAACCGCTATAGGCGTTCAAATTAGCACGTGGGCTGCCATTTCGTAAAGAAATGAGCTCCACCGTGTACCCGCGCGGGTGTGGCTGGGCACGAAGCATGAGTACATGCACAGTGCACCTATTCTCTTCTTGTATACATACACCACCTACGTGGGGTTGTGTGAGAGAGATACAAACCTAGAGAGATATAGTGTGTGGGTTCTTGAGAGTTTTGGGGGGCGGGTCAATCAAAAAATTTAACATATGCAATGTGTGTGAAATAGAGTCCTGGATATAACATATATATATAGAGGGGGCGATCCACGAGAAGAGAGTGGAGGTATCATCGGCTTGAGGTGTCTATAGAATCGAAGAGAGGGATGATGATGATGTGTGTGTGTGCGCGCGCGCGATCGATAAAGAGTGCCATCGAATTTGTGTGTGCCCACGTCAAAGATATAGAGTGGCTGGCCTACTGGAATGTGAGATGGGACATGTGCAGTTTGTCTCTGTGGCATGGATACCTACCTGCAGCGCTCGACTATCGGTGTGTGGTGGGGGAAGAGGGAGGCCTAATTAACTATAGAGGTACAATGGCTGGTGTATGTGTGGAGAAGGAGAGAGGCCTACCTCATGTATTAAGGAGATCGATCTGCCTCATATATTAAGGGAGATCGATCGGCATCCATGCATATGTGCAGGAGATGAATAAGGTTGGGAGAGAGACAGAGCTAGAGTGTTGGAGGGGGTGGTAGTGGAGTTTCTTCTAACAAATGGTGGGATAGGCTTGCTAGACAAACGGAGGGCACGCCCGCAATATCAATAAGAGAGGAGATGGCTGCTTGTTGTCTGTGCACGTGCGTGTGAGAGACGGGTCAGGAGGCATGCATGAATGATGAGGGGGACGATGTGGCTGTGGTAAGCAGACGTAACTACATAGGAAGATTAATCGCCCTTTGTAAGAGAAAGGAGAGACATAACTTGTGAGGTACGTCGATCGATGGGGGGTAGTTAAAGTCGATCTAGGTATATGTTGGGAGATCAATCGGTATACATGCATGTGTGTGTTAGAAGAAAATGAGGCACGAAGAGAAGGATAGAGAGAGAGGGATGCATGTAGGAGGTGGTACGAGAGGCATACTATATCAAGGGGGAGGAGTGTGCGAGTACGAGAACGATGAAAAGAGTGGTGGGAGTGAGGCATGGATGGTGACAAGAGAAGAGGGGAAGCTTGTGTTTGTGCTAGGCACACCTGGCTAGAGAGGCATATAGATCGATGTGTGCTGTAAAGAAGGAGCTGGGGGGCCTACACACACCGGGGGTGAACGACCTAAAGTGAAAACACGAATTTGCGCGATGGAGCTAGAGAATGCTGAGGGAGGGTGAGAGGGATGCGGGCGTGTGCATGCACAAGAGAAAGATAGTGCTAGCTACAAAGATAAGAGGGTTGTGTGGGTGTAAAAGACGAATAGAGATCATATATACTTCATTATAAAAAGCGAATTTGGATATTTGAAGAATTTATCATAGTGTTTAAAACCGACGGATGTGTGAATATATATAATGGTGATAAACATGGTGTGGTTATGAACATGGTATACTACATTTAATATATTTTATCTCTACTCTTATAAAAAACGGAGTTGTTGATGATGGTGTGCCTGCCATCCTGCATTATAGGCCGTCTGATTTATATCTGGCGGATAGCAAGGAAACTTTGATGGTTGAAGTTGGCAACAATCATGATTGTAGATTCTTATTGAAATAGAGAAACGAATTCAAATTTAGTTCGAATTGCAGCGGTAGTATAGACATTTGGAATGCACTAAAATGTTGGTATGAGTAGGTTACATGCATTATACAGCAAGCGAAAAAATTTAATCGGACATAACATGGATTCATACTCCCTCCTTCCATCTACATAGGGCGTAATGAGATTTTTAAGACCACCTTTGACTATTGACAAGATTAATAGTACATGACATGCACAATGTGAAAATTATATCATTGAAAGAACCTTTCACAGACAAATTTAATGGTGTGCTTTGTGTAAGTTGCATGTCATATATCATTGCTCTAATATTTGGTCAAAGTTAGCATCAAAAAACGCATTAGGCCCTATATAGATGGAAGGAGGGAGTAGCTTTGAATAGCATTTGTATAGTAAAACGGGGCAAGACTCTCTCTTTGTGTGGTGTGAATAGTTTTATTTTTTCATTTTCTTTTTGGTTGAGGGAAGTGCGAATTGATTTGGTACGTACAAGTAAAATATTACGATACGTTAGGCTTGTCCCTGAAATTCAACCCGCGTCTTGTTATATCCCGAAAATTCAGATATCGTGCTCCCAAAACTGGCGCCTTCACAACCCGCGCCTTGCGATCCCAAAATTACAACGCGCGTGAAAACTCCCTCCAGCTGCCAAATCCCGACACACGAAATACCCCTTCTAAGCTGAGCCGAAAGCGCCGCTAGTTCAAATCGGTGGGGGGTACTTTTGTAACACACCCTACATTTTGGACAGGCGCGTTCCTAAGTCATGCTTCACCCCCTCCCATCACCCCCTTTTCGCCATTCGAAATCCCAGGCCGCCATAACCTCTCCGCTCCAGCCACGAAACCCCACCCTCCTCCATCCGCCACGTCACCGCTGCCCAGCCGAAGCCTCTTCCCTAACGACGTCGTCCACCGCAATAGCTCGACGTCCCTCGTCCACCTCCCCGGATGAGGATCCGTCGTCCATCTCGTCGTCCCACCGGTTCAGCCGCCCCGTCCTCCACCTCCAAGGAGCTGCTCCGACGATCGCCTCATCTATCGCGGCTGCTCCATCCCCACAGCGCCGCCTTAACCTGCTCCACTGGAACCGCAGCATCCTCACCGACTCCTCGAACAAAGCCGAGGCCTACTCGGCGCCACCAAAGAGGTTGTACACTCATCGCATCGCACCTTCTCCTTAACTCGACCTCCCGGCACCGACGGTGCTCCATCCCACACCCCCATGGAGCGGCTACCTTGAAGCCGGCGCCGCGGGCGACATCTCCACGGCGGCTCTCCCCCAGTGCGAGGCCCCTTCGGCGGCGGCGTCCATACCAGCCGGATCTGTTGCTGCTACTCCGGCTCTCGCTCGCTCGCTCGCTCGCTCGCCCAGCTGCTGTTGCTGCTCTCCCCCTCGCTCGTGCTGCTGCTCTGCTCCGATTAAGCCACACTTCAGTCGACTAAATCGACTTTTGGGTCAGTCGATTTTCAGGGGTTGGGGGGCTCGCTGGAGTTAAGGAAGAACCACCCGCAACAGGGACGGGGGCTCGCCGGAGAGGTACCCCACTATCTATCTTAGGGTTCAGGGTGGGGGCGGGGCCTAGAGGGCTGGCCGGGGCGGTGGTGGCGAGTTGTTTCAGGGCGGCGAGGCGGCGCTAGGGCCGGCGGTTCGGCCGGTGGTGGCTGGCGGCTCAGGGGGGTGCAGGTTGAAGATGAACTGCAGGCCCTCCCTAAACTACATGTCAAGTGCCTCTCTGCTACCATTGCATTCAGTTTCGACAGTAGCATTCAGATTCCACAGTAAATTTCAGTTTCGACAGTTAAGTTCAGAGTCAACAGTTTTTACCTCATCTGTTGTAGTCAGGTGGTTTTTGGTGATGTTAATATTACATCCATTTTACATCATCTATTGGAAATGCTATTAGAATCCCACTTGAGATTGATGATGTCTGTCTTGTGCTGCTTCAGACTTGACGTCTTACGGCTCACCGGAGCTGCTCCAATGACAGAACGATCCATCACAACAGAGAAGTGCCCTGGATGCCGTCTACAGATTCCTCAGATCTTCCTCCACACCTCCGACAGCCACCTCTGCCTCAACTGCTTCAGCGACCAACCCAATGATGCTGAGGTTGACACGGCTACGGCAAAGAGGTTGTACACTTGTTGCATCACTTATTACTATACATTCACGTCGATCCATTAGGGCTATTTTGGTTCAACGGAAAAACATCGATCCACTGATTGTTACCATCACTCTAAATTTCTGCATGCTCTCCTTACATAATCTCACCATATTTTTTTCGTATGCATGTCAGATATTGTACACAGTCATGCTGAACATGTAGAGAAAAAGAGAAGAGTTTTGCGCGGCAATACAATGTCATGTAGACATCGCTCCATGGTGGGTTCAATGGAAAACCCTCCCCACCCCTCTCCAGATTGTAATCCAGAGGAAGATATCTGTTCTGAGGCGGATTCGGACGCCGCTGACCACTCCTATTTACCCCCCAAGGTGTTTGCTCTACCTTGGCATGATGATGTTAGTCATATCATGCATATGTTGCCTTGCAGTGCCTACTTTTGACATCATATATGTCATCGTCTTAGTTTAGACATGTTCTGTAATGCCACCTGTTTAGTTTTTATATCATATATGGGAATTATGCAGTCTCATGTCTTTAGCCAGCCATAATATATGTGAAATGTGCAATGCCATCCTGTTTAACCAGGCATCATATATTTGAATGATATCTTGCACATCCTTTTCTTCATTACATTTCCATTTGTCGACAATGTTTGTACATTAAACTACTCTTCTTGTGAATCAGCCATTTGGGTGGGAGATGGAAAATCTGGAGTGAAAACAAGGCCTTCAGAGCAGACAGTGCTACCTGTCGAAGCAGATCTCTTGTTGGGTCCTGATAGCTCCTCAGAGATGGATTCAGAGACAGATGACCAGTCCTATTCCCGCACTGAGGTGTATGATCTAACTTGGCACGGTTATATTGCTCATATCATGCATACGGTGTCTTGCATTGCATAGTTTAGACATCATATACACAATATTCAGCACCATGTTCTTAGTTCAGACATCATATCGAATGCCCTCTGTTTAGCATATAAATCATATATGTGAATTAAATGATGCGATCCTGATTACTTATATAACATGTAGGTGAATTATGTCAGGCGATCCTGTTTAGTTATTCATCATATCTTTGAATTATGTTATGCTATGCTATCCCATTTATATAGACATCATATATGTGAAATTATGTCATGCTATCTGTTTTAGTTAGACAATATACATGTCAACTATTTCATGCCCTCTTTTTTCCACACTATCTATTGCATCTGTCTCTCATACAATGTCTCTACATTCAACTATGTTTCCTGTTTATCAGCCATTTGAATTGGAGCGGGTGATGCCAGTATCTAGCGGACTAAAAACACGGTCTTCAAATAAAACAGTGCTACCTCTTGGTGGAGATAGCACCCTGGTTGTACATGCACAAGAACCAGCCCTACAACACATAACCCAAACTCTCGCAGATTGTACCCCTACTATGATGGACAGAGAACCAGCTTCACCCAATCTAACCCCAACCCCAGCCTATAGTAACCCAGTTCCTGTTGACACAGCACCATCTCCATCACAGAGCTCCCAAACAAGAGCAGTTAGTAAGGAAGCCCCAGTGCCCAAAGGGCCAGTACTATCACGGCGAACCCCAACTCCACCAGTTAGTATGCCTATTCATGTGGAGTAAGCACAACCAGCTAGTCGTAGTTTAGCATCTATCGCATTTGATGTTGTTAAATCGTATGTGCGTATCTTCCCATCTTGGAAATATTATACTGAAGATGAAGGAAAATGCCAGTTGCAGGTGTTTGTCCAGGATTTATGTGTAAGTAATGTTATTCATGGAAATTACTTTGCTTTGTCCCATACATCCTACCTCCATGATGGTTATAATACAGCAAATTTTCCCATTTTTCTCTATAGAGAAGGACCGATTTGGAAACTCGGGATGAGGTAAAATGTGCTAATACCTCTTCTATCTTCAAGAATGCTTGGTGGCAGTATCGGAATTATCTGAAGAAAACGTACTTCACCGGCAAAGAAACTCATCAAATTCCCTTACGTTCTCCTGAGACACATTTACTGGACGATGACTGGGAACGCCTTGTTCTGTACTGGTCCCAAACCAAGAATGTGGTAAGGTCTATGAGCTCATTTTCTATTTTTAAGTATTATATTCTTGTGTCTTACTGTACTCTGTTCATGTAGAACAAGTGCCTAAACCTGAAGAACAACTGTTCTAATTTAAGATTCCATTGCTACCATAGGACATAGATATATGTTTGTTTGATGCTTTTATTATGTACTAGTACTTGGCAATAGAAGACTTGGTAGTTTAATATTGTCCACCTTACTAATGAACCGGTTCACCGAAATGAGTTTCATATACTAGTACATGCTAAACTTGTTATGTGTCTGCTTGTTTCTTCTTTTAGAATGCTGACAGAATATTGGGGAAGAGTGCCTTATTAAGCAATGGTAAAGGAAGTAATGCAGATAAGGTTCAGGAAAGTGACACATCCTGTCTTGGTTTAGTGTTGGAGTTACTGGCCACTACCGCTTGCACAAGCTATTCAAACTCACTGTCTGAATCAGTTTGGTTTGTTGAGTCTCAACTACAAGCTGAAAGACATCGATCAGCTGTGCTGCAACAAGAAGCAGAAGGATTGCGGAAGTCCCTGGAGTATTCAGATGCATACTTTCTGGTGCAACAGCAAGCATTGGAGGATTTTAGCGCCAAACAGGACAAAGCTAATCAGCCTGCTAAGCTTATTGCCAGCATGGTGGATACCGAGGATAACGTTTCTTGAGCTCTTCTGAAGTTGTTTCAGTTATGCTCTTGTTTTGCCGCCGTGTTTATTTGCACTGGTGGCCAATTTTGATGAGCAGTGTATATGATATGCTGCTTTGTTCCCTATATTTGCACTGGTGGCGAACTTTGATGCCCAGTGGATGTAATATGTGTAATAGCCATGATAACCTAGCGTTAGTTGCTTGATTATTTATTTCCTTGTTGTCTTGTTTATTTGTTTGCTTGTAGTCATTGCAGTTATTTTTCCATGTTTAACTAGTGGCTACAATAACCTATTTTTTTAAACTAGTCCACAATAACCATGGGCTAATATTTACTGTAGTGACACTGGGCCTCCTACGGGCCGTAGAAACAGTGGGCCTTTTACGGGCCATAGAAACAGTAGGCCTTCTACGGGCCGTAGAAACAATGGGCCTTCTACGGGCTGTATCATCAATGGGCCTTATACAGGCCGTATGATCGATTGGCCAAACATGGGCCAATAACAGGCCGCATTATGGCCGTAAACGGTCTAGAGTTGGAATCGTCCGTTCATGGGCCGACCGTAATGGGCCATCGTTAATAGGCCGTATTTGATGACGCTATGAAAAAGGCCCAACGTATTAACGGACCACAAACGGGCCGACTGTAACCATGGGCTGAATTTGGCCCACAAGCAGAAAATGACAGTAACGGGACGTAAGTAAATGAATGCTGGAAATGAGCCCAAGAATAAATGGGCTCTGAGAAGGCCCAAAGATAACATGGGCTGGAAACGGCCCAACGGAATAATGGGCCGTTAATGGGATAAAGTGATACACTGTTCATTACGGGCCAGTTTCACCACGGGCCGTTAATGGGTGTAAAGTGATACACTGTTCATTACGGGCCAGTTTCACCCCGGGCCGTTAATAGGCCAAGAGTTACATAGGGCCTCATATGGGCCAAAAGACGTCATGGGCCATACATGGGCCAGAAGTGAAAACGGACTGGAATCATATTGGATGGCCCAGATGACGCTACTGGGCCTAATTCGTATAGGGCATAACGGGCCTTGGGTTAGCGGGCTGTAAATGGGCTATATGCGAACAGGCCGTTAACAGGCTTTCCATGGGCCAGCCCACCAGCTTTTGACCAAGTCAAACGGGTCGGCCTTTTCACAGGAATGGGCCTCTGTTGGGCCGTGCCACGCGTCGACGTATCATAGGCGCCTATCTGACCAACTGACGAGCTGACACGTGTTTCGTCCGACCAATAAGAATTTTACACGTGGAAATTTCCCATTGGTCGGGGTTGTTAACGGGTTATCGGATCCAAAACCCGACCCGATAGCTTAACGGCGTTCCCTTACGGTGGATTCCACGTGTCGGTCACCCTTGACAAAAGCACTTCTGTGACGCGCGATTTATCGTCATGGAAGTGGACACTTCCGTGATGATAATTTTGGTAATGTCATGGAACACTTCTATGATAGCACAGGTATGACTATCTTGGTTCTGTCATAAATTTGTCATGGATGTACATGCATGACAAAAAAAGCGACCTACTATGACAAACACGTATCATCACGGAAGTGTATTTTTTTGTAGTGATTTGACGGAAAGATAAAAATACATACGGATCCATCAACGACATCCTCACGCCCTAGTGCGTCGGGTCACCAACCGACGTGTGAGGAGCAGCGGTGTTGGCAGCGAGCTCAACGTGCTTCTGAACAGTGTCGTCCAAGGTTGCCCTGTGGTCCAAGAAGGCCAGCGTCCTATCGTCCTCCTCTTGCATGTAGTAGTCCTTGTGGATGATTTGCGCGTAGACGTGGGTGATTATGCCGATGGTGTCTTGTTGTGCCAGGCGCTGCGCGGCAAGCGCGACCTCGAGGTGGACATTCTCTGGCGCGACGGCGGGCAGTCGTAGGGCCACCAGTGCGTCGAAGAGGTTGTCACCATAGTGGCTGTTGAGGGTGGCGGGCATCGCAGAGCCTGGGCGCGTCGGCTGGAGGCTTACGTCAAAGTCGTCCGCAAGCTTCTTGACGACGGTGAACTTGTCGAGGAAATCGACGAGGACCTCGTCGAATGAGGAGACAAAGCTGTC
The DNA here is from genome assembly GCF_056163025.1 of Triticum urartu. Lineage (NCBI taxonomy): Eukaryota > Viridiplantae > Streptophyta > Magnoliopsida > Poales > Poaceae > Triticum > Triticum urartu. Next base: position 518,746,925 of record NC_141877.1, read on the forward strand.
GTCCAAGCAGCCCCTCGCCCTGGCGGCCTCAAGCAATACTACCTGGAGACGTTCCTCGGTGCCGGGCCGCAGGCCGGTGTCGTGGACCATCTGGCACAGCCGGCTGATGCTCGCGCTCATCGCCTCCATGGGTCTAGCTTAGCTTCTAGTCAACTGATCTTGTGATTCGAGTGATCACTCTTGCCCTTGGTTAGCATGCGTAGGTGTGTAGGATTTCGTACTACTCCTCGGCCCTCTACTACACCTGCCTTTGGCTGTATCATAGGTGGGCCGGCCACCCCCTGGGCCCACGTGTCATTCACCCAAAGGCTGTTGTCGTAAGTAGATGAAGTTGCGTCCCCCTCCGTGCCGGTGCAGTATAGTCATCTCACCGGACCTCTAGTTGGGGCCAAATGAGAGAAGTTTGATGTTTACTAGTTTATTGGTCCCCTTTGCATTTTGCGCCAAGTTTTGACCTTTGATTTAACTAATAAAATGTTAATGCATGTAAACAAAAATGTTGTGTAAGTCACCTTACGAAAACCAAATAATCCCAAAATACTTAGGCACGGTGTATTAACTCCCTCCTTGTTTCTTATTTCGTGACATATCAACCAATGAGAGATGTGGGCCGTGCATGCTTTCAATGACTTGAGACTACCAAACATGACATGCAGTGTTTAGTTCATTGCATGTAATCCTATTAGTACTCTAGTTAGAAAAAAACATTAAGTTCTCTCGCCGATAGGAATAAAACACCATGTATTTATTTACAGAGGGAGTAGTACATTTTTTGTGACATGCATTACTAGATATTGCTAGTCAAATACTAAAATCCAGATGGACGTGGTAGTACTCCTAAATCCATACGGTGGTGCTACTAGTACTAGTAGTAGTACTACCAATGTAGTAGTAGGAGTACTAGCACTGTACTACCCGTTGGTCAAATTATTACGTGTTGCTCCTCATAGTGAAGTGACAAGACCCTGTGCCGAAGATGACACCTGAGTATAGGCGCCGTGTTCGGCATACCATAGTCAGCCTCACCGTCTGCAGTCACTATCATCATGGTTGTAGAGCTAGCCTGCTTACAACTAGCCCTGTTCGACATAATTTCCCGTGCGTAGATGCTCGTGCATTGCACGGAACACCAAGATTGGGGGTGGACGGCTCCGGCAGCGGCCATCGCGCCAGTTTTTTCCACGGCCTTCTAGATGTGGTGGGGAGGAGATAAGGCTGATTGTGAGAGACAAGGAGTTGTTTGTAAATAGGGAACAAGTGCAGGCATCTTTTTGCAAAAATGGAGAAGCTTGGTTTGTATGCGTCAGATCTAGATCCGACGGCTATTGGTGAAAGATGGGAGGCACAACATCATCACCAACTCAGGACCTGTTTGATTCGTGGGATTTTGAAAATGCAGGAATAGGACACGGCAATATTACAAGTTGTGATGAAAGGATCTTGGAGACTGCGGCCATGCATTTGCAATCCCCGTCGCAGAGGCAGCTGTCGACGATGAGGTTGAGGGGGACGCAGCGCCAGAGGGGGCGCCACTGCCGGGAGAGTAGGGCGGTCCGCACGGTAGATTTTGTGGGGAGGAGGCCGATGATGACGAGCAGCATGTCGTCGGGGAGGCTGGTGATGAAGTCCAGGCTCGCCGGATGCGGTTTTGGCTCGAGCCACCTCTGCTTGTTGGCTGCCTCGTCATCCATCTCAACCGGCGGCGACACCGGTGTACACGTGTGCTGGTGTGTGTTGTGTGCTGGGTGTGCGCGAGTGCGTCCTTCTGTGCATGCCGCCGCGCAGTGGTGAATTGTGCGCGAGTGTGTCCTTCGCGCGCAAGAAGTTTGTCCTCAATGCGCCCTCAATTTACTAGCATGCGGGGTGCTACCCCGAGTGGTTTCAACTTTGTTTACTTCACCGTGTGTCAGATGGGCCTCTAGTTTACTTATTTTCACCCACTGCCACATGGGCCAGCACACAAAGATACAGAACACGAGCTGACAAGGCAGCATGTGGATTGGTTGACCGGTCAACTAAACAATATATGGAGCTATACGTTGACACAGTGAGCGTATAATCCATCGATATAGAGAGTTCGAGTGAGAGGGGAGGCCCGTGAGAGATAGCAGAGAGAGAGAAAGAGCTACTCCCTCCGTTCAATAATTTAGTTCCAACATTTTTTTAAGTCAAACTTTTGAAACTTTGACCAAGTTTATAAAGAAATTACTTATATCTACAATACCAAAGATAAATGATAGGATGAAGTAAGTACATGTTGTGACGTTCCAGATGTAAATGTTTTTCTCCACATATACATGGTCAAACTTTTCTAAGGTTTGACTTTTCAAAACATCCATATGCTTATGGACGTGACAAAGTCCCTAACTAGAGAGAGAGAGTGAAAAAAGTGTGTGTGCGTGTGTGAAAGAGACATGGACAACACACGATAAAAGTAGAGAAAAAGTGTGTGTCTCTTATGCAAACATATCACACATGCATCTTCGACAAAGGAGGCAAGGTGAGGAGATAGTGTGTGGTTGTTTGCAACCGAGAGAGCAAGACCCCTAGCACATTGCCAAGAGGGGTCTGACAAACAAGGGAGAGAGGTCGAGAGAGACGTACAGAGAAAATGCAGACATGGGGAGGAGAGAGTGTATGTTTGTCATAGAGAGATCCCCTGGAGATTCTGATGGGACTACATGGGTGGGAGATCGAGTGACAAGGTGTGTGCGTGATAGAAGATGCCCCGAGAGATATCGAGATAGACGTATGGATGGAAGGAGACAATACGTGTGTTCCTGATGGCTAGTAAGAGATAATCATACTTAGGAGGGGGGGTGCTTGCGCCTATGATGGAGTGAGGGATTATGGAACTTAGGGGGTGCGTGTCACATGGAGAGAGAACAAGGGCGGAGAGTGTTGGATGGGTCTATATGTATAGCGCGAGCGAGACATGTGTATGTGTGAACCAGGGAGATATAAGGCCAGTTTGGCTTGCGTCCTGAGCATCTTTTGCCTGGCCTGGGGTTGTGGCTAGATTTCATGCACGCTTGTTTGGTTGCTACCCTGTGAAAAAGAAAGCCAGCCTGGCCTGGGTTCCCTTGCACTTTAATTAGCCTGGCTGAACTCCAAATACTGCAAGTAGCCTGGTCCAGGCGACCGATTTCGAACGCCTGGCCGTGCCTGGTCATGTGGCCACGAGGCTAACAGCAACATGGATGGATATTAGCATTAAATAATTGATGCATGGATTGATTGATGGGACGTTGATGCTTTGCCTGGACCAGGCATGAACCAAACGCTTCTTACCACACAAGCCTGGCCAGGCAGAAATATTTTACATCTCATGTCCACACCAGGCAGTACCGGCCATCAAGGCATGAGGGTCAGGTCACGAACCAAACTGAACAATAAAGTTTGAGAGAGATTGAGGAGCCCCGATAAGGCTGAGTGGTGCGTCAGATAGCTGAGAGGGGTAAAGAGATATTCCATCCACTCGATAATGCAGTGAATGTAAATTTTTTAGAAGTCAAACTTTGGAAACTTTGATCAGGTTTACGCAAATATTATTTATATCTACAATACCAAAGATACATCATACAAAACTACATCTCATGGTGAATCTAATGGTATATGTTTGTCGTACTAGATGTAATTCTTTTTCTCCACGTACATGGTTAAACTTTGTGATGTTTGATTTTTCAATAAATCTATATGCTATGGACCGAGGAGAGTGCCTCAGTCGAGACAGATCAAGTGCGTGTGAAGGAGAATGAGTAAGTGTGCAAAAAGAGTATGTGTGTGAAAGAGAAAGTGACAACAAACGATAAATTAGAGAGTGTGTGTTTTTTCGTTTCTTATGCGAACATATCACGCATGCATCTCCGAGATGGAAAAGCGAGGCGAGGAGATACACGAAGATAGCTAGTGTGTGATTGTTTGCAACGGAGAGACACCCCTGTAGCACATGTCCAATAGAGGTATGGCCAACAAGGAACAAAGGTCGAGAGGGGCACATGGATGGCATGGACGCATGGACGCATGGGGAGGGAGAGAGGGTGTGTTTGTGATAGAGAGATCCCGCCGAGATCGTGAGGGGACAATATGGGTGGGAGATCGAGGGAGTGCGTGCGCGATAGAAAGATGCCCCGAGAGAAATTGAGATAGACCATGCACATGTTTGTGATGGAGACTAAGATTAGCTAGTCATATACATATAGGGGGGACTGTGTGTGCCTACAATTGAGTGAGAGACCATCATACTTGGCTAGCTGGGCATGAGATTGTGTGTGCGCGCGTGTGAGATGGAGAGAGAACGAGGGGGAGAGATAGAGTTTTAGATAGGCCTATCGAGTGCGAGTGAGATATGCATGTGTATGTGTGACCCAGGTGGATGGAGAGTTTGAGAGAGGGGGAGAGCTCCGAGACAACATAGTGGTGCGTGAGAGAGTTACGGGCAAAGAGCCAAGGAATTTGTGTGCATACGATGAGTGCACCCAAGATATCTAGCTTGGACTAGCTAGATTATCATACATAGTGTGCGAGAGAGACCTATAGATGGTGTATATATGCATGTGAACTAGAAAGACCCCCCCCCCCACACACACACAGAGAGATAGAGATAGAGAGAGAGAGAGAGAGAGGGAGGGAGAGAGAGAGAGAGATGGAGAGAAAGGGAGAGGGACCAACAAGGTTTTTGTGTCGGATGCGTGCAACAGAATTGAAGATTGTCGGAGAGGGAGAGAGAGAGAGAGAACAGGAGTTCGGGAGAGGGGGAGGTCGCGTTTTATGCATCAAGGACTGATATAAACCATGTTTCGATATAAACTTGCATTCAAATATTTAACTTGGAGAACATGTTGTCTGCAATCCACACATGAACGGATATATGCGTATATCAAACAAGTTCATTAATTTGACTTTCAACATGTTCATGGAGTACTATAATACTGTACAACATGCTACTCGATTGAGGTGTTCAATTTTGGACTTGGTCCACTATTTTGACCTACTAAACGAGCTATTTCATTGAATCGAGATATTTCATTTTGTGTTTGATTCGCGTTTTTGAGTGGGTCAACTATTTTTCATATAGTAAATCGCTAGCAACGAGCATGTAAAAACACATTACTTCCGAGCATCATCTCTCCATCTAAAAAAGAAGTGGCAAGCTAATATTTTAAAATTTGATCCGAATCGACTTGGTAAGGTAGACGTGGATGCTCGTTCTCCCAAAATTTGAATGAACCGTTAAACATCCTCTCTGCTCGGTGGAATTCGCCCGAGCAAATAAATGGGAGACGTGAAATTACCGTCCTATGTGGGACACGCATCAATTGGCCCGTTGTACATCGAGGGTAGGTTCGTAACTTCATCCAAGCGCGCCTTCTCCTCGGACGAAATGACATGTGCCGAATAATTCATAAGCCATGGTCGGCAAAACATGCTCTCCTCGCCCGAAATAGCTCGCGCCCACTATTTCAAAACACGCTCTCCTCGCCCGAAATTGCTCGCGCCCACTGTAGTTCAAAACACGCCCTCCTCGCCCAAAATTGCTCCCGCCCACTATTTGGGGAGAAGCAAAGTTACTCTACTATCCCCGACCCTCAGTACACAGACCCAAGCCGAGAAACCTATAGGCAAGGGTAGAACTGTAACTCCCCCTCACATTTCAGACAAATGCGTGTGTAAGACATGGTTCCACTCCCCTCCCAATCCCCCCCTCCGCTCGCCCCCATTCATACCTCGTGGGCGCCAAATCACCTTCTCCCTAGGAAGCTCCCTTCTCCCGAGCCGCGAAACCTCAGCACCACCTCCATGGCGCCCCCCACGGCACCAATTTCACAGCCGCCCTCCTCCCTAATGCCGGAGACGCTGTCCATTTGTCGTCGTGCACTGGGCCGTGTGCCTCTTACTCCGTGCTGCTGGTGCTGCCTCGATGACGGCCGCGTGAACCGTACCGGAGCCGATTCACCCCTGCCATTGTTCACGGCGCCGGAGCGGCTCCAACTTCGGATCCTTCCAGAGTCCTGGCGCTGCTTCCGCGTAGCCGTCGACCGTCGCGACATTGCTCTTTCCCTGCCGCCAGTCGCCACCGCAACCGTGCTGGCCTCACCGACTCGGCAGCTGGGCCTGCCTACTTCACCATGCCGCTAGATAGGTCGCCCCCTCATCTCAAATCACTTTATTTAGGCGCCAGTTGTCTAAATTTTTATTCTGGGCTAATCGATTCCCAATGGGAAGCAGCACCCCTCGAGGCGGCGGAGCTCCTAGGCTGCCGGTTGGCTGGTGTCTAACGTAAGGGTGCGGGGCCGTAAGTTTGCCGCGGAAGCAGCGCTTAGATGGATATCTTTTAAAGTTGCATGGGTTGAAGGTACTACCGCCGCCGGATCTGGATGACGGGGAGTCTTTGTGGATTGGCCCGGGGGCGGCGCAACCACGACAGTGCGGTGGGGCGGGGAGCGGGGTTTTGGCCGGGGCCATGGACGGCGGAGGCATGCTGCTCTGCCGTTGGTCGCTGGCTCTTCGGGGAAGATTCCGAACAGTGTCAGCCGGGAGGCACAAGACGGCCAGCCATCCGACGTAGATCGGACAGTACCAAAATAAAATAAAACCGTGTGACCCCAATTTAGTCTTCAGTCAACAGACGTGTGACCACTCTCATACCTTGCTGTTGATCTCTTAGTGTATTTCTTCAGATCAAAGGGATATGTCGTTCTTAACATTATGCATTATCTGCATCTTCAGACACACCATCTTCCGAGTCACCGCAGTTGCTCCAACAAGGGAAGCATAAACCAGAAGGGAGCTATAGTCCCCACTCAAGAGTTCCCTACATCGAATGCGCGTGCCCGACATGGATAGCCACAACAACTGCAGGTCCATCGACAAGTCAGCACATGATGCTCACTCCTATGGATGGCAGCCAGATAGCTTGTACCCTCATCTTACTTGTGTGGAACATTTATGGCTTTGTTATTCATCTAAGCATGGAAAATAGATCATCACATTTCACTGTATATTCATGCTGATCTCTTACGGGTCTTGTTCAGGAGTTAATGTTGTTCCATAGTTCAGCTAAGATACTTGTTCTTTAGGTAACGTTGTTCCATAGTTATCATCCATCAGCCAATGCTATCCCACGGGCTGGTGATTATAGTATTATACCACTTCTAGTATTACCTATGTTGTTCTTTAATACTTTTGTGTGCCATCTAGTTAATCTCGAGTACAAACGATACATATTCTGTAGCTTTCATCTGTCTTCTCCCTTTAGTTTATGAGACCTGTTGCTGCTAGTTAACCCCAGTTCTACTATTTATGTCGTCTCCTACAGGCACTCATTACATAAATCTAACTACTAATTGTCTTCCATGCATGTCAGATATAATTGCACACACTGATATATCCACAAGAACCTCACGGAGCAATGTAAAGGCCAATAAACTTGATGTCAATGATACCCAATATGATGGAACATGTAAAGGCAGTTCTTCAAAAGACTTGCAGAAAGATGATGAATCCTCTTCACCCCACAAGGTCCTTGCTCTAACTTGGCATGTGATATGGGTACAACATGCATCCTGGAGTGTATCTACTCTGTTGCAATGCCATGTGCTTAGCATGCTGATCATGCATGTAAGTATGTCATGCCTTCCTATTTTTCAGTACCTATTCCATTCATGATAACATGTTTTCAAATTCAAGTATTGTCATTCTACTCTATCGCAATGCCATCTGCTTAATTTGGACATCATGCTTCTGAATATCTTATGCATTGTTATTCATCAGTATGTATGTCATCTATCTACCATACCATGTTTTTTTACATTGAAGTGTTGTTCTAGTGCTCTGCTGCAATGCCATCTTATTTTCCCAATCATACACGTGTATGTTGCCTTAGTTATTTCTGTATGTATTCCGCTACCATACAGTTTTACATTCAACTAGTGTTTTTTGTTGTTGTGTTGTCCTGTGGTATCCCTAGCTCTTACACCATACTCCCTTCGTCCGGATTACATGTTGCCGAAATGGATAAAAAAGGATGTATCTAGAACTGAAATACGCCTAGACCCATCCATTTTTTCCGGGTGGAGGGAATACATGTGAATATGTCATGCCTTTCTATTCTTCAGTACCTTTTGCATCTCTCTACTGTCGCATGTTTTATAATTAAAGCACCATTCTTCTATACAAGGCATGCAAGGGGAAGACGACTATGTTAGAATCTGAAGGGTGACAAACAAGGCCTTTGCAAAAGATCCAAATGCCAGGAGATAATAAACCAACTCCAGTTTTTATAGATACTGCTCCAGCACAGAGAAACCCAACTCAATTCAATTCTAAGAAGCGTGTGTGTATCCTTGCATCATGAAATTTTATAGCATGATGATCATATTTTCTACATGTTTCTTACCCATCTCTCTTTTAGAAAATAAGCTTAACAGATAGAAGAATTTCTGCAATGGTATCGTTTATGAGGAAAGATTCTTGCAGGAATTCTTTGTGCTCCAATGTAGATGTAAGTACCTCTTGTATATCACTATATTTTTACATCATCATGTATTTTGTTAATCGACGTGAATCCAACCTTTATCTGATCTAAATTTACTTGTAGCAAAATGTATGATTAAAGGCCACAATGTTGATTTTTGCAAGGAAAATTGCCTGGTAGTTTTGCATCCTGAGCTGCATGAGTGTACTATCTCATATCAGTGGGTTTGAATACTTTGGTTCTGCAGTGGGTTTTTCAGTGTTTTTTTTACTGTGTTGTCCTGTCGTATCCCTAGCTCTTACATCATACTCCCTCCGTCCAGATTAAATGTCGCAGAAATGGATAAAACTGGATGTATCTAGAACTGAAATACGCCTAGACCCATCCATTTATTTCCGGATGGAGGGAATACATGTCAATATGTCATGCCTTTCTATTCTTCAGTACCTATTCCATCTCTGTTGTAGCATGTTTTATAACTGAATCACCATTCTTCTATATAAGGCATGCAAGGGGAAGACGGCTATGTTAGAATATGAAGGGTTACAAACCAGGTCTTTGCAAAAGATCCAAACGCCAGGAGATAATAAACCAACTCAATTTTTCATAGATACTGCTCCAGCACAGAGAAACCCAACTCCCACTAATAATAAGCAGATTCCAATGGCCAAAGAACTAGTCCGCTCCAGTCCAGCAAAAGAATGTCAACTCCATTCTAAGAAGCGTGTGCGTATCCTCGCATCATAAAATTTTATAGCATTTTGATCATATTTTCTACATGTTTCTTACCCATCTCTCTTTTAGAAAATAAGGTTAAACGATACAAGACTTCCTCCATTGGGACCGTATTCGAGGAAAATATCTTGCGGGAATTCTCTATGCTCCAATGCTGATGTAAGTACTTGTTGTATATCACTATATTTTTACATCAACATGTATTTTGTTAACCGACGTGAATCTAACCTTTATCTGATCTAAAATTAGTTGTAGCAAAATGTTAAAGGCGCCAATGTTGATTTTTGTAATGAAAACTTCTTGGTAGTTTGTCATACTGAGCTGCATGAATGTACTATCTCATATCACGCATATTACTGAATTGTAGTGCTTCTCTGGTTGCCCATTCATTCATTGTGTCAATGTTGCTTTCGTATTACCTTACCTGGTTGATGATAACTGTGCCATATTGTGTTAATTTGGTGTAGGCTAGTTGCCCAAACGTTCGTTGTGTCAATGTTGCTTTCCTATTATCTGACTTGGCCAATGATAGCAATGCTAGTGTGTTAATTTTGTGCAGGCTGCTGAAGATAAGAAGACAAACTATGAAAACAGCAAGGCAACCCCATTGTTTCTTTCCAGTAAATCTAGGCCAGGTAATATGGCAATAACTCATGATTAATCTGTTTGGTTCCCGTCCTAATTTATGTTATGATGCAGTGGTCGAGACACTCTCCACTATCAATAATACAAGCCTGCCAAAATCGCCATCTGAATCTGTTCAGTATCCTCTGTCTCGAATCCAATGGAATAAATGTATGTTTGTGAACCAATTAATGGCTGAAGCAATGATGGAAATGGTGGATGAATCATAGGTGCAGAGTCGTGCGACACAACAACTGATCAATGTTTTTAGAGACAGTGTAGCAAAGCAGCAAGAACTTGCCCACATGCTTATGGGCGTCATCTGTGCTAAGGTTGCAGATTGTGACATTGTAGATGGTTAGGTTCTGCTCATTTATTTGCACTGGCATCAATCTTTGATTGCCCAGTGGATGTAATTTCCTATAATATATGCTGGATGTGCAAAGTTATTCCTTGTATGTTGTACCTTTTCTTGATTGGTTTTGGTCCTGTGCATAATTGCTCGTCGTAATGGGCTCAAATTATCTAATTTGGCCTAAAGACATGAACGAACTTTAGTGGGACCATTAAGTTAATGGGCCGTTACTAGGCCGAAAGTTAATGGTCAGCACTCTTACCTCCTGGGTCGTTAACAGGCCGACATCAAAGCGGGCAATAGGTGGCCCCAATTTATTTCACGGGCCGTTAACAGGCCGTTACTAAGTTTGGGCTACATATGGCCCAACTATACTGTAGGCCTTTAGCAGGCTGAAAGAGACAGCGGGCTTGTACTAGACCATGAAGAGCATGGGCTGCTAAGAGGCCGAAAGTCAGGTCGTATTGTAAACGGCCCAACTGTGTTGTGGGCCTTTAGCTGGTCGAAAGAGAAACCGGGCTGGTATTGGACCATGAAGGGCATGGGCCGTTAAAAGGCCAAAACTAAGGTCCGACTACAAATGGCCCAACTCATTTATGGTCCGTTAACAGGCCGAAAGGCACACAGGGCCGAGAATTGGCCCAACACTTAAATGGGTCGCTAAAAGGCCAAAACTCAGGTCCGACTACAAATGGACCAAGTGATTTATGGGCCGTCAACAGGCTGAAAGTGACATCGGGCCAGAAATTGGCCCGACACTTAAATGGGCCGCTAAAAGGCCGAAACTTAGGTCCGACTACAAATGGGCCATCAGATTTATGGGCCGTCAACAGGCTGAAAGGCACACCGGGTCGGAAATTAGCCCAACATTTAAATAGGTCGCTAAAAGGCCGAAAGATGTACATCCTGAAAATTGGCCCATCCATTAAATGGGTCGTTAACAGGCTGAAATCTCATCGGGCCGATATTGAGCCCAAATATATAGCGGGCTGTTAACGGGCTCGAACTGATGATGGGCTGCAATGGTGTCAAATCTTTAACGGGCCGTTGACGGGCCGAATTGGCACATCTCGTATGGGCCATGGGCTTAAATGGACCTGACACAAGTAGGCCTTATATGGGCCGGCCTGCTAATTTTTACTGGGCCGACCTTTTTCACCGGAATGGGCCACTGTTGGGTCGTGCCACGTGTCGACCTATCATAGGTGCCTCCTGTCCAATGAGTGGATGACATCTGTCCCAACGGTGAGGCAACATGTGTTTCCTTCGGCCAATCAGAATTTTACACGTGGAAATTTCCCATTGGTCAGGATTGTTAACGGGTTATCGGATCCAAAATCCGACCCGATAGCTTAACGGTGTTCTGTTATGGTGGATGCCACATGTCGGTCACCCTTGACGAAAGCACTTCTGTGACGCGCGATTTATCGTCATGGAAGTGGACACTTCCGTGATGATAATTTTGGTTATGTCATGGAACACTTGTACGATAGCACAGGTATGACTATCTTGATTCTGTCATAAAATCGTCATGGATGTACATGCATGACAAAAAACGCGACCTACTGTGACAAACACGTATCATCACGAAAGTGTATTTTTTTGTAGTGTAAGTTTAAACTACCAACCCAAACCTTTAGGACCCCTCTGTTAGTAAGTTCACCTGGAGCAGAGTATATGGCCAGCCGATGGTGCGACTAGATACCCGTAACCATTGGTAGCCATGTTTTCCGTCCGACCTAATAATCTTGGAGTCACAAGGATTGGATGTGATATTAGGCATGGACTGGATGTCAAAGTATGGAGGACGCATTGATTGTGCTAGTAAATCAATTTGTCTCACCACCCCGGAGGGAAAAGGATCAAGTATGTATCTAGACATGCGCCTAGAAGTAGCCAAGTAAATACCCTCATGGGAGTTGTTCAGGAGGAAGTGCCTATAGTGAAGGATTACCCAGATGTTTTTCCAGAGGAGTTACCAGGCATGCCACCGGATCGAGGCATTGAGTTTTTGATAGAGCTATTGCCAGGTATCGGGCCAATATCAAAGAGACCCCACCGAATGCCCGCAAATGATCTGGAGGAGATTAAGAAGCAGATCAAGGAGTTATTGGAGAAAGGTTACATCCGACGGAGTTCATCACCATGGGGAGCACTAGTGCTTTTGGTTGAGAAGAAGGATAAATCTCTAAGGATGGTTGTTGATTATCGTGCACTGAATGAGGTGACGATCAAGAACAAATACCCATTACCGATGATCAATGATTTGTTTGACCAGTTGCAAGGAGCTAAGGTGTTCTCGAAGATCGATCTGCGGTCAGGATATCACCAGCTGAAGATTCGGGAAAAGGATATACCTAAAACCGCATTTACCACAAGGTACAGGTTATATGAGTATACGGTCATGTTATTTGGACTGACTAACGCCCCTGCCTATTTCATGAGCATGATGAACAAGGTGTTCATGGAATATTTGGATAAGTTTGTTGTGGTATTCATTGATGATATAATGGTATACTCGAAGAATGAAGAGGAGCACAAGGAGCATTTGCGTCTAGTTCTCGAGAAACTCAGGGAACATCAGTTGTATGCCAAGTTCAGCAAATGTGAGTTTTGGTTGAAAGAATTTGGATCCCTTGGACATGTTATATCAAGAGAAGGTATAGCAGTAGACCCCACCAAGGTCCAGTCAGTCACTGAATGGTTGGCACCCACTTCAGTTAGCGAGATCCGCAGTTTTCTTGGACTCACAGGATACTACCGGAGATTCATTGAGAATTTTTCCAAGATTGCGAAGCCAATGACAGAGCTATTGAAGAAGGATACCAAATTTAAATGGATGGAAGAATGTGAAGCGAGTTTTCAGGAGTTAAAGAAACGTCTGACTACAGCCCTAGTACCGATTCTGCCAGATATACACAAGGATTTCCAAGTGTATTGCGATGCCTCTCGCTTAGGACTTGGAGGAGTACTGATGCAGGACGAAAGAGTTGTTTCGTATGCCTTGCGACAACTAAAACCGCATGAGTTAAATTATGCCATGCATGACTTGGAGTTGGCTGCCATAGTGCATGCGTTAAAGACTTGGAGACATTATCTTATTGGAAACCATTGCGATGTATACACTGACCATAAGAGTTTGAAGTACATTTTCACACAGAAGGAGCTAAACCTTAGGCGGAGGAGATGGTTGGAGCTTATAAAGGATTATGATATGAAGCTTCACAATCATCCAGGCAAGGCCAACATCGTAGCAGACGCTTTGAGCCGGAAGAGTTATGCCAACACACTCATAAGCGCAGGATTGCCAAAGGAGTTGGCGGAGGATCTCAGGGAACTTCAATTGGAGATTGTCCCTAGAGGTTTTGTTGCAACAATGGAGGTTCATTCTACATTGTTAGGAAAGATTCGAGAAGCTCAGAAGCATGACAAAGAGATCGCCGAGATAAAAGAGAGAATGAGCAAAGGAAAGGCCAAAGGTTTTTGTGAGGATGAACACAACACCTTGTGGTTTGAGGACCGTGTTTACATGCCCAATAACACAGAGATCAGGAAGTTAATACTTTAGGAGGCTCATGGCTCACCATACTCGATTCACCCCAGAAACACCAAGATGTATGTGGATTTAAAGGAGTGTTTTGGTGGACTGGTATGAAGAAGGATATTGCCGAGTATGTAGCCGTATGTGATGTATGCCAGAGAGTGAAGGCAGAACATCAAAAGCCAGCCGGATTGTTACAACCTATGTTGATACCCGAATGGAAGAGGGATAAGCTTGGCATGGATTTCATCATCGGATTACCCAGGACTAAATCAGGATATGATTCTATATGGGTAGTAGTTGATCGCTTGACCAAAGTAGCTCACTTTATCCCAGTGAAAACTAATATACAAGTGCCAAGTTGGCCAAGATATGCATGACCAGGATCATATGTTTCTGTGGAGTTCCAAGGACCATCGTATCAGGTAGAGGAACCCAGTTTACCTCAAAGTTTTGGAATCAGTTGCATGAAACTTTGGGAACCAGACTGGAGTTCAGTACAGCTTTTCACCCGCAAATAGATGGACAGACCGAGAGGGTCAACCAGATTTTGGAGGATATGTTGAGAGCTTGTGCACTAGATTATGGATCTAGTTGGGATGACAACTTGCCCTACGTAGAGTTCTCTTACAACAACAGTTACCAGGCCAGTTTGAAGATGGCACCTTTCGAAGCCTTGTACGTAAGGAGGTGCGGGACACCGTTGTTGTGGGATGAAGTTGGAGACCGTCAGTTATTTGGACCAGATTTGATTGAGGAATTAGAAGACAAAGTTAAATTGATTAGAGATAGACTGAAGGTAGCTGAGTCACGACAGAAGAGTTATGCGGATTCAAAACGCAAGGAGGTAGCCTATGAAATCGGAGACAGAGTGTATCTTCGGGTATCACCACTCCGAGGAGTTAAGCGCTTTGGAGTTAAGGGAAAGTTAGCGCCATGCTTTGTGGGACCATACAGAGTTTTGGGACATATGGGAGAAGTTGCTTATAAGTTGTAATTACCCGAAGGATTGTCAGGAGTTCATGATGTGTTCCACATTTCTCAATTGAAGAAATGCCACGTAGAGATGGCTGACATTCCCCTGAGAGATACAGTACCGCTGGAAGCGATTCAATTGGATAACGATTTGACCTAGAGGAGAAGCCAGTCAGGATTCTTGAATTTGCCAGCCGAGTTACCCGCAGCAAAGTTATTAAGTTTTGCAAAGTTCAGTGGAGCCACCATACCAAGGACGAAGCCACCTGGGAACGAGAGGATGATCTTCGCAAGGACCACCCACACCTATTAACTAGCCAACCCGAATCTCGACGACGAGATTCATCTTAAGGGGGGGAGGTTTGTAACATCCCAAATTTTCAATTTGGATTGTTATACATTAGGTCATCCTTGCATATCATATTTTATTGCATTTTAGCTTGATCCTCAAAATCCTAAGCAACTCAAGGACCCTCGGAGAGAGAGTTGGGGATTTCACTGTTTTCATATTTGAGATTTTATCAAATATTGAAACGAGGATTTTGGTTTTAATTATTTTTCTCCCAAAAATATTTCATGTTAAAATATATGAGAGGAGATAATATGACTTCTCCAAATAAATGAAATATTGGATGAAAATATTAAAATCCAATATTTGATTTTATTCAGATTTTATTGCTATTTTATTTGCATTAGAAAAATTGCACGTTTTCAAAATTACATTTTAGGGCCAAGAAAATGTTCATCTTGTTCTAAATATTTTATTTAGACGGTGAAAATTTGTTTTGGCATGTTTAGATTTTTATTTATTTTTATAGGATTTATTTCGGCGGAATATGTTTTAAAAAAATCTTCTCTCCGCCGACTGGGCCGAAGCCCAGCCAGCCAGCGCCCCGTCCGCCTCGTCCCCGACGCAGGACGACTCCCGCCGCCGCACGCCGCCGAGTCCGACCGGGACACTGTCCCCGCGCCGCCGCCTTGCCCCCTTCCCCAAGCCAGCCCCCTTCTCTTAAATACGCCGCCCCCGACCCCTACCACTACCACCCGAACCACCCTACCGCCGCCGCCGTTTGCCGCCTAGCGCCGCCGCCACCGCCACCTGCCGTCGCCGCCCCGCCGCCACCCGAGCACCTGCCGCCCCACCGGACCTCGCCAAGGTAGACGCCCCGCCACCGCCGGTTTTTGAGAGAAAACCTATTCGGGTTTTTTCGAAAACCCTAGTTTTCATTTTTTTAGAATAGATCGGTTTTATTTTATTTTTTTCTCGATTTAATTACTTAGCGGACATTCGTCCGTACATTCATTTTAACGAATGGTGTTCAGTCGTTAGCCGCAGACAGCGAACGTTCGTTCGTTAGCCTGTTCATCAGTTTTTCTTTTTCTCGGATTTTTCCGTGATTATTTCCGATCGTGATTTCTGATCTGATTTTCGTTTTAGTTTATCTTTTCGCTCGTTTATCGGAATCAGGTGATTCAAGCGCCTAGATCTTCGTCTCGAAACCCTCTTTCCGTTTAACCAACTTGAACAAGATTTTGATATAGAAAAATTGACCTTAGTCCAGATTAGTAATCTGATCTTGTTTCTTTCGAAGTTTTAGTTTCGTTGCTCCGTTTGATTTGATTCTTTTTGCAAACCGGAGTCCTTAAGTTGAACTTTCTGGTTAGATCTCTTATTTGAGTTTTACCCGTGCTTCTTTGCTTGATTGCTTATGTATGCTATTGTTTGTTTGCGATAGAACACCCGGAGTGCGAAGCGTGCTACTACGAGTCTCTAGGTTTTGCGGATCATCAGCAAGGCAAGTAACACTTTGATCATATCCCTTATCACCCAGTTTTTATGCATTAGTTTCAACCCTCACACATTGCATGGTTAGGACTTGATAACATGTGGGATTGGGAAGTAGTTGATGAGGTAGAACCTATTGCCCTGTTATTATCAAACCATGGGAGTTACTTCTACGTATTGCTTATATTGCTATGCTATGCTCGTAGACGTGGATTGGGTTTGAGTGAAACCATGACAGACGTGAGATTGTTAATTAATGGTTCAACTTAAGGTGGAAACTTTAATACACATCTGGGTGGATTGCTTGTCGGGCACCTGGAGAATCCAGTGTTGTCCTAGGATATCCCGGAGTACCCGTGTGATAATCCTAAGGTCCGCCACCCAGGCTTAAAGGGAACTGAGATATTTCATGCTAGAAACTTCCGTGTGTAGCACAAGATATTATGGGCTCTAGCATAGTTGAGTAAGTTGCGTGAAGCTCTTGAAGAGGTAGACTAGCAGGTAGTGGGTTGTAGGTGGTATAGTCTACCCGGAGTAGAGAGTTAATGCTTCTGAAAAACTGTGTCTCGGTCATCCATTTCTCAAACATCATGTAGTGCGAGAAATCCAAACGGAGGAGATCGACTCTTGTGGGGAAAAGTGCGCAAACTTCTGCAGAGTGTACAAACTAATCATGGTTAGCCGTGTCCCCGGTTATGGACATCTTGAGTATCTAGTACTTGGATTATCATATGTATCTCATCACTCTAAATTAATATTGTTGGGTTGATCATTACTTTTAATTGGGATTGAGTTGGAGGAACCTTCTCAATGATGTTTCAACTACCATGATAGTTCAATAAAATATATTCCTTTGTTGTAGGGAAAAATTGGCTTTTCACAAAACTTTAACCGTAGAGCTTTCCACCAGCCAAATATGCATATAGTCATAGCATTATTCTGCTCTTGCTCTACCGTGTTATATTGCCAGCATATTCCATGTGCTGACCCGTTTCGGGCTGCAACGTATTATGTTGCAGACTTTTCAGACGAGGAGTAAGGTTCGCCAGGTCGTTGCCGTGCAGCTCCGCTATGCCGTTGGAGTTGATGGACTCACTTTATCTTCCAAGCCTTCCGCTGTTATCGTATTAGATGGCCTTAAGCCATATCTATTGTAATAAGTTCTCTTTTGAGACATTCGATGTAATAAGTGTGTGATTGCTACTCTGTTATAAATCCTTCGAGTACTGTGTGTGTCAGCATTACCGATCTAGGGATGACACTGAAGCACAGAAACTTGACCGTTTGAGGTCGGGTCGCTACACTATCCCTAGAAAACTTTATGATGAGTGGGAACCTACTATTAAAATTAAAATTAAAGATCATGAATGTTATGCTTTGTGTTATTTGGGTGCTAGTGTTTCCACGATTCCAAATACTTTGTGTGATTTGCTAGGTTTCCGTGATTTTGATGATTGCTCTTTAAACTTGCACCTTGTGGATTCCACCATTAATAAACCTATGGGAAGAATTAATAATGTTCTTATTGTTGCAAATATGAATTATGTTCCCGTAGATTTTATTGTCCTTGACATATATCGCAACCCTTCATCTCCTATTATTCTTGGTAGGCCTTTCCTTAGAACGATTGGTGCAATTATTGATATGAAGGAAGGGAATATTAGATTACAATTTCCATTAAGGAAATGCATGGAACACTTCCCTAGAAAGAAAATTAAATTACCATATGAATCTATTATGAGAGCCACTTATGGATTGCCTACCAAAGATGGCAATACCTAGATCTATCTTCGCTTTTATGCCTAGCTAGGGGCGTTAAACGATAGCGCTTGTCGGGAGGCAACCCAATTTTATTTTTATTCCTTGCTTTTTGCTCCTATTTAGTAATAAATAATTTATATAGCCTCTGTTTTGGTTGGGTTTTTTTTTGTTTAATTAGTGTTTGTGCCAAGTAGAACCGTTGGGAAGACTTGGGGAAAGTCTTTTTGATCTTGCTGTAAAAAGACAGAAACTTTAGCTCTCACGAGAATTGCTGCCATTTTTATTTGGAAAGTGATATTTAGTTAATTCTTTTTGCAGATGATTAATAGGTAAAGTCCTCACGTCCAGAAATTTATTTTAGAATTTTTCGGGTTCCACAAGTTTGCGTTAGCTACAGATTACTACAGACTGTTCTGTTTTTGACAGATTCTGTTTTTCATGTGTTGTTTGCTTAATTTGATGAATCTATGGCTAGTAAAATAGTTTATAAACCATAGAGAAGTTGGAATACAGTAGGTTTAACACCAATATAAATAAATAATGAGTTCATTACAGTACCTTGAAGTGGTGTTTTGTTTTCTTTCGCTAACGGAGCTCATGAGATTTTCTATTTTGAGTTTTGTGTTGTGAAGTTTTCAAGTTTTGGGTAAAAGATTTGATGGATTATGGAACAAGGAGTGGAAAGAGCCTAAGCTTGGGGATGCCCATGGCACCCCAAGATAATCTAAGGACACCTAAAAGCCAAAGCTTGGGGATGCCCCGGAAGGCATCCCCTCTTTCGTCTACTTCCATCAGTAACTTTACTTGGAGCTATATTTTTATTCACCACATGATATGTGTTTTGCTTGGAGCGTCTTGTATGATTTGAGTCTTGGCTCAAGGGTCATCTTATTTTAACCCCCCCGGGCCAGTGCTTCTCTAAGTGTTGGTCCAACTGAGCGATGTCCGAGGCTACCAGTGGCAACTCTGGGCTGGCTTACCCGACGTCTTGCTCATCCGGTGTACCCTGAGAACGAGATATGTGCAGCTCCTATCGGGATTTGTCGGCACATCTGGGTGGATTTGCTGGTCTTGTTTTACCATTGTCGAAATGTCTTGTAACCGGGATTCCGAGCCTGATCGGGTCTTCCCGCTAGAAGGAATATCCTTCATTGACCGTCAGAGCTTGTGATGGGCTAAGTTGGGACACCCCTGCAAGGATTTGAACTTTCGAAAGCCGTGCCCGCGGTTATGGGCAGATGGGAATTTGTTAACCTCCGGTTGTAGAAAACCTGAAGTTAACCTTAATTAAAATACATCAACCGCGTGTGTAACCGTGATGGTCTCTTTCCGGCGGAGTCCGGGAAGTGAACACGGTGTTGGAGTTATGCTTGACGTAGGTTGTTCTAGGATCACTTCTTGATCATAGTTTTATCGACTATGCCTTGCTTTCTCTTCTTGCTCTCATTTGCGTATATTAGCCACCATATATGCTAGTCGCTTGCTGCAGCTCCACCTCATACCTTTTACCCTTCCTATAAGCTTAAATAGTCTTGATCGCGCGGGTGCGAGATTGCTGAGTCCCCGTGACTCACAGATACTTCCAAAACCAGCTTGCAGGTGCCGATGAGACCATGCAGATGACGCAACCAAGCTCAAGGAGGAGCTCGTTGAAGATCTTGTCCTTTTTCTTGTTTCGTTTCTAGTTGATCAGTAGTGGAGCCCAGTTGGGGTCGATCGGGGGACCTTGTCGCATTTGGGGTTGCTCTTTATTTTGGTTCCGTAGTCGGACCTTGATTGTATCTGGTTGATGTAATGCTTTATTCATGTATTTGTGTGAAGTGGCGATTGTAAGCCAACTATGTATCTTTTCCCTTATGTATTACATGGATTGTGTGAAGATTACCTCACTTGCGACATTGCTTTCAATGCGGTTATGCCTCTAAGTCGTGTTTCGACACGTGGGAGATATAGCCGCATAGAGGGCCTGACAGCACCCCAAGGTAATATTCAAGGACAACCAAGAGCCTAAGCTTGGGTATGCCCCGGAAGGCATCCCCTCTTTCGTCTACTTCCATCGGTAACTTTACTTGGAGCTATATTTTTATTCACCACATGATATGTGTTTTGCTTGGAGCGTATTGTATTATTTGAGTCTTTATTTGTTAGTTTACGACAATCATCATTGCTGTACACACCTTTTGAGAGAGACTCACATGATTTGAAAATTATTAGAATACTCTATGTGCTTCACTTATATCTTTTGAGTTATATAGTTTTTGCTCTAGTGCTTCACTTATATCTTTTAGAGCACGGTGGTGGATTTGTTTTATAGAAACTATTATTCTCTCATGCTTCACTTATATTATTTTGAGAGTCTTAAACAGCATGGTAATTTGCTTAAATTGGGAAATTAATCCTAATATGCGAGGCATTCAAGATTAGTAAAAAACAATTCTTATGAGTGTGTTGAATACTAAGAGAAGTTTGATACTTGATAATTGTTTTGAGATATGGAGATGGTGATATTAGAGTCATGCTAGTTGAGTAGTTGTGAATTTGAGAAATACTTTTGTTGAAGTTTGTGATTCCCGTAGCATGCACGTATGGTGAACCGTTATGTGATGAAGTCGGAGCATGATTTATTTATTGATTGTCTTCCTTATGAGTGGCGGTCGGGGACAAGCAATGGTCTTTTCCTACCAATCTATCCCCTTAGGAGCATGCACGTAATACTTTGTTTCGATAACTAATAGATTTTTGCAATAAGTATGTGTGTTCTTTATGACTAATGTTGAGTCCATGGATTATACACACTCTCACCCTTCCACCATTGCTAGCCTCTCTAATACAGCGCACTTTTCGCCGGTATCATACACCCACCATATACCTTCCTCAAAACAGCCACCATACCTACCTATCATGGCATTTCCATAGCCATTCCGAGATATATTGCCATGCAACTTTCCACCATTCCGTTTACTATGACACGCTCCATAATTGTCATATTGCTTTGCATGATCATGTAGTTGAGATTGTATTTGTGGCAAAGCCACCGTTCATAATTCTTTCATACATGTCACTCTTGATTCATTGCATATCCTGGTACACCGCCGGAACATAGAGTCATATTTTGTTCTAAGTATTGAGTTGTAATTGTTGAGTTGTAAGTAAATAAAAGTGTGATGATCATCATTTTTAGAGCATTGTCCCAAGTGAGGAAATGATGATGGAGACTATGATTCCCCCACAAGTTGGGATGAGACTCCGGACTAAAAAAAAGAGGCCATAAAAAGAGAAAGGGCCCAAATAAAAAATGAGAGAAAAAATGAGAGAAAAAGAGAGAAGGGACAATGCTACTATCCTTTTACCACACTTGTGCTTCAAAGTAGCACCATGATCTTCATGATAGAGAGTCCCCTATGATATCACTTTCATATACTAGTGGGAATTTTTCGTTATAGAACTTGGCTTGTATATTCCAATTATGGGCTTCCTCAAAATGCCCTAGGTCTTCGTGAGCAAGCGAGTTGGATGCACACCCACTTAGTTCCTTGTGTTGAGTTTCATATACTTATAGCTCTAGTGCATCCGTTGCATGGCAATCCCTACTCACTCACATTGATATCTATTAATGGGCATCTCCATAGCCCGTTGATACGCCTAGTTGATGTGAGACTATCTTCTCCTTTTTGTCTTCTCCACAACCACCATTCTATTCCACATATAGTGCTATGTCCATGGCTCACGCTCATGTATTGCGTGAAAATTGAAAAAGTTTGAGAACACCAAAAGTATGAAACAATTGCTTGGCTTGTCATTGGGGTTGTGCATGATTTAAATACTTTGTGTGGTGAAGATAGAGCATAGCCAGACTATATTGTTTTGTAGGGATAACTTTCTTTGGCCATGTTATTTTGAGAAGACATAATTACTTAGTTAGTATGCTTGAAGTATTATTATTTCTATGTCAATATTAAACTTTTGTCTTGAATATTTCAGATATGAATATTCATAACACAATTAAGAGAATTACATTGAAATTATGCCAAGTAGCATTCCACATCAAAAATTCTGTTTTTATCATTTACCTACTCGAGGACGAGCAGGAATTAAGCTTGGGGATGCTTGATACGTCTCCAACGTATCTATAATTTTTTATTGTTCCATGCTATATTATATTCTGTTTTGGACATTTTTGGGCTTTATTATACACTTTTATATTATTTTTGGGACTAACCTATTAACCGGAGGCCCAGCCCAGAATTGCTATTTTTTTTGCCTATTTCAGAGTTTCGCAGAAAAAGAATATCAAACGGAGTCCAAACGGAATGAAACCTTTGGGAACGTGATTTTTGGAACGAACATGATCCAGAGGACTTGGACCCTACGTCAAGAAAGCAACCAGGAAGGCACGAGGTAGGGGGCGCGCCTACCCCCCCCCAGGCACGCCCTCCACCCTCGTGGGGCCCACGTTGCTCCACTGACGTACTTCTTCCTCCTATATATACCTACGTACCCCAAAACTACCAGATACGGAGCCAAAAACCTAATTCCACTACCACGACCTTCTGTACCCGTGAGATCCCATCTTGGGGCCTTTTCCGGAGCTCCGCCAAAGGGGGCATCGATCACAGAGGGCTTCTACATAAACACCATAGCCTCTCCGATGATGTGTGAGTAGTTTACCTCAGACCTTCGGGTCCATAGTTATTAGCTAGATGGCTTCTTCTCTCTTCTTGGATCTCAATACAATGTTCTCCCCCTCTCTTGTGGAGATCTATTCGATGTAATCTTCTTTTGCGGTGTGTTTGTTGAGACCGATGAATTATGGGTTTATGATCAAGTTTATCTATGAACAATATTTGAATCTTCTCTGAATTCTTTTATGTATGATTGGTTATCTTTGCAAGTCTCTTCGAATTATCAGTTTGGTTTGGCCTACTAGATTGATCTTTCTTGCAATGGGAGAAGTGCTTAGCTTTGGGTTCAATCTTGCGGTGTCCTTTCCCAGTGACAGTAGGGGCAGCAAGGCACGTATTGTATTGTTGCCATCGAGGATAACAAGATGGGGTTTATATCATATTGCATGAGTTTATCCCTCTACATCATGTCATCTTGCTTAATGCGTTACTCTGTTCTTTTGAACTTAATACTCTAGATGCATGCTGAATAGCGGTCGATGTGTGGAGTAATAGTAGTAGATGCAGGCAGGAGTCGGTCTACTTTTCTCAGACGTGATGCCTATATACATGATCATACCTAGATATTCTCATAACTATGCTCAATTCTGTCAATTGCTCAACAGTAATTTGTTTACCCACCGTAATACTTATGCTCTCGAGAGAAGCCACTAGTGAACCCTATGGCCCCGGGGTCTATTTTCTATCATATTAATCTTCCGTCAACAAGCTATTTCTTGCACAGTTTTTATTTCGCTTTGTTTACTTTGCATCTTTATCATAAAAATACCAAAAATATTATCTTATCATATCTATCAGATCTCACTTTCGTAAGTGACCATGAAGGGATTGACAACCCCTTTATTGCGTTGGTTGCGAGGATTTTATTTGTTTGTGTAGGTGCGAGGGACTCGTGTGTGGCCTCCTACTGGATTGATACCTTGGTTCTCAGAAACTGAGGGAAATACTTACGCTACTTTGCTGCATCACCCTTTCCTCTTAAAGGGAAAACCAACGCAGTGCTCAAGAGGTAGCAGGCGGCGAGGTTATTGCGCTCTCCTCTGATGACGAGGTCGAAGGCGGCAGCGACGGCGGCGCGGAGGGCGTCGAGGTGGGCCCCGAGGATGAGAGATCGACATCGACAAGTGGAGGAGTGCCTTCCCCAACGACCCCGACGATGGTACTGGCCCGGACCCTGCTCGCGGCACATCGTACATGACGAGGAAGGATTGGCTCGACCTCTACTTCGACCGAAAGTAGCTTAGCTTAGTTTAAATTTGTGTTTTATGTTCGATTATGCAAAACTGTCTATGTTTATGTTTGAATGCATGCTACTTTCGGTTGAACCTGCTTTGAACTTGATCAAATTGAAGTTTACAACCTTAAGTTTAGGGGATCGACTAGAAAAGGCCAAAAATTGCGGGAGTATATATATATATATCCACTAAGGGTTTTAGTCCTTTAACTTTTTAAGGATCTCCTAGAGATGTCTTTATGACTTGTTTATTTCTGTTCTTCACAATGTGATGCTCTATATGTGCAACTATTTTCCGTGCAGTTCAATTTCATCAATAACAGTTTCAGCACCACTATGAATTATGATATTTGGTTGTTGTTAAGGATATTGCAGTTAACATGCCTTTTCGTTTTTCAATTGTTGTTTAGAAACATGCATTGTACTGAATGACTAAATATGCAATCCCATGCTACAAAGCAACAAGGAAGAGTGTTACCTTAATGTTCTGATGATGTCTAGATATACATGTAATAAAATCTTATATAATGGGATGGATGGAGTGTTGTACTACATCATTTTTCAATTGTTGTTTATCTTCTAATATTAACTTGGTGCTTTTAGGTACATATATCATTGCCAAAGATCCACACTTTGACCCTTTCTGCGTATGGGGCAATGAGATATTCATGAACCAGCATCAAGTGAGGAAACTGATAAAGATTGTTACTAAAATGGGTCAAAAGATGTCAATCGAACTATTTGTTTACACTTTATGCAAGACAACAGTGAACTGCGGGATGGTAAGTAAGAACCATGTAGCCTTCTTTTTACTGCCCGTAATGAGTTGTGTTAGATGAAAATATCCGAATCTTTTTTCTTTTGCAGTGGATCCTGAAGCAGTTTACTTAAAATTATCTCTCAAACTACATGATTGGCGGTCGGCCATCACAAGGGGTTGGACTAGAGTCATGCATGCCTTCTGCATCCAGGAGAGCACAATAGGGCCATTCCACTTCACCTTCTTCAGCAACTGGAATGTTTGTCGCCTCTTTCTTTACCATCTGTAATAGTACAAGTATAGAACCCTGGCACATCATTATTTATTTGGTGCTTCTGTAATTCTTAAACATATGTACCTGTGAATCGAATAATGCATTGGTTGTTTGAACCGGATGGATATGAATAAAGCTATAGCCTACTTTCAAGTTTAAATTAGGTACAATTTTAAATAGCAGCAATTAAATTAGGGCGAAATTACGTTGTGCATGTCATTACGGCACACACAGTTGGTAAAACACAAATGTTTGCAATATACACCATAATCCGAGACGGTTCACAGAGAGGAAACGTGTGCAAGCATGCACATAGTTTCCGTTTGCAAAGCGTGTGTGATGTCAGACACTATCACATACGGTGCGGGAAAACTAAATGTGTGTGATTGTCTACCTATCATACACGGTTTATAATCATGAACTGTTTGTGATGTGCCAGGCATCATAAAACTCCCGTGCCTAGAATATGCCTGGAAAACTCCCGTGCCTGGAATCTGCCTGGTTTTAGGCAGAAGCACAAAACTCCGACTGCGATGGCAATGCGAGCACAAACTAGTAGCAAGGATGAAGCGTTTGGGATATTCGAGATATCGGAAACGGTTATATAGGGACAACTGTATGCATCAAGACTCCCTATCCCCGACGGTTTCTGGGTCGTGTGGGAAGGACCCCCCCCTATCGCCCACACTCACTTGGCGACGGTTCCAAATGCCGTCTTGGAAAGGGGTTAAAACCGTTTGTTTAGGACCGACGCGCACCAGTGACAAAGGGAACAACGTATGTTGTTATGCGGTTTGACCGATAAAGATATTCATAGAATATGTAGGAGCCAATATGAGCATCCAGGTTCCGCTATTGGTTATTGGCCAGAGATGTGTCTCGATCAAGTCTACATAGTTCTCGAACCCGTAGGGTCCGCACGCTTAACGTTCGATGACGATTTGTACTATGAGTTATGTGATTTGATGAACCAAAGTTTGTTCGGAGTCTCGGATGAGATCATAGAAATGGTTGAGACGTAAAGATTGATATATTGGAAGGTTATGTTTGGACACCGGAATGGTTTTGGAAAGGTTCGGACATTTTTCGGAGTACCGGGGGTTACCGGAACACCCCCCCCCCCGAGGAGTTAATGGGCCTTCATGGGCCCAAGTGGAGAGAGGAGGCGTGCCCCCCCAAGCCCAAACCGAGTTGGACTAGGGTTGGGGGCGGCCCCCCATTCCTTCTTCTTCTCCACCACTTTCCCCTTCCCCCCTTCTCCGGAAAGGAAAGGAGGGGGACGAATCCTACTTGGACCGGGAGTCCAAGTAGGACTCCCCCCTTGGCGCGCCCTCCCCTTGGGCCGGCCACCTCTCCTTCCCCCTTTATATACGTGGGAGGGGGGCACCCCAAATACACACCAAGCCTTCTCTTATCTGTGTGCGGTGCCCCCCTCCACAGTTACACATCTCGGTCATATCATTGTACTGCTTAGGAGAAACCCTGCACCGGTAACTTCATCATCACCATCGCCATGCAGTCATGCTGATGGAACTCTCCCTTGTCCTCAACTGGATCAAGAGCTTGAGGGACGTCATCGTGCTGAACGTGTGCTAAACGCGGAGGTGCCATACGTTCGGTGCTTGGATCGGTTGGATCGCGAAGACGTTTGACTACATCAACCACGTTACTAAATGCTTCTGCTTTTGTTCTACGAGGGTACGTGGACACACTCTCCCCGCTCATTGCTTTGCATCTCTTAGATAGATCTTGCGTGATCGTAGGTTAAAATTTTGAAATACCGCGTTCCCCAACAGAAGCAGCATATGACGAACCGCGGGCTCCAACGCGGCGCTGATACGTCTCCAACGTATCTATAATTTTTTATTATTCCATGTTGTTTTATTATCAATCTTAGATGTTTTATAGTCATTTTATATCATTTTTTGGTACTAACCTATTGACATAGTTCCCAGTGACAGTTTCTGTTTTTCCATGTTTTTTACATCGTAGGAAATCAATATCAAGTGGAGTCCAAATGGCACGAAACTTTACAATGATTTTTTCTGGGCCAAAAGGAAGCAAATGGGCCCTGGTTGCACCTGGGGGGTGCCCTGAGGGGGGCACAACCCACCAGGGCGCACCAGGAGGCCCTGGCGCGCCCCGGTGGGTTGTGCCCACCTCGGCTGCCCCCGGACCGCATCTTTGCTCTATAAATACCCCAATATTACCAAAACCCTGGGGGAGTTGACGAAATATTCATCCAGCCGCCGCAGAGTCCAGAATCACCAGATCCAATCTAGACACCATCACGGAGGGGTTCACCACTTCAATTGGTGCCTCTCCAATGATGCGTGAGTAGTTCTTTGTAGACCTTCGGGTCCATAGTTAGTAGCTAGATGGCTTGATCTCTCTCTCTCTTGATTCTCAATACAATGGTCTCTTGGAGATCCATATGATGTAACTCTTTTGCGGTGTGTTTGTTGGGATCGATGAACTTCAAGTTTATGATCAGGTCTATGTTTTTATATCCATGAAAGTATTTGAGTTTCTTTGATCTCTTTTATGCATGATCTCTTATAGCCTTTTATTTCTTCTCCGATATTTGGGTTTTGTCTGACCAACTTGATCTATTTATCTTGCAATGGGAAGAGGTGCCCAGTAGTGGGTTCGATCTTACGGTGCTTGATCCCAGTGACAGAAAGGGAACCGACACGTATGTATCGTTGCTACTAAGGATAAAAAGACGAGATCTATATCTACCGCCATATAGATAAACGGATCTTGTCTACATCATGTCATCATTCTTATTGCATTACTCCATTTTTCCATGAACTTAATACACTAGATGCATGCTGGATAGCGGTCGATGTGTGGAGTAATAGTAGTAGATGCAGGCAGGAGTCGGTCTACTAATATTGGACGTGATGCCTATGTAATGATCATTGCTTGGATATCATCATAATTATTTGAAGTTCTATCAATTGCACAACAGTAATTTGTTTACCCACCGTTTGCTATTTTTCTCAAGAGAAGCCACTAGTGAAACCGACGCCCCCTGGTCTTATTTCTCATATATTTTCCTTTGCGATCTACTTTTTCGTTGCTTTTATTTTCAGTTCTATTAAACCAAAAATACAAAAATACTTTGCTGCACTTTATTTTATTTGCAATCTACTTATCCAATCTATTACAATCTTTCTCCCGTCAACTTGCCAATTTCTGGCGCCGTTACCTGGAAGGGATTGACAACCCCTTTAACATGTCGGGTTGCGAGGTGTTGTTATTTGTGTGCAGGTGTTGTTTACGTTGTGTTGCTTGGTTCTCATACTGGTTCGGTACCTTGGTTTCATAACTGAGGTAAATACTCTACCTCGCTGTGCTACATCATCCCTCCCTCTCCGAGGAAATACCGATGTAGTTCCAGCTGCCATCAAGGAGAATTTCTGGCGCCGTTACCGGGGAGGATCTTCAACATAACCGGGTTCCTAATCAAAAATCTCATCTCCTTGCAATTTACATTATTTGCCATTTGCATCTCGTTTTCCTCTCCCCTACTTCACAAAATTTGCCGTTTTATTCGCCTCTCTTTTTCCGTTCGCCTTTTTCTCGTCCGATCTTTTCTTTGCTTGTGTTGTCATGTGCCTTCTATATGCTTGCATCTTCGCTTGCTAAAAATCTATTGATATGAATCCCCATCCACTTGCTAATCTTTTTAAAAGATCCAATCATGATGAACCAATTGCTAGTGAGTTGAGTGCACTAGATTAATCTTTATGAAGTTTTGCTTGAGAATCGTGAATCTGAAAATTGTGATGAAGAAACTTATGCAGTGATTCATGATAGATCCTTGAACGAAAAGCATGATTGCAATAGTTTTACTATAAATTCCATTAATGTCAATTGTGCTAATAATATGCAAAACCCCAAGCTTGGGGATGCTTGTTTTGTCTTGTCCGCTACTTATTGCAATTATCATGATTGGGGTGATAATGTTTCTTATGATCTTGAAAATTTATTTAAGCCTCATGATGAATATGTTTGCAATAATATTGAAAGTGGGTTCGGAAGAGTGTCAACTCTAGGAAAAATAATCCCACGTCTTTGGAGAGTGATCAATCATATGAAATTTTTGATAAAAGTGGGTTTGGAGAGGTCATGACTTTATTTGATGATAATCCCACTATTTTGGAAGAGTGTCAACTTTGCATGCATGTGGATCATAAAGAGAAAATTTTATACGATAGTTATATTATTGAATTTGATTATGATCCTACATATAATTATTGAAAATATAGTTGTAGAAATTTTCATGTTATTAAATTTCCTCTCGTTGTGTTGAGATTGTTAATGTTTTATTCCTCTCCTTTGCATATGCTAGATGTTTCATGTCTTGATAATTGTTTTCCTATAAAATTCCTATGCATAGGAAGTATGTTAGACTTAAATGTGTTTTTCACATGTTTCATGGTGCTCTCTTTGTGTTTCGATTATTATCTGTTGTGTGAGCATCGTTGAAATATTATGCCTAGCTAAGGGCGTGAAACTATAGCGCTTGTTGGGAGGCAACCCAATGAATAAAATTTATTTTTGATTTTTTCCTGTTCTTGTGTGTTATCACAATTATGCTACTGTTATGATTGTATTTTCTATGTTTTAGTTAGTGTTTGTGCCAAGTAAGGCCTTTAGGATCTTCTTGGGCAATAGTTGTTTGATCTTGCTGAAAAAACAGAAAGTTTACGCTCACGAAATTAATTTTCATTTTTTACCAGAGAGCGATAAAATACCCATTCCACTTCCAGTAGATTAATATACAAATTTCTCAGGTCTTCCTAATTTTTCAGAGTTTTTTGAGTTACAGAAGTATTCGAAATAGTCAGATTGCTAAAGACTGTTCTGTTTTGACAGATTCTGTTTTCTTTGTGTTGTGTGCTTATTTTGATGGCTCTATGGTTTTATTTGATGAGTTTTTGCCATAGAAAAGTTGGAATACAGTAGATATAATACAAAAACAAAATATGAATTGGTTTGATACAACACTTATCTTAGTGGTTTGATACTAACGGATTTCATGAAGGCTTTGTTGAGTTTTGTGTGATTGAAGTTTAAAAGTTTTGGGTTATCTTACGATGGATGAAGGAAGGATGTAAGAGCCTAAGATTGGGGATTCCCCGGCATCCCAAGTTATTATCCAAGAATGAGCAATCAACTAAGCTTGGGGATGCCCCCGAGTGGCATCCCCGATTTCTTCCAACAACTATCGGTATTTTACTCGAGACTATATTTTTATTCGTCACATGATATGTGTTTTGCTTGGAGTGTCTTGTATGATATGTGTCTTTGCTTGCTTTATTTTATGTTTTAAGTTATCAATGCTTGCTGGGCACACCTATTTGAGAGAGCCAAAATTATGTCATGACTTGCTAGAATTGCTCTCTATGCTTCACTTAAATCTTTTATGAGCTAGGACTTGCTCTAGTGCTTCACTTATATCTTTTTGAGCACGGTGTGCTTTGTTATTTTTGAATAAATTCTCTCTTGCTTCACTTAAATTTTTTTGAGAGAAATAAATTGTTATGCTCATGATCTTCACTTATATTTGGTTGAGCTTATGAAAAGCAACTCATGAAAATTAGTCCAAAGTGATAGATATCCAAGAAGGATAAAGAAAAAGAAAATGTCATGAAGATCATTGGACAAAATAAACTATATTCTTAGTAATAGTTTTGAGATATGATGATGTGATATGTGAGCCATGTTGATGAGTAATTGTGCTCTAGTAAGAATATTGGTGTTAAGGTTTGTGATTCCCTATGCAAGTACGAAAGTCAATAGTCATGCAATGAAAATTATATCCTACTTGTGGTGCATTATTCGGTGTTAATTATGTTTAATGCTTGTGTAACATCCCAAATTTTCAATTTGGAATGTTATACACTAGATCATATGCATACCATATTTTCTTGCATTTTGGTTGATCCTAGAAATTTCACGCAACTCAAGGACCCTCGGAGAGAGTTGGAGATTTCGTTATTTTCATATTTGAGAGTTTTCTCGAATTTTGAAAATAGGATCATTTGATTTATTTATTTTATCTTCAATATTTTTTCCGGTGTCAAAATATATGAGAGAGGGAATAATATGACTTTCCCAAATTTAGGAAAAATGAAGATATAATAAATAGATCAATTATTTCCGGTGTTTATTTGCATTTTATTTGAATAGGGAAAAATGCGCGTTTTCAAAAATTGCATTTTAGGTCCGGAGAAAAGTTCATTTTGTTCGGCTCATTTTTAGGAGTCAGGGAAAATTTACTTTAGATTTTTCGGAGTTCGTTTAGATCTCTTTTTGTTTTTTTTCTGCGCGAGAACCAGTTAAAAAAATCAAAGTCCAGCGCCTTGGGCCAAAGGCCCAGCCGGCCAAGGCCACGGCCAAGGCCATCGCTAGCCGCGCGCCAGGCGCAGGCGCAGGAGGCCGCCGCCGCCTCTTGTTTCTACCGAATCCTAGTAGGACTTTTGTCCTACTTCCGTATATTCCTTTTCTATTTCTAGATCTTTTCCTTCCCTTTTTTCTATTCCTATTCCTAGTCTAATTCTTGTCCCCTACCCCAAGTAAACCCCCTCCTCTCCCCAATATAAATACCCAAGCACCCCCCTCTAAATCATCAAACCCAAAGCCTAGAGCTCCACCCCACACCTGCGCGCTGCCCTAAGCTGCCGCCCGCGCCCAGCGTCACCGCCGCGCCGCCGCCTCACCCGCGCCGCGCCGCCCCCCCACACCCGCGCCGCCGCTGCACCTTGTCGCCGCCGCCCCACGCCCACGCCGCCGGAGCCCCTCACCGGAGACCTCGCCGGAGGTAGCCCCGCGCTACATCTATTCTTTTTCTCGGATCGTTTTCTTCTAATCGTTCCGATTCTTTTCTTCTCTAAACCGTTCCAGTTTTCTAGATCGGTTTTTCGTTTCGATCTCTTTTTCCGAAACCCTAGATTGGTTTTCGTTCTTCTTTCGGACCGTTCGTCTCAACGAACGTGATCACCGGATTCTTCTAGGTTAACGACGTCTGTTCGTTTAACCGTTCTTCTTTTTCTTTCTGTCGGATTTATTCCGCGTTCTCTCCGATCGCGATCTCAGATCCGATCTTCTTTCTAGTCTTTCTTTTCGCTCGTTTATCGGAATCAGGTGATTCAAGCGCCTGGAGTTTCGTCTCGAAACCGCCGTTCCGTCTAATCAACTTAAACAAGTTTTTGCCCCGGTAAAATTTGACCTAGTTTCAACTTGCTAGAACCGAGTTGTTTTCTTCCGCCGTTTGTTTTCCGTTTCTTTGTTCGGTTCGTTCTTTCTTTGCAACCGGAGTTCTTAAATTGAACTTTCTGGTTCGATCTCTTGTTCGAGTTTTACCTGTGCATTAGATGAGTACTTATTGTGTGCTTGTTTGTCTGCGATAGATTACCCGGATTGCGCCGCTTGTTACTTCGAAACCCTAGGACTCGCGGATCATCAGCAAGGCAAGTAACACTTTGATCATACCTTCTCTACAACCCATGTTTTATTGCATTAGATCAATCCTCTCACATTGCATGATTAGGATCTAATTAAATTGTGGGATGGGAAGTAGATGAGGTAGTACCTATTACCTGTATTATTATGAAACCTTTGGGAGTTACTTCTACGTTTGCTTATTATGCCATGCTATGCTAGTAGACGTGGATTGGGTGAGTGATATCCATGACAGATGTGAGTTGATAATTTTAATGGTTTATCTAAGGTGGCAACTTAAACACACATCTGGGTGGATTGAGGCACCTGATGTCTATCAGGACTTGCCTGTTTTTTTTTGGACCGCCACCCAAGCTCAAAGGGATCATAAGATAATTCATGCTAGAAACTTCCGTGTGCAGCCACATGCTACTATGGGCTCTGGCATAGTTGACTAAGTTGTGCGAACTCTTACGGGGTGGACTAGCAGATGTAGGGGAAGTAGGTGTACCGGTCTACCCCACATGTAAGGTGCTAGTGCTTCTGAAAGACTATGTCTCGGTCATCCGTTTCTCAAACACCATGTAGTGCGAGAAAACAAACAGAGGCGATCGAGTCATGTGGGGAAAAGTGCGCAAACCTCTGCAGAGTGTACAAACTAATCATGATTAGCCGTGTCCCCGGTTATGGACAACTTGAGTATCTAGTACTTGAATATCATTGTGAATCTCAACATGTTACTTCTAATTAATATTGTTGGGTTTTAATTGTACTTTTAATTGGGATTGAGAATGCTGTCAACCATTCTCAATGTTACACAACCACCATGATAGTTAAAAAAACTTATTCCTTTGCAGTAGGGAAAAACTGGCTTTACGCAAAACTGTAACCATAGAGCTTTCCACCAGCCATATATGCATATAGTATAGCTGTTTCATTCCATTACTCTCTATGTGTTACATTGCCAGCATATTCCATGTGCTGACCCGTTTTCGGGCTGCAACTTCTCATGTTGCAGACTTTTCAGACGACGAGTAAAGAGCTTTTAGGTCGTGGTTCTATACTCAGTGATGCCGCTGGAGTTGATGGACCCATTTATCTTCCGAGTCTTCCGCTGTTATCGATATTAGATGGCCTTAAGCCATATTATTGTAATAAGTTCTTTTTGAGCCATCGATGTAATAAGTGTGTGATTGCAACTCTGCTATAAATCCTCGATGTACTGTGTGGTGTCAGCATTACTGATCCAGGGATGACACCGTAGCACAGTAGACGTGATCCATTCGGGTCAGGTCGCTACAGCTTGCTTATGAGATTATTCGTTTCTTGGTTGGTCACTTCCCAATCTTTTGCTAGCCTTTATTTTGCACTAAGTATGACCTCTACTTGTGCATCCAAAATACTTTAAACCAGTTTTGCCACATGAGTCCACTATATCTACCTGTATGTGGTATTCTTTTTCCGTTCTAAGCAAATTTGCATGTGCCATCTCTAATTTTAAAAATAAACTTCTCTTTTGTGTGTTTGTTTCGCTCGTGGAGTGGTGAGGGGTGGCTAATATTTTCCATGCTAGATGTGTTATTCTCAAGATGAGTGTTTATTCACTTGTCACTGCACGAGAGTAAGGCAAAGGTATTAGGGATGCCCAATACCGAAATGCAAAAACAAAAATGAATTTACTTTATGTTGTCAAATAATAAATTCCTTGGAAAGTGTTGGTATGGAGGGCACCCGTGGATACGGCTAGCCATGGAAAGTGAAAGTTATGGTGGAAAAATGAATAAACTTTATTTACTGTTTGGGAACCGCCTATGATATATCTATGCATGGAAAGTATTGGGAACTCTAAGTCGTTTTCGTTGGTGGGATGGATACACCTCCCAAAATATTTTTATCTCAAATTTTCCGCTTTGAACTCTGGCACCTCTACAAATCCCTACTTCCCTCTGCGAAGGACCTATCTTTTACTTTATGCAATTTTTATTTTGAAATTTGAGTCTCCATCTTCTCTCATAAAAAGCACCAACTAGGAGGCAATATGATCGTGCTCAAGTATTGGGTGTAGTTAGTATTCGAGTGTGTTTCATGAATGGATCAATGTTTGAGCATGATGGGCTAGGGATAACTTATTTTAGTGTTGATATTTTGAAAGACATGGTTGCTTGTTGATATGCATGAGTATCTAAATTATTATGTCAAAACTAGACTATTGCTTTGAATCACATAAAAGTCCAAATGTCCATGCTATAAAGAAAAGAATATGATATGACTTGTTGAACAACACTCCACATCAAAAAAATCTGTTTTTATCACTTACCTACTCGAGGATGAGTAGGAGTTAAGCTTGGGGATGCTGATACATCTCCAACGTATCTATAATTTTTGATTGTTCCATGTTGTTTTATTATCAATCTTGGATGTTTTATAATCATTTTATAGTCATTTTATATCATTTTTTGGTACTAACCTATTGACATAGTGCCCAGTGTCAGTTCCTGTTTTTCCATCTTTTTTCCATCGCAGGAAATCAATATCAAACGGAGTCCAAATGGTATGAAACTTTACGATGATTTTTTATGGGACAAAAGGAAGAAGATGGACCCTGGTTGCACCTGGGGGTGCCCCAAGGGGGGCACAACCCACCAGGGCGTGCCCCGGTGGGTTGTGCCCACCTCGGGTGCCCCCGGACCGCCCTTTGCACTATAAATACCCCAATATTCCCAAAACCATATGGGAGTGGACGAAATATTCATCCAGCCGTCGTAGAGTCCAGAATCACAAGATACAATCTAGACACCATCACGGAGGGGTTCACTACTTCCATTGGTGCCTCTCCGATGATGCGTGAGTAGTTCTTTGTAGACCTTCGGGTCCGTAGTTAGTAGCTAGATGGCTTCATCTCTCTCTCTCTCTCTTGATCCTCAATACAATGGTCTCTTGGAGATCCATATGATGTAACTCTTTTGCGGCGTGTTTGTTGGGATCGATGACTTTCAAGTTTATGATCAGATCTATGTTTTTATATCCATGAAAGTATTTGAGTTTTTTTGATCTCTTTTATGCATGATCTCTTATAGCCTCATATTTCTTCTCCGGTATTTGGGTTTTGTCTAGCCAACTTTATCTATTTATCTTGCAATGGGAAGAGGTGCCTGGTAGTGGGTTCGATCTTACGGTGCTTGATCCCAGTGACAGAAAGGGAACCGACACATATGTATAGTTGCTACTAAGGATAAAAAGACGAGATCTATATCTACTGCCATATAGATAAATGGATCTTGTCTACATCATGTCATCGTTCTTATTGCATTACTCTGTTTTTCCATGAACTTAATACACTAGATGCATGCTGGATAGCGGTCGATGTGTGGAGTAATAATAGTAGATGCAGACAGGAGTCAGTCTACTAATCTTGGACGTGATGCCTATGTAATGATCATTGCCTGGATATCATCATAATTATTTGAAGTTCTATCAATTGCACAACAGTAATTTGTTTACCCACCATTTGCTATTTTTCTTGAGAGAAGCCACTAGTGAAACCTACGGCCCCGGGTCTTATTTCTCATATATTTGCCTTTGCGATCTAATTTTTCCTTGCTTTAATTTTCGGATCTATTAAACCAAAAATACAAAAATACTTTGCTGCACTTTATTTTATTTGCGATCTATTTATCCAATCTATTACAACATTTCTCCCGTCAACTTGCCAATTTCTGGCACCGTTACCCGAAAGGGATTGACAACCCCTTTAACACGTCGGGTTGCGAGGTGTTGTTATTTGTGTGCAGGTGTTGTTTACGTTGTGTTGCTTGGTTCTCCTACTAGTTCGATACCTTGGTTTCATAACTAAGGGAAATACTCCACCGTCACTGTGCTACA
The DNA here is from genome assembly GCF_056163025.1 of Triticum urartu. Taxonomy (NCBI): domain Eukaryota; kingdom Viridiplantae; phylum Streptophyta; class Magnoliopsida; order Poales; family Poaceae; genus Triticum; species Triticum urartu. The sequence continues at coordinate 518,783,465 of NC_141877.1, forward strand.
TCATCCCTCCCTCTCTGGGGAAATACCGACGTAGTTCCAGCTGCCATCAGGCACCTTTAGGAAGGGGACGACACCGGAGCGCCGCCACCGCCCGATCCGAGGATCAGATTTCCCCCTGGAGCAACACGATGGGCAATGAGAGGCGCGACGACGCCTTCAAGAAGGGAACGAGCTTCGTCGCCGCTGGTCCATCCGAAGATAGAGCAGGTTTTCACCCTGGCCACCAATCACCACCACCGAACGCCACACCCCGGCTACCACGCCGCCCACACGGCCATCGCAACCGGGCAGCACCAAACCACGGGCTCTGCCCATGAGCCTCGCGAACCCACCACCAGGGCCGCCACCCCGACATCCAAGACCTTGACACCATGTCACCCGAGATCCGCCGCTACCCCTACCAAAGACACGAGCGAAAATGACCCGCCTTTCGCACCCCTCGGCTGCCCCTAGTACCGAGACCCAATAGGCTGGGCAAAACTAGCCTCCATTGCCCCGTCCTACGTCACCGGGCACGAGACAAGCATGATCCTGCTGCCGGGCGTGAGACGATCCCGGTCCTGCTGCCGAGCGCAAGACAAGGTCAGTCCTCCTGTCGGGCGCGAGACGAGCCCGATCCTGCTGCCTGGTGCGAGACGAGTGATGGACCGCAGCTGGGGGAGGGCCAACCATCGACGAAGGTAGCAGACGAATGACCGAGAAGAAGAATCGAAGGTCGGCACAGGCCGCACACCGACGGGCCGACACCGGAGATTTCCAGCCGCCGCCTTGAACGACCCAAACCACCGCCATGAGCCACCACCACACCGTGGCAGCCCACATCCACACGCCGGGACCCCTAGGGGGAGCCCCGCGTCGCCGTACCGACCTGCACCACTGGAAGAGGCCAGCCCAGCAGCAGACGCCGCCAGCCACCCCACCATGGCCCACTCCGGCCACCCCCAGCACCCAAGGACCGCCGGAGACGACCAAACCACGCCGCCTCAGCCCGCGCCGCCCGCAAGAACAGCCGGCCGGAGGAGCAGCCCACCAGATCTGGATCGGACCACCACAACCCCGACGCCGCCCACCCTGCGCAGGCACCCTCCACCGACCCCAGCAGCCCTCGACGCGCCGCCACCAGCCACCGTCGCCAAGACGACCGCCGTCGTCGCGCCGCCGCGCCCTGCCCAGCGCATGCATACACCCAAGGCGGCTGCCCCGCGCCAGCCAGCCCCCGTGCGAAGGGAGAAGAAGGCCCGCCGGCGGCGGCGGCTAGGCTTTGCCCGGCGGCGCACTCCGACGGCGGCGGGGGAGGAGATCGGGGAGGGAAGGGGCGGCGGCGGCCGGGGAAGGGTTTTGCCCCCCCCCCTCCCCACTCGCGGGAGCGGGTCGGGCGAGTCGGGAGGAGTAGGGGGCGAGCGGGGACGGCTTACTAGTATCGCCACTTCTTTTTTTTCATGACTTGTCTAGTGAGCACAGCATCCTGAGCCAATTGCCACATGAATATTTTAATTTTGAGAAGGACTTTTGCTTTCCAAATCCATTTATAATGACACCTGCTGAGAGGGTTTTCAAGCCATTTATACATGGATTTGATGGAGTATTTGCCGCTTTTAGTCAAACCCCAGAACACCTGATCACTCCCCTCACATAATTGAATCCCCGAAACAACACTACTCATATTCTCTCACTGTCCCATCAGCTCATGATTGAGCTACCCAAATGGATTCTATGTCATCGACCAGGAAGAGCTTTTCGGAATCGAGATCTATCCTACTAGTCACAAGTTAGGAAGGGGTATAAAAAAGATCCCTTGATAATTTGAAACCACATTCCTCAGCTTTCCAACAACAAACACCCCATATGTTGGAAATCGAGCGCGTGAGCGCACAGTCATAAAATAGAGACACTCCAAGTAAACCATTTTGCGTAACCCGTGGAGCAAATGAAGTCTTTTTTTAGAAAAGGAAGTGAAACCCTCGGGTCACTACATCAATCAATACATGCAGCCATCTTTATTAATTATTTCACAAAAATCTGATAAGACCATACATCAATTCACCCAAAGCCGTAACTCACACCTATAAACTCAATAATGAGAAGTGCTCTCACTCCCTATATCTATACTGGTGTCGTTGCCGATCCATCTATGTAACGTATCGAGACCAACAGCCTGGTGCAACCTACCTAAAGCGCACATCACATGCCCACGTTTTAGAAGCCGACATGATTATCAGACCACTGACCCATCTTCAGAAAAGATATCCGCATCGTCCTTGCCAGTCCGTGCATCCGTCGACGCCACCACGGCACCCAACGATGCCACCGCCCTGCGCTCATCCGCCCAGACGCAAAGACTCTGAAAGATCTGTCGTGCGTAGCATCTGTCGACCAGGCATGACTCAGCATAGTACCTGTCACCCAGGCATGACTTGACAGCTCCATCGAAGCTCCATGCAAGACGAAGCTGCTCCACCTCATGCCTCCATCTTCCAACGCTGCTCCACAAACGATACTCCCAAGAAAGAAACGACACCGTAGCGCCGCCATTGTCCAATCTGGAAGACCGGATCTTAGGGTTTCCCCGAAGTAGCACGAGTGAGTCAACAACAGTTACACGACAATGACCTCATCAAGGTAACGGCGCAAAACGTCGCCATCGCCCGCCAACGGCTCAGTTTTCACCGGCAACTATGTCTCCTCGACTCGTAGCCAGGACTAGATGACGAATCTTGAGATCCGACCACCCAGCCGCAGGCCGAGCACCTCTGACGAAAGAGATGACCACCACAATCGACTACACCGGTCAGAACAGATTTGACCGGGGGTGCCGCCAACGCGACCACCAGGCCCTCCACGCCGCCGCCGCCGATCCAAAGGCAGATGGCACACCGCCGCCCGAACAGGGCTGGTCGCCGCGCCCGTAGCCCGCGCCGCCTCCGACGCCGCCGCGCCACCGCCATCGCCGTTGCCGATCGGATCTAACGCGCCTCCACACGATTCGGGGCCCTGCACAACCCTAGATCTGCGGGAGAGAGGTGATGCCCTCCACCACCGCCATCGGCCCCCGGGCTTAGACTGGCAGAGGAAGGGGAGGAGGGAGTATGCGCCCCCGACGGCTGGGTAGGGAGCTCCCAAGTCGCCCTAGCGGGGATGACGCGGGGGCTGTGTGACGCCTCCTGTCATAGAGAACGAAGAATGGCTGCCCTTATCCAACAATTTTGATGTTTGTAGAAAATACAAGATATACATTCACACGCACACACTTACTCCTATGAATGGACGCATCACAAGCACCCGCGTTATGTCCCTTAACTATATGCATGTTCGCGTTAGGAGGACAGTGGTATCCTCAATCCATCAGGATTCAAGTCCTGATGCTCGCATTTTTTTGGATGCGCGTTCAGTGGAAGGAGGCGTTGCCGTCGACTACGAGGTGTGTCTATAGTGACTTTGTCAATCTCAAGATGATATGTCCTGGGACCGCAGGAGGCGCCACGCCGCAGCGTCGTACGCGCGGGCGCCCTCCTGGGCGGTGTCGAAAGTTCCGAGACAGAGCCGCATGCCGCCGCCCGACCGAATCTCGGCAGAGTAGGTGCCGGACGGACGCACGCGGACGCCGCGGTAGCCCGTACCTCCCCGGCGCCGAGGCGGCATCGTGGCGCGGTGGTGGCGTGTCGGCGGCAGAGCGCGGCAGGGGGCGATGGAGAGATGGAGAGAGCGGCAAAGGGCGATGGAGAGAGCGGCGGAGGCGCTGCAATTTATAGGCGCGCCGGACGCGGCGCGCCAAATGTAGCGCGCGAGTGGCCGCCTTTTCCCCCGCGCGCGCTAGTTTTGCGCCACCGCTGGAGCGCGCGTAAACGTCTCGCGCGCGCTATAAAGCCAATTTACCGCGCGCGTGCGTCTTTTGGCGTGGCTGTTGGAGATGCTCTTAGTCTCTCGAAGATGATGATAGGGGTAAGGTGTGCATGTGTATGTTCATAGGGATGAGTATGCATATTACAATGCTTTGTACTGTGTTAAAAAATCATAGTCATTTATTGAAATGACGCGTTCTAATTTCATTTTAACAGAATAACACACTTTGTAGGAATAGTAGTAATAATGATGATAATAATAATAATAATAATAATAATAATAATAATAATAATAATAATAATAATATGAGCATCAATAATAAATAATAATAAAGATCGACGTCTCGAGTTTCGACTATACATGGCCATGGGCAGCCCGACCCGACAACCCAGCCCGAACTCCACCTGAAATACCCGACTCGGGTTTAGTGTTTCGGTCGGGCTCGGGCCTAGCAAATTAAACAGTTCAAACAGAGGCCCGACCCGGCCCGGCCAAAATTGCGAAATCACTAATTAAGGAATACTCATTGCAAAGAACACTCCATTTCCCCAGGTTGCGACAAGTGGCGCACATGTAGCACGCCACTTGTCGTAATCTGGGAGTTTTCTTTTTTTTTAGATTCGTTTATTCAAAATGTTTTATCTTTTAAACCGCGCGTTCAAATCTCGAACCGTTTTTATCATTGGATTCCTCGCGTCGAGATCATCAAAACTAGATCCCATGTTGATAGGTTTTGACGAATTTTTTTCATGAAAAAAACCGGGCTAAAAAACGGGCGAAAAAACCGAACCGGGAGCACGGTTTTTTTCCCTTTCCGAAAGAGGCACGCCCGTGCCTCTCTCAAAATCATACCTGTGCCCCTTGTGAAAGCAAAACCGTGACTCTCGTGGAAGGAAAAAAAAACAGAAAACGCGTTTTTTTCGTTTCCGTGAGGCACGGCCGTGACTCTCGCGAAAGCACAACCGTGCCTCTCGCGGAAGCAAAACCGTGACTCTCGTGAAAGAAAAAAAAATAGAAAACACGTTTTTTTCCTTTTTGAGAGGCACGGCCCACGAAAGCACAACCGTGACTCTCGCGAAAGAAAAAAAGCAGAAAACGTGTTTCGTTTTTCCCTTTCCCAGAGGCACGGCTGTGACTCTCGCGAAAGCACAACCGTGCCTCTCGCGGAAGCAAAACCGTGACTCGCAAAAGAAAAAAAACAGAAAACACGTTTTTTTTCGTTTCTGAAAGGCACGACCGTGACTCTTGCTAAGCACAACGGTGCCTCTTGCGAAAAAATCCGTGACTTTCGCGAAAGAAAAAAAAGAAAACACTTTTTTTTCGTGCAATTTTTTTTCCAAATTTGTTTTGATCGAAAAGCTAAGGAAGACCCAGAGAAAACCAAAACATCGAAAACTCCCAAAAAAAACCGTTTAAAAGCCGAAAATGCATGCAGAAAAATAAAAAAACAAAATCCGGAGGGAGCGTCCAGAGCGCGACACGTGGCGAATAACTGAGAGCGCGTCAAGTAAGGCTGATCGTTGCAAGGCTCCGGAAGGAGCGCTCGTTAACTAGTTGCTCCCCCGAAATTGCTATTTTAGTCCCTTCAAGCCAGGCTGGGCCTAGTTTTTTGGTTCTTTGTTCGAGCCGGCCCGAAACCCCGCCTGGCCCGAGGAATGCGCAGGTACAGTTCCGACCCATCCCCCATCCCCCCCATCCCCGTCGTCCCTCTTCCTCACCAATTGGGCGAAACCCAAAACCCGTGGCGGGGGCGGCTAAACCCTAAAGCCGCGATTTCGCGCCCCTCGGCCTCGCACCCTCTCCCCCTCCGGCAACCTCGCATTCGGCGCGGCAAGCGGCGCCGAACCCTCTGGACGTCCCCGCAGGCCGTGACATGGCTGCCCCCAACCCCGCAGCCGGCGCGGCAGGGGCGCCGCCGCCCCGGGAAGGGCCCGCGCTGACCGTGGTCACAAGACGGATCGACGCGTACAAGGAGTGATTGGCTCTCCTCTCCGAGCTTGAAGCTTCGGTCGCTGACGGCAGGCCCATAACTCGCCAAGAACTCCGCGACTCTAAGTACATCATGGAAGGTGTCAAGAGAAGCCTGGAGGATCTTCACCGCGACCTCTCCAACAACCTGAAGGAGCTGCTCTCCCCCGCTTCTCCCGAGGTACGATTTCGAGGCACGGATTGCCGATTTTGAGAAATCCCTGAAGTATTCCGAGTTGCGCCTTTGGCAGACCTGTATTGGAGCGGGGATCTGTCGCTCGTTACCTGCCACATTGCTCTTTTTCTCCTCCACGCAGAATAAGATAAACGCACGGCTTGTTATCCTCGAATTGGCCACTGTCTACAGTTGGAATTGGTCTGTTGTTGTGAGAAGCAAATTTATTAATTTCATTTTTCTGTGTCCTACTTGTGAATCTTTTATTTTCTGTTTCTGTAATTAAAAAGGTTTAACTGAATCCAGTTTTCTCATTGATGATTCTAACATGCGCACTTTATTTTAAAGTGAAGAACTGTAGTGATTCTGCGGTAAATAATCTGCTGTCGTCAATCTGCTGTCAGGAGTACTACTACTATAGTCAACAAGGAGTGTGTATCACACATTTACACTGGTTTTGATTTAATAATGTTGAATGGAGTAAAGCACGACGTAGGACCATAGGACTAAAGGTTGTTGCAACGTAGCTTGGATGTTCACAACAGCATCCTATGAGTTGATTAGCAAGGAAATTCAGATACTTTGATATATGGCTGATCGGTAACCCAGGATTAGGGAACCCTGCTTTTGAGAATGACTTTACTGATGTTTTGTATGGTCCTATCAGTTCTTGAAATACTAGGATAAGAAAATGTAGGTAGGAGTATTGCATGTACAAATGTTCAATATACATGCAGCTTAAAATAAAAAAAGATTAGTGAAGCATGCATGTGTCTCAGCATTTAGGCAGCTTCCTTTTCTACATTCTTCACTCGATTAGCCGAAAGTTTCAGTGTCTCAGCACACTGCTTAGACACAGCAACTTCAACCACCATGACATATTGACATTCTTGAACACCCTTGTGGTTACTAACCAACTAAACTCTGATTGTGTAAAGTTTCTGCTGGGATTTGCCTATAACTCCCTCTTATCAGAGCTCCTCTAAACAAAATGTCCGGCCTGTATTAATACATGGTGGCATACAGCCTTTAACTTTGAATATTCTTGTGTTAACTCAAGTTTGTAATATTTTTGTTTTGGGCACCATGGCTTGCTGTCACATTTGCTATTTCTACTCATCTTCGGTGCACTCAACTGTTACTGGTAGATTCCTATCTGTTACTCCCACCGTCCCATAATATAAGACGTTATTACATCCAATGTGTGAGTATACTGAATGTAATAACGTCTTATATAATGAGACGGAGGGAGTATTTATGAAATATACATTCCACACTGTATCACTTACACTGTGTTTAACAGAACCAGTGATACGTTAATGTTTCACATGTAGTGTATCTGACATTTTTTTGACGCGTAGTATATCTAACATTATATATGTGTTGTTAGTTGTTAGGATAATCCTTGTGTCCTTTAGCAGACTCAAGATTAGAAGTTGTAATAGCTAGCTGTAGTCTCCAGAATAAACTAGCTACGAGCTGTAAGAGCAGGTCGGCAGGGGCTGCGTTCATAGAGAAGGTGTCTGAAATGGTTTTGTCTGCCTGTGCACTGTAGCACCACCCTACCGTACTGCCGTCTTACTGTAGCACCGACGTAGAACTCCTATAAATTGGATGGTGCATCTTGTGTAATGTAAGCTTGTAGTGCATCAATAAGAGAAAAAGCTGTGGCTGTCTGAGGCAGCAAGTCACCGGGGTTGAGTGGTTCAATCTGTACACTAGTATCACATTCCTTTAACATTGTAGTTATCACTCATTTGATTTGAGAAAAATGAATGGACATTTAAGTTGGTTAACTTCAACATGAAGAGTGGACTTCAGAGTTCCTCTGTTTACATTTGTTTGTAATGCATTTTCTTTCTATATTCCTGATAAAAAAATTAAGGTAGTATACTCACTTTTGCTATGCTTTTAATATGAAGGTGGGAATGTCACACAAGCAAAAGGACGAGGTAATGCCTCCAATTTTCAAAATACGTTTTGTTTCAAATAAATGTACATTTGGTCTAACTGTTGTAGAAACAGTACCATGTAGTCCTGCTATTTACACCTTCTTATGATCACTATTTCCCTTTGTCTTTAGGATTTATCATAGCCGCAGAATGTTACATTTGTAATGGCCTTCCATCTGGTAGAAAGCATTGTTGTTATCAGTAAATGACTAAATGTTACGTTTGGTCTAATTGTTGTAAAAATAGTATCATGTAGTCCTCTGTTTACACCTCATTCTGATCATTAATTCCCCTTTTCCTTTTGGATTAACCACTGCTGCAAACCCCAATTATATTGGTTGAAATGCAAATATGTGCAGGATGGTTTTCCATAGGTTTGTTGATGTAGTCTGTTAACCTCATACATTGTTCATACCAAGGCCTAAGGTGTGCAAAATGACAGCCGTATTAGTCGTGCATGCATAACTGCATGCATTCAAAAGCTGCTGGATGTTGTTACTTGCTAGTGCCTAATGCAATGCAAATATGCAGGAAAAGAAGAATGAAGCAAATGTCGTAAATAATGGTGAAACAGCAGACAGCCAAGACAGTTTTACTTTGGATGAAACAATCCAGCGGTTTAGTGCTACAGAATTAGGTGCAGAAGACAAACGAAGTGAAGACTCATCTTCTTCTGGATCAGCTTTGCTAAAGAAGTCATATTCGGCTGTGGTTACCGGAAAGAATGATGCCCATATCCTTGCAAAGTACAGGAATTTTCTTGGAGGGTATGTTTGTTTTGTCCCTTACTCTCTTGCGCCGGCGTATAGATGTCATCCTTTGATCTAATAATGATTTTGATCAGATTCAAAGTTTCGGGTGATGTTGCAAACTATTATGTCTGTCAAGCAATAGGGATAGCTTGCTGTGGATCATCTATCATGCATATACTCTATGGTCATTTGGACACGTATGATACTGAGTGGGCTAGAGATATTGTTAACAATAAAGACAGGTGTGTACTGCAACTGCCTTTTAGTCTCTTCTTGTTTAGCAGTTAATGTTTCCTAACACATTCATTAATAGGCTGGCTGGACAGTTGGCAACCATTGCCGTTGAATTCGTGAGACATGTTGCTGGATGTTATAAGATAAAGGCAGACATTTTGGAGATGAAGGTGGAGTTCATTCAAATGCCGAAGAGGTACGAGGTTCATACTTAAAAGCATTAGTTTGCCCTTATCACCTTTCACCAAAAATATACTTGAATACTTATCTGTTAGTTGCCGAGAATGTTTTTGTGAACGGATGATACACAGTCTTCTGGAATTCACAGTTTCTGTAGAATTTAGCTCTTCAAAATCTTATTCATCGTTGTTCATCTGCAAATATGATCTGACATAACTTATTTGCTGGAATTCATTGTTTCTGCCGTGGTTTCTGAGCAAGCTGCGAATTGTATCAATCTAATAACTCTCTAACGTTTATCGTAAATGATCATTTGCAGCCGTGCGATGCTAAAGGCCGTTTTGCTTGCACCTCACATCACAGAGAAAATACAAGTTCATCTTCAGAAACATCCTGTAGCCAAGCCTTCTCCGTTTGGCTGTGAGTTATTATCAGGTGTACTGTTCGACTTCCGGAAGAACCACCGGATGGGCAGATCGTGGGATGGACAGTTGACACTAGATAATTTTGAAGTAATTAATGGCCATGAAGTCATTATCACCAAGAAGCCGATTCAGTATGAAATTGGGGATGAGACTATACCATTGGAAACAAGGAATGCTTTCTGGAGGGACTTTGGAGCCATACCTAATCTTATTCTGTCAAAATTTGTGGTTCTTGGCTGCTTAACCCCTCCACATCTTTCAGCCTTCAGGAGATGCCTGGAGAAACCAAAGCTTGATAATATAACCACATGGTCAGATCTGGAGGGGCACTATGAGCTTTTGGTTAACCATGCACTCATCAAGCCTCCAATAGCAGTTCTCAATTTGTTTTCCGGAATTCATAGCTCATGCAGATCATATGATCATGGTGATGATACAGTATTGTACAAGACTCTGCTGGGTAACAAATCTTCTAAAGGTCCTACTAGGAAGAGAAGTTGGATGGACATGGTCAGGCAGTCGAAGAATGCTATGCTGATTGAGGTACTTGACTATCCAACTAGAGCGGATCCTGATCCAGGCAGGCCTTTGCCTGATGTCTATGTTGATACACTCGAGTCCTTCTCTTCACACCTAAGGCATTCGGGTTTCCATACAACTGACAATACCAGAAAGAGGAGGCGATTCCAGCCTGTCTTGGAGGGTAAAGATGGGCCAGTAGAAGAGAAGAAGCCTGAGCCGAGGTTGCAAATGATCAAATTACAAGATGAGATCATAACAACAGCAGCAATGTTTCTGGCGGAAATCATGCAAGATGTGCTTGCCTTGCTAATTAATTCAAGAGCGATCGAAGGAATGTACGTTGTTTTCTTAATCTTTTGAATTATTGATTTGGTGCTCAATTTATATTGAGTTGGCACTGACCCGCTGATGTGTTTCTGTAGGCTCCTAAGCCACTGGAGAGTGTACAAGAATTGCTCTTCATATGACAAAAAGGAAGAAGATGCAGATGCAGATGGCAGGACTGCTGAATGAAAGAGGTGATGGTTACTCTAAATTGTACAGGAATCGTTCTTCGTATGACAAAATGGAAGAAGATGCAGATACTGGTGACTGTTGAATGAAAGCATTGAGTGGTGAACGGAAGTGTAACAGATCTGTGCTGGTTGCGGATGACTGGTGAAATGTGCTCCGTGTTATGGCTCGTGAAAATAACTCCTGGTGTTTCTCTTATGTTATCTTCTTTGCTGTCGAGCTGTCAGTTTTGTTTTGACTTGTGGGTCTTGATACTTTTGCATTGCTCATAGACTGCTCGGATAACGGCGCCGGTTGTGTTGAAGTGTTGGTTACCTCTGCAACCTAGACTTCTGTGTGGTGGTGTGCTGTCAATATGATCATTTCGGGAGTTTCCAAAATGTCTGTAAGGCTAGTTTATATTGTATTGTTTCGGCCTGATTGCTACCAACAGTATTTGGTATCCGCAGTTGCAACATGCGTTCAGCATATCTATCCTTTTGTACTCCCTTTGTTTCTTAATATAAGTCTTTTCAAAGATTCCAATATGGACTACATATGGAGCAAATGAGTGAATCTACACTCAAAACATGTCTCTATCATCCGTATGTAGTCCATATTGAAATCTTTAAAAGAACTTATATTTAGAAACGAAGGAAGTAGCACTTTAAACATGCATTCAGAAATATTTGCAGTAGAGGCACTACCAACGCTCTCGTGCTTTCTTTATCAATTTTCAATTGCGTACTGCACAAAATGCAAACAAGATGTCAACGCACCATAAAAAAACATGCTGTTAACATGGCACTATTGTAGTACCCCCCCTTCGTTTCCAAAACGTAAGGTGTATTAGATTTTTCAAAAGTCAAACAAGTGCATGTTGGCATTTTTTTGTTTTGAAAAAAAGGTATCAATATCTACAATACCAAATTTCTATCATTAGATACATCATGAAAAGTATTTTATTAATTTTGTATTGTAGATGTTGATATTTTATTTTATAATCTTGATCAAACATACGCAAATTGCACTTGCATGGAAATTGATGCAACTTATTTTACGGAACAGAGGGGCTATTAGCTACTCCCTCCGTCCCATAATGTAATACGCCTTTTGATACTAGTGTAGTGTCAAAAAAGCGTCTTACATTATGAGATGAAGGGAGTAGATGCGTTTGGTCGTCATTCATTCCTTCTGTGGAGTCTGTGTACCTGAGCCATTACATTTTTGGAGGATGCAAAACACCATTTTGCACCAAAACAAACAAAGGAAACGTACATCCTCACATATCTAGAACCATACCTATAGGATGCAACAACATGAGAGCGATACGCAAGATCCTAAGAACATCATAGTAAAACAAAGCTCAGTATAGTGCGGAACACCCAATGACACCAACACCACAAGCGCCAAGTGGAACTACGACAAGAGCACGGGCACGTGCCATTGCAAACGAGGTGACTTCCCTCCTACGACAAGAGCACGGGCATGGATGTATCTAGACTTATTTTAGTTATAAATACACTCATTTTATCAATTTTTAGGACAAGTATTTGCGTGCACGGGCGAAAATGGGGCTAGCACGCTGGTTTTGGCGCTCCAGTGCACGGGAAAGGTTTGCGCGCGTGCCGCGGCCGGCGCTCGTTATAAGAAGGCGCTCCCTGTACACTTTGTCCGCCGCCCACTCTTCTCGCCCCCTCTCACTAGCCTCGCCGCCTCTGCGCCACCATGTCGGTTCGCCGCCTGGGCGCTTCAGATTTTCACGGAGTCTGCGAGCGCCGCTCCGGCGCCTTCTCCTCCAAGATCTGTTTTGGCGAGAAACGCCTCATCCTCGGCACCTTCGACACCGCAGAGGAGGCGGCCCGCGCGCACGACGCGGCGGCCTGGCGCCTCCTGAGGCCTCGTGGGGAGATGAATTTTTCTGACGTGTCGAGCCAGCGGGCGCAAGATCTAGCGCCTCTCCCGCGGCTTTTCACCGACGAGGATCGTCGTGTCCACCAGAGGCGGCAATGTCGCCTCGCCATCGCCGAGATGGACGTGGAAGCCATGATGGTGTGGCGCGAACGCTTTCCGCAGGACATCGTCGACGAGCGCCAGTTCTATAAGCAAAGGAGGACGGAGAGGGAGGCGAGGAGGACGGAGCGAGCCACCTATCGGGAGGACAAGCGTGCGCGGAAGCAGGCTGCTCAATTGAAACTGAAGCTACGAGAAACGTCGGGGTGGTACTTTGAGGACGAGCAGTATGCTGACGCCTACATTCAAACGTCGGAGGAGGACATTACCGAGTCAGAGTCGGAAAGCGACGACGAGTAGCTGGTCTTTTTTTATCTGTGTACGGTAGAACTATCTATGTATCCTTGTTCTATCAGAAAAAATGGCCGGCGGCGTCGCCGACGAAGCAGGCGACGACAGTGTGCTGTTGGATGTGGAGAGGCGCCCAATGTGCCATCGACCAGCGGGCCCGGAGAGGAGAGAGGGCGAGCGCGCGCGCCGGCGCAAATCCGGCTCAAAATGGGCCGGGAATGGGTCGGCAGGCGGACGAAAGCGGAAGCGCGTTCGTTTGGGTCGGTGCGTTGGACCGGCTTTTGTGTCCTCGCCGACGCAAATCCGACTCAAAAATGGGCCGAGAATGGGTCGGCAGGCGGACGCACGTCCGTTTAAATCAATATATTGGGCCGGTTTTTGTGTCCGCGTCGACTCAAACGGGCGGCCGTGGACAAAATGGATCCTCCATTGAAGTTGCTCTTAAGGAAGGAGCGGAAGCATCAAGAAGAAGAAAAGGAGTTCTGCAAAAATTGCACTAAAGGCAGTCCAGTCCTGCTACTGGACATCCGGTCCCAGTGACAAGACTGTCTGGTCGGCCAAAACCGGACTATCCCGTTCCTCATATCAAAATATTCGGCCGTAGGTGCGTGCGTGACCAAAGGCTATTGGACACATCAGACTGTCTGTTCATATATGTGCGCGCGGCCAAATGTCACTGGACACATCACACAGTTTGTTTGTTTCTGCGTGCGTGACCAAAGCCATTAGACACATCGGACAGAGTCAAAATTCGAAACATAGGTCAGACAATAAAATTACAAAAATGACAAAATCAACACTAAATATTACCCCTGTCCCAAAAAAGCTTGTTTTAGATTTGAATGTATCTAACACTAAAACGTGTCTAGACAGGATGTATCTAGACAAACTTAAGACAAGTTTTTTGGGACGAAAGGAGTATTAGTACATAGCATAAGTTGAGCTTTAGATTTGGCCTGTTATCGCATTGATGCCAAAATTGTCATTTTTGTATCTCAAGAAATGTTTCCAGTTTCAATAAGAAATTTTGTGACAACATACAATGATGTTGTACCCATGTGCCAGATTTTTAAAAATGTTTTACGACATATGATGCACCAGTAGCATCACAAGTGTGGATGCACCGAATACATTCCTCTTGGTTGATGTGGTACTAACAGCCAAGATGTGAAGCTACAACATAATGTTTGGTATAACTCATACATTTGTGTTGCTACGCCATGCATGTTAACCACACGTTATTTACGTATACTCCATCCAATCTGCAAAATCTTCCATCAAAATGGTGTTCGCCTTTGCTTTGTGTTGCCTTGTGAGCTAATGAGTTTCAGAGGGCACACAACGTTCACCAGTATAGTTGTGGCCGCGTATTTATACTATATGCTTATTAGGCGTGCTACGTGCTAATTTGGATCAGTTAAAGAGCGATGTGATAAACACACTGCATGACATTGATAGTAGGGATTAACTTGCAGAAGTTTTTGATTGGTCTTTTTCATGTCATGGGATACCCGCCCCCCCCCCCCCCCCCCCCCCCCCCCCCGGCCGAAAGAAGAGTGCAAAGACCAAGTTCCCATTTCCTCCGTTCATCCACGAGAATCGATATTCGTTCTTTCCACTTTGAATACGTCAATTCTCACCCGTTACTTGAGATACGTCATTTCTCATCCGTAACTTCCATCCAATAAGGGCAATAAAGCCAAGGCAAGCTCATATTTGCGTATCTAAAGGCTTGGTGTGGAGTTTTGGGGAGAGGGCCTGGGTTTCGGGAGATGAAAAAAGCCTACTTTTCTCTATTACTATTAAACAATCGAGTTGTGGCAGGAAGATTACATCTCAACCATACATTCGCCATCTCTCAATGGACCGGATTGCCTTAATGTTGTATCACATCATTTACCATAATCAATTATCAACAATTACCTTATGATCTACGCCATCATAATTATGCAATAATTACCATGATCTCGCTCCAACCTGGGCCTATTTTAATCATATCAATTAGCAAGAATTACCATGGTCTACGTCATCATATTTTTTTTTTCTGAAACTCAGCCTTGTGTGCTGCGTACATAGAAGGAAAATATCAATTAACAATAATTACCATGATCTACGCCATCATGTTTTTTAAAACTCAGCCTTGTGTGATGCGTACATAGAAGGAAAATATCAATTAACAATAATTACCATGATCTATGCCATCATGTTTTTTAAAACTCAGGCTTGTGTGATGCGTACATAGAAGGAAAATATCAATTAATAATAATTACCATGATCTACGTCATCATATTTTTTAAACTCAGCCTTGTGTACTGCGTACATAGAAGGAAATAAGAAAAAGGTCTGGTCCATGTTCGCATGTAGGCAGATAATAACGTGGAAACCAAATCTCTCGTTTCCTATTTGTTCGGATCACATGATCGATCAGACCCTGACCTTGATTCCGATCGTTCCTTGAGTTCCGTAACTTCCTTCTTTTCGTTCACCTGTTTGAGTGTTCATCGTCTTCGACGGCTCGACTCTTGGTTTGACTCTCCTGGTCTTCTCGCCCCGAGGAATGATGGCGACGTGGGCCTGCAACGCTACGCGGCGACGACAGGTACGAGCATGTCTCCTTACACAGTCGCGTCCAGCGCCCTATGCCACTGAAAAGGAGCACGTGTCATTTGTCTTCCCTATCATGTAAAAACATGTTTATTTCCCTTAAATTAGAGTGAAAACAGGGTAGATTTTTGGTTAATGTGATATTCTATTTTTGTCAGATGGCTTGAAATTTCTTTAACATTACTTTTAATGTTAATGTCATGTACCATCATATTTATTTCCAAACTGTGGCGTGAGGTTATATTGCCAGTTTATGTCATGTTCGGTTCACAAATATATATTGCCAGTCCGTGCCTTTAAGCTTTGCTGGTAGATTCTGTCATTTACAGTGCATAAAATCTATTTCTACTTTTAATGTAAACTAGACTTGTACATAGTTTGACATTTTCAGACATTGTGCTTACAAGTGCTTGCTTTCGCTATATTTATTATAGATAGTGTTCTGATAGATTTTATAAAGTATGTCGATAGTTGGATCATGTATCCTTGACTTGATAGACAAGTTCAAAGGTTTACATTCTTCAGAGTGCATAACTGTCACGCTAGGTCCTAACTTCGACTGCTTGCATAACCAACATTCAGTTCAAGGAAGCTTCAAGTCTTACCTTGGAAATTTCTTTTACCTCTTCCAAAATTCTTCAGATCTAACAGCCCGGATTAATCTAATACAGCACCACGTTAGCGCTTAGCAAAAACCCTCCGGCGGACGTACTCTGCCGAAAAATCGTCCGCCAAGAATATGTGTTCCGTCAAAGCGTAATCAGCTCCTTCTCAAACCGATCGAACACCATTGCCGGCTCCTTCCTGTTCTATCTTTCCATGTCCATCGCATCCTCCTAGGTTAGATCGCCGCCGCCAGCATACGGCCGCAGATCAAGGCCACAACTCTTCTCTCCGGCTACCTCCGACGCCAACCCACACGCACATCCGCCGGCCCAACGACAACATGAACGAAGTCCGGCATGCAGCGCGCCAACACAGGAAGGCCTCCTTCGCTAGCGCCCCCGCCCAGTGCGGCCTCCCTCGCCGGAGCCCCCGCCTAGCGCGGCCTACTGTGTAGTCTGCATCACGCCCATCGCCGCCTCCCACGCCGGCGCCCCAGCCCAGCCGCTGCAGCCTCCATGGAGTCGTCGCTGCCACCGTCTTCATATTAACAGCTACTCTAGGGGGAATGACTGCATCATGCTCAACGCCGCCTCCGTCGCCAGCACCGCTGCCCAGCCGCTGCAGCCTCCATCGTACTACTCTGGACTTGCCGCCGTTGCCATCGTGTTCCCAAGTTGTGCTTCTTGATTATAGCGGTCAAGGTGGTTGCAGTGGCCGTGCGGTGAAGGAGAGGGGAGATCGAGGCACCGGAGAGGTGGAAGGGGATCCCAGGTGGAAGAAGATGGTGGCCACACATCAGCTATCGTCCTCCCCATGCCATCACGCCAATGTTCTGTTGGTGCTGATCCCGCACCACGGTGCACACAGTGTGTTTGAGGTAATGCCCGCTAGTACATACAGTAAATTTATCTCTTTTCTTATTTTATGATAATAGATCCTAAATTAATCTTTGATTACCACTGTCGCTAGGGCCTAGGGGACTCAGATTTTCATGCATGAAATGTTTTGTTTTTAGGAATGTAGACTCTAAAATGGAGCAGACCACCCGCCCGCCAGATCTGCGCAACTTACCGATGGCCTGTCTTGAGCCCCGGCCCAGGCGGCCCTCCTCTGTTGTGATGCGGTCTTCACGCTCACTGACGTTAGTTTAATTAAGAGTCTGTTTCGGTGTGTTTGAAGTGCATGATAAGATGATGTGCACAAATAGCATTAGAAGAGTGGGCATGTCTACTGGTTGGTATTTTTTCCTTCATAAAGTGGTGGTGGTGCTAATTAACTATGGCCCTTAGTTTCATTCAAGGTTTGTAGGTGCACTGCATGTATACTTCCGTGAACAGCAAAAAGCAAAGAAAATTTGACTTTTTGTTCATCTGCGTGCACTTCCTTTGCATATATGCTGATCAAAGCTTAACTTCAAAATGACAAGAGTATAATCCACATCCACATTGTGTATAGTAATTTTTGGTGCCAACTAATGCTATATATAATTTCGCAAATGTGTATGCTACACCCATAGTAACAAATCACATCTCAGATATCAGGGACAATACAAAAGGCTGGATATGATATTGGCTCCATGTGTACCATGTGATCTTCTACTATCATATTTGGTTTATTTGATTTCCTTCAGTTCAGACTCATCTTCTGCTACTTTAGTCCTTTGTACTAAACCTGGTAAGAGCTGCAAGAACAAACTCATAAATGGTTGTTCGACTTTGTACATATTACAACAGAGTTGAATGTATAGGCCATAGATGTATTCTTATTCTTGATCGATTGACTGTAAAGCTATCAGATTTATTCTGTATGAAACTCGGGCCTACCAGTTTCCAAAGATGAAGCATATAACCCACCAAATTATTTGCTTATTCCTGTATTTTGCTCAAGCTATCTTAATTTCTTCCTTTGATGCTCGCTAACTATCAAGGTGTGTGTTAATATAGCAATGCAGATGTGCTATTTTGGCTATATTATACTAACCTCATTAGTTTCATGTGCCTTCTGTTTATCATATTAGTTAGAATTACTATTGTAAGTGCATCTAGTGCCACCCCTAGTTGGTTTTGGAGTATTGACGACAAACCTAGTTGAGGGACTAATGTGTTTGTGAGAATTGCAGGAAAACACAGGTAGAAGTCCCTCATTGATTCGGTTTTACTACCAGAGATGACCCCTAAAAATGTACGAAGACATTGAAGACAATGGTGGTTTATGAAGATATTCATATTGAAGACAATGACATGAGAAGACTCCCTATGAAGCTTTTGAAACTCGAAGACCTAGATCCTTCGTAGTTTTATTTCATTCATGTTGTGTCATAGGAACCACCGTACTGTTAAGTGGGGTCGAAGAGAACCAGTCAGAATGACTGAAGTGATGCCTAATTCAAATCCTATGTCTTCGAGCGAAGCCTATGAGAGAAAATCTTGTCCAGAGTCAGACAAGTCAGCTTTACTTGTAGCCCAAGTAAAGTTTCCGTGTGAGTTCGAAATCCGACCGTTGGTACACGT
This sequence comes from Triticum urartu, assembly GCF_056163025.1. NCBI lineage: Eukaryota > Viridiplantae > Streptophyta > Magnoliopsida > Poales > Poaceae > Triticum > Triticum urartu. The sequence continues at coordinate 518,802,029 of NC_141877.1, forward strand.
GTCAGTTCCTTAGTGACCCAGGGTCATTTCGGACAGATCAGGTCGGGTTGCCAAGTGGCTATAAATAGTCCACCCCCCACAACCTTAAACGGTTGGCTGCTCAGATTTCAGTGCACGGCTTTTGTCGTTTGAGAGCAACCCACCTCGAAGCCTTTGAAAGAAAAATTCCCAGTGAGGAGAAAAGCCCTAACCACCCAGAGCCAGAGTAAATTGGGCATCACTTAAGTCTTCGTGTCTGTGTGATTTGAAGACTTATTACACTTGAGGACTGTGCATCCTCCAGACGGTTAGGCGTCGCGTTCTGAGCATCCAAGAGAAATTGTGGATTGTCAGTGAACGAAGTCTATGAAGGTTTGGGAGTCTACCTTGAAGACTTACCTGAGTGATTGGGCGAGGTCTGTGTGACCTTAGCTCAAGGAGAAAACGGTGAGGACTGGGTGTCTTGGACTAAGTGTCCTTGACTGGGTGTCCGGGACTGTGTGTCTTTTGGTTTAAATACCTAGCCGCTCCAACCAGACGTACAGTTGTCACAGCAACTGGAACTGGTCCAACAAATCATTGTCTTCAACGTGTCACTGGTTTCATCTTCACTTCCTTTTACTTACAGTTATTCATTGTGAAGCCATTACATGCCTGCTTTACCGTTTGTCTTCACAACATGAATGTATGATCTGTTTGGCTTCATAACTTCTTCCTACCTGATCCTTATTACACTGAAGCTGTTTGTCACTGCGCTTTCACTCTATTGAATACATGACCATGGCTGGCCTAGTGTAATCTAACTTCCGCTGCATAGCAATAGGCATAATCTTCACTGTTTGTCTTCATAACTCTCACGTTTTGAAGACTTTCATAAAAATCGCCTATTCACCCCCCTCTAGTCGATATAACGCACTTTCAATTGGTATCAGAGCAAGGTGCTCCCTTGTTCTGTGTGATTCGGTTTAACCACCTGGAGTTTTAGTTATGTCGACTGCAGGGATAATCAAAGTCTCCGCTGCTTGCCCCGTCTTCGATGGAACTGAATATCCCTACTGGAAGAATAAGATGCGCATGCATCTTGAAGCCATTGACATCGACCTATGGTATGTCGTCGAGAACGGCGTTCCCAAGGCTGGAGAAGGTGTCACTGCTGCTGATGTCAAGAAGTTCACTCAACTGGACTCCACTGCCAAGAATATCATATGTGGTCATCTGACCAAAGGACAGTATGGCCATGTGAGTGCTTTGAAGTCATCCAAGCTAGTCTGGGACTGGCTCTCAAAGGTCAATGAAGGCATCTCAACCCAGAGAGATCAAAGAATCAGTGTTCTTCGCAACCTCTTCAACTGCTTCAAGCGAAATGACAATGAGAATGTCCAGCACACATTTGACCGGCTCACTGACATCACAAATGAGCTTCAAGCCCTCGGCGCCACTGAGATCACCAAACATGAAATCGTCAAGACGCTGCTGAGATCACTTGATAGTTCGTTTGACATCCTGGCCCTGATGATTCAAGAACGTCCTGATTTCAAGACACTCGATCCGTCTGACATACTTGAGAGGCTCAACACACATGAGTTTCAACTTTCTGAGAAAAGAGATATCTACGGCCCAAACTATGGGCGAACTCGTGCCTTGAAGGCAAAAGCTGTCTCCTCATCTGAAGAAGAATCTGACTACAGTTCTGATGATCCTGAAGACATTGGAATAGAACTTGCAATGCTAGTGAAGAAGTTCCAAAAATTCACTAAGAAGAAAGGCTTCAGGAAATCTTCACGATCAAGCTCAAGGAATGATGAAGCTTCTGCTCATGACTACAAGAAGAAAACATGTCACAAGTGCAAGAAAACTGGACACTTCATCTCTGAGTGTCCACAGTGGGACAATGAGAACAGAAGGAAGAAGAAGAGCAAGGAATATGATTCTGACGACAAGAAGAAGAAGAAATACTCAAAGTCTTCTTCCAAAACTTCATCAAGGTCTTCATCACACAAGAAGAGCTCATCTGGCAAGGCACGTGCGTTTGTTGGAAAGGAGATGGATTCAGAGGAGGAGTCCGCATCTGAGGAGGCAGAGGTGGAGTCTGAGGAGGAGTCTGATTCTGGCATTGCTAGTCTGGCTACAGCATACGTCGCCAAATCCATCTTCAATACTGAAGACAATGACTGCATCACCGACACCGACGCAAATGACAAGAACGACTCCACTCCTACCTACTGCTTCATGGCACGCGGTGCCAAGGTAAACACACGCACCACTCGCTATTAAACATCCAGTGACGATGACTCTGAATGTGATTCAAAACCTAGCTACAAAACACTTGCTAAAATTGCAACCGAACAACAGAAAGCTATGGAACATATTCAAAAACTGTTAGACAGAAGCGATGATCTGTTGGGTGCTGAAATGACTCGATCTGAATCCTTAATTGAAGACATAAAAAACCTTCACGTTAAGTATCAGGAACTTGAAGATCGTCATGATACTCTCTCAACAACTCATGAAAAGCTTTCCTATGATTATCTTCAAAGGAAGCAAGAACTTGAGAAATTGAGGGTGGCTCATGAAGATCTTCAAAAGGAAAACGAGTCACTTCGCGCTGAACAGATCAGTCCCGCTCAGGAAGGATTTGAACCACCATGTCTTAAATGCATTGAGCGTGATAATGTTGCTTCTGTTGCTGAATGTTCCACTGCTACTACTGTTTCAATATCTTCAACTGTTGATGTGGTAACTAACCCCTCTGCTGAGGATACCACTGCTATTGCTGATGAGAATGCTAGGTTGAAGACATTGCTTGAAACAGGGATGTACAAAAGTCTGAAAGGGCATCAAACATTATGTGATGTCCTTAAGAAGCAGATTCTGAACCGAAACCCTAGGAAAGATGGTGTTGGGTTCATAAGGAAAATCAATGCAGATGGCTCTTACTGGAAACCTGAGCAGTACCCCAAAACTACATGGGTTGCTGCAAAGGAACTTTCAGCAGATCCATCCAATTTATCTGGCTTCAGTTGTGCTAACCCAATTATCATTGATGAATCCTTTGATGCAAACTATAAACTGTTTAAGAATCAGAATGATGAAGTGTTTGCCAGGTACATTGGTACTAACTGCAGGAATGGACCGCCTATGAAGAAGATCTGGGTTCCGAAAACATGTCTGGAAAATCTTCCTGTGAATGTCTTCATGACACCTCACTTGAAGAAGACAAACCCCAGACCAAAGGCTTCATATGGTCCAAATGCTTCATACAAACAGGGGAATCACCTGAGTCGCACTAACGCAAATGTTTTGCAGGGGAACCATACTCAGGCATATGAATATGAGAGTGGTTCATCGAACCGTCATGTTCATATGACCAAAAATTATTCTACTTATTCCTATGAATATTATTGTCCACCTGCTAGACTGTTTGCTAAGGTTTCAAAGCCAAAATTCTCAGATGCTGCACTTAGACTTATAGCTTCTAAGCCACCCTTGAAGATGTGGGTGGTTAAGAAAGCTTAACTCTCCTTTGCAGGGAAAGGTCTCCAGCACAAAAACAAAATCTTCTGATGCTATTGCTGGGGACCATAAAAATCTTGTGGGGCGCAAGATAAACTGCCCAAATGGCATCACTATGTACTTCGTTCCTGAATCGCATGCTACTCTCCCCATTAGTCCTAATCTGGATCTAAGTTTTCATAACCCACTGGTTCGTCAAATGTTTATGCTTCACAATACCCTTCGTGAAGCCTATCCCCCTAACTGCACTGTAGGGTACGACACCAGCGACTTCAAAGTCTTCAGAATGGATTATTGATAGTGGGTGTACAAATCATATGACTGGCAAAAGAAGCCTTCTTATGGACTCAACATTACGTCCATCCGACAAGAGCCACATTACATTCGCTGACACTGGTAAAAGTAAGGTATTGGGTCTAGGTAGAGTTGCAATCTCAAAGGATCAACACATGGATAAAGTCATGCTTGTTGAATCCCTTGGCTTCAACTTAATGTCTGTCTCAATGCTTTGCGATTTGAATATGATTGTAATGTTTGGCAAATATCGCTGCCTGGTGCTAATGGAATCTCACAAATCTCTAGTGTTTGAAGGGTATAGGAAAGGTGATTTGTATGTGGTAGATTTCTCAGCAGGACCACAACTTGCAGTATGTCTTCTTACAAAAGCTTCAGAATGCTGGCTTTGGCATCGAAGGCTTGGGCATGCTGGCATGAGGAACCTCCACACCCTTGCGAAGAAAAAGCACGTCATAGGCATCGAAGGCGTCAAGTTTAAGAAAGATCACTTATGCGGTGCCTGTGAAGCAGGGAAGATGACAAGGGCAAAACATCCTTCGAAGACAATCATGACTACTACACAACCCTTTGAATTGCTTCACATGGATCTTTTCGGTCCCACTCACTACTCAACTTTTACTACTTCTGCATGCCTCTATGGCTTCGTAATTGTTGATGATTATTCTAGATATACTTGGGTGCACATAATCCTTTACAAGACTGAAGTGCAGGATGTCTTCAGACGCTTCGCAAATCGAGCTATGAACAATTTTGGCGCCAAGATAAAGCACATCAGAAGTGACAATGGCACTGAATTCAAGAACACTGGTCTTGATACATATCTGGACACCTTGGGCATCACACATGAATTCTCAGCTCCATACACGCCACAGCAGAATGGCGTCGTCGAACGCAAGAACAGAACACTCATTGAGATGGCCAGAACAATGCTAGATGAATACAAGACTCCAAGAAAATTCTGGACTGAAGCCATTGATACTGCATGCCATACAATCAATCGTGTTTATCTTCACAAGCTTCTGAACAAGACATCTTATGAACTCCTAACTGGCAAGAAGCCAAATGTCAGTTGCTTCAGAGTATTTGGCGCAAAATGCTGGATCAAGGACCCACACCACACCTCAAAGTTTGCACCAAAAGCACATGAGGGCTTCATGCTTGGATATGGAAAGGATTCGCACTCCTACAGAGTCTTCACCCTCTTCCACTACAAAGTGGTTGAAACAGTGGATGTGCGGTTTGATGAAACCAATGGAATACAAAGAGAGCAATTGCCAAATGTGCTAGATGAAGTTCCAGCAAATGAATCAATCAAGATTATGGGAACTGGATAAATTGTACCTTCTGAAGCTAAACCTGAAGAAGAACTTATCATCTCAGCACCTGATCCACATGAAGACAATGCTCAGCCTGAAGATATACCTTCAAATGACCACATAGATCAGCAAGAGCAAAGTCTTCGCCCTACACATCCTCGTGTTGCAAATGAAGTACAAATTGACAAAATACTGGACAGCATCAATGCACCTGGTCCACTCACTCGTTCAAGGGCAACTCAGCTAACAAACTTCTATGGGCATTTCGCATTCGTCTCAATATCAGAACCCAAGAAAGTTGAAGAAGCCTTCATGGAACCTGAATGGATTCAAGCTATGCAAGAAGAGCTTCACCAGTTTGAGCTGAATAATGTATGGGAACTGGTTAAGCGTCCTGATCCACGGAAGCACAACATAATAGGCACCAAATGGATATACCGCAACAAGCAAGATGAGCATGGTCAAGTTGTCAGAAACAAAGCTCGTCTAGTTGCTCAAGGATATACTCAAGTGGAGGGCATTGACTTCGATGAAACATTTGCTCCTGTGGCTAGGCTTGAAGCCATACGCATACTGCTGGCCTATGCTAATCATCATAACATACTTCTATATCAAATGGATGTGAAAAGTGCCTTTCTCAATGGCAAGATTGAAGAAGAAGTGTATGTTGCACAACCACCTGGCTTTGAAAATCCAAAACATCCTGATATGGTATACAAGCTCAACAAGGCACTGTATGGCCTCAAACAAGCCCCCAGGGCCTGGTATGATACACTCAAGTACTTTCTGAAGAGCAAAGGCTTCATACCTGGTTCCCTGGATCCCACTCTTTTCACGAAGACATATGATGGTGAACTGTTTGTGTGCCAAATATATGTGGATGACATTATCTTCGGCTGCACCAATCAGAAGTATAGTGAAGAGTTTGGATATATGATGCAAGAGCAATATCAGATGTCCATGATGGGTGAGCTGAAGTTCTTCCTCGGTCTTCAAATACGGCAACAACGCAACGGCATCTTCATATCACAAGAGAAATATCTTAAAGAGTGCCTGAAGAAGTTCGGTATGCAAGACTGCAAAGGCTTCACAACACCAATGCCAGCCAAGCATCATCTGGGTCCCGACGACAATGGTAAAGAGTTCGATCAAAAGGTATACCGCTCCATGATTGGGTCTTTGCTTTATTTATGTGCATCTAGGCCAGATATCATGCTTAGTGTTTGCATGTGTGCTCGATTTCAAGCGGCACCAAAGGAGTCGCATCACTTAGCTGTGAAGCGAATTCTTCGATATTTGGCTCACACCCCAACTCTAGGATTATGGTATCCAAAGGGCTCAGAGTTTGATCTGGTTGGATTTTTGGATGCTGATTATGCTGGTGACAAAGTTGATCGCAAATCTACATCAGGCACATGTCATTTTCTGGGACGATCACTTGTATGTTGGTCTTCAAAGAAGCAGAACTGTGTATCTCTCTCCACTGCTGAATCTGAATACATTGCTGCTGGATCTTGCTGCGCTCAGCTTCTGTGGATGAAGCAAACACTCAAGGATTATGGCATTCATCTGAAGCAAGTGCCACTTTACTGCGACAACGAAAGCGCCATCAAGATTGCCAACAACCCAGTTCAGCACTCGAAGACAAAGCACATTGAAATTCGTCATCACTTTCTCAGAGATCATGTTGTGAAGGAAGACATTGATATCATACACGTCAACACTGAAGAGCAATTGGCAGATATCTTCACAAAGCCCTTGGATGAGAAGAGATTTTGCAAGTTACAGTGTGAGCTAAATATCTTGGAATCCTCAAATGTCCTGTGATCAGGCACACATCCTAACACTTAAGCATATTGATGACTTAGATGTGCAACACACGAAGTAGCGTATATCTTCAAACAATAAAGACATACATTCTAAGTGTGAATACATTAATGTGGAATTTGACTTCGGAGCGCCACGATAATTGTGCGCCGTGTCTGGGTCTAATACTTCCTATACGGTGGGTAACGCCACCACCAAACGTTCCATTTTGAAGTGTTTCTCTCATGGCGTTACCTCTCAATGTCTTCACAATTGGTTTGGTTTCATTCTCAATATGTCTTCATGATTATCTTCACTGCGTTGATTATATGGATATATATGTACTGATGTTCTGTCCTCTACAGCATTCACTTATAGCTATGTCTTCTTGGTTGAATCTTTTGAACTAAGTGGATGTGATCGGACCCTAACCTCTCTATGCTTTCTATCTCAAACTCTATCTCTCCAAGTCATATGCATTCTGTTGAAACTGTCAAATGTCTTCACTGTGTCCTTGTCAGCTGAAGACATAGTGACAACCATAAAAGTCCGTTTTTAATGCTCATTCCTCCACATAAGATCCGGAGAAGAAGGAACGACCGCCCGACAATTTAGGCGTGCGTGGGACATGGAACAAATCCCAATCTTCCTCTAACTGGCCACGCGTGCCTCAAATGCGAACCGCCAGGGGTACCTGCGTAATAGCACAGTGCCGCCTCTATCCCTATAAATACAATTCACTGCGGTCATTATCTCCTTCTTCCACCCTCGCACGAACCCTAGCGCCACCGCTAGCACTCGACGACGCCGGCGACGAAGCGCTTCACTGCCGCAACCTCTCCGACGCCGTTTTCACGCCGACAGCGGACATCGCTCTCTCCGCCGTCGCCGTAGGTGTCTTCCGTTGCCAAGTTAGGGCACGGAGGATCGAACTGCTCGGCCTCAACTCTCACTTCGTCTAGCAGTTCCAAGTGTGGTAAATAAAACCTCTTTTTACAGCTTCTTTTGATCCTACAGTTCAGTCACTTTCTGCCATAAGAAGTTTCTCTTCACACCAGTTAAATCTCTCGCTGCATCTCATAACATGCCTAGTATATTCACTTGTACTTCATAAAGTAGTTAGATTCCTCACTTGTACTGATCTATGGGTTCGTACAAATCTGGAACCAACTTCTTATCTACAAGTGAATGTCTTCGCATAATGAGGTCAATGTCTTCTAAACCGATTTATCTTCAAAATCTTCTGAGAATGCATATGACCTCTTCCCCTTCCCTCGCACCTTAATGCTGTCACAGGTACATGTCCGTGGGAGAATCCTTTGGTTCTCATAGTCTGCATTCATTTGCAGAGCACTTGCAGCATCACATCAACTCGCCTGAAGCCAGTTCTTGCAAAAGGAAGCCTTTGAAGCCTTTGAACATCTTGAAGCCTTCCAAGTTATTCATGGCTTCAGAAACAGCAGCAAGGAAGGGAGGCAGACAGCGACGTGGTGAAACATCCAAAGATCTGCCTGATGAATTGGCAGAGATGTACAAAACTGATCCTGAAGAAAGCTATGGTCAGCGCAAGACACGAATCCAATGGATTCGAACATATTGGGCAGAGCAATGGTTCCACTACCGCTTCGTCACTCAGGAATATGCGGAGAAGTGCGCCATCAAGAGACCGTGGGGAGATGTATTATACAAAAATCTCGTACCCAGGTCCAGAGACGAAGTCATTGCTCAAGGCTTCTATCCATGCATGGTGAGAGGACCACAGCCAGCTGAGGCACATCCGTCATCACTTCTCTGGTGCCGCGATGATAATCTCTTCAAGCGCAACTTTCAGTTTGCACAACAGTCAGCGAAGATAAACAAGAAGAAATTTGGGCTTGACTTCAACCCTGGTCCCTCCTCACCAAGGGCAGATGGCACACGCAACGCCGATCCCAATATCATCGGGCCGTATGCCAATCTTGCAGGCCTCATCACTCGCATCCTAGTCCAAGGGACTGCTGTGAATGACCCTCCAGCAGATACTGAGTCAGATGACGCCCCTGCTGCTCTGAAGCCAAAGCAGAAGAAGCCAAAAGCTCCAAAAGCTTCAAAGCCAGCCGCTTCTCCCAAGATCGCAAGAGTGAAGTCTTTAGCAACTGCACCTCCTGAAGCCAGTGTGCAGTCAGAAGGCTTATCACGAGTGTCCAAGCCCTAAGAAGCCAAGAAGCCTCAGCCACACACAGGCAAAGAGCTCACAGCTGCTGACATTCTGCGCTGCGAAGCCATTGATCTCTCAAGCGATGAAGATCTTGGAGATGATGCTCTTGAGCAGCTCATCAAGAGCAAGGAGGAGGCTGAAATCTTCAATAATCTGCCTCTGTTTGATGTCGCCATCATCCACAACTTCATCGATGAATGGTTTGACACACCAGACATAAGCTTCAATGATCTGCAGCTACCCATAGGCCTCAGCGTTGCCTTTCAAGGTGCAATCACTTCAGAACTTGCAATAGCCCAGCGAATTGTAGAACTGAAGCAGAAAATTGATCATGAAAAGGCTCAGTTCAAGAAGCACGTGGCCAAGCTCAGTGTGCAAGAAGTGAAAAACTTCAAGATCATGTTGCACGAGCTGAAAGAGAACTTCCTGAAGATGCGTGCCGAAGCTCAAGGCTCGCGAGAACGCATGAAGACTTTGGCTGATCGCTGCGTGCAAGCCTACAATGAGGCAGAAAAGCGCAAGGCACTTGGGCGTCCCGGCATTGACCCCAGGATGGCCGCGAAGAAGAAAAAGAAGGCGTCTGTGCCCGAACCTGAAGCGCCAAGGTCAGAACCTGATGCTCCGATTGTCTTCCCCGCTGCAACGACTGGCTCGAAGCCAAAGAGTCGATCAACCGCCTCACAGCACAAGAAGACACGGACTGCAGAGGCTGAAGCTAAGAAGAGAAAACATTCTGAAGCCTCTCCTTCTGAACCCATCATCAAGAAGCGCAAGACCAAGAAATCTCGGGCTGCTCCCACAGAGCCCCTGATAGTTGAACCACTCTGCGTCCGCTATCCTGACGCAGATCGTCAGTTGACAGTGCATGAGCCTGCTTACATAGAGGCTCCGCACGCTGAAGACATTCCAGCAGCCAACCCCAATGCTGCTGAAGACATTGGTCCCCAAGACAATGTGCAAGGTGATGCAGCCCTTCCTCAGCTTGAGACAAGCGAACAGATCAGTATTGGTCGTCCATTGACGCCAATCACACAAAATGCGTCGTGGGCAGATCGCCCACAGGAGGAAGATGAGCCCCAACCTACTGCAACTCCACCAACGCCTACACTCCATAGGCTTCGCAAAGGGCCAAGGGCTCAGGCTGCTGAAGACATTCCGGCTGCATCAGCCGAAGAGCAAGCAGAAATACCACAAGCTCCAACTCCCCCGCACCAACAAGAAGCAGTTCTCAAGGAGAACGTGCCTGAAGCTGAAAATGTTGAGGCTGCCACAAACAACGCCGAAGCAAATGTGGAGCCCTCCCCAACAACAGCTTCAGAAGACACCGAAGCTACTGCTCCTGAACATTCTGTGCCTGAGTCTGCTGCCGGACCACAATTCAACTATCATATTGCGCACAGGCCCCAGGTCCAGAAGCCGATCCCATGACTACCAAGGTTCCCAGGTCCTGCATCAGCTCCTGGTTCCTTCAACATCAACGGCTTCAGGGCAGATAACACGTTTTTCGACCGCTCCAAGAACCCTTATTCAAGGGAACAGATTGTATCAGATAGGTTCTGGAGCCATCAACAACGCAGCTATTATTCATGCATCCTTTACAACCAAGGCCGCATCTTTCCTCACAAGCGCCTTGAGGTTGAAGCTGTTGCTGGTCTGCCTGGTCTAGAAGAAGCACTGGATTGCTTCAAGCAAGTGGGTTTGCTGCCATTTATCACTGATGAAGAGCACTGGAACGAAGAGCTTCTGCTCCAGTTCTATGCCACTGTGCATATCAAAGGCTATAACAGAGATCCGAAGACATGGATTCTAGAGTGGATGACAGGCAATATCCATCATGAAGCCAATGCTTTCGACCTAATTGAGCTTACCGGCCTTCCCACTCCTGGCGAATTCTTTGAAGAAGGGTGCCAACTTCATGCTGAAGCAATTGAGAGCATATTTCAGCGTCCTGAGCCAGATATGAGTCAGATGCTCTCAATGATGAAGCCATTTCCTCCAAATGCACCCTATCCAACTAGGTTCTTCGTTGAAGACTTAGAGTACCTGCCCAGAACAATATATCACATCATAAGGCGGACTCTCTGGCCTGTCAAGGGACACTCTCGATATGCAACGATTGATGGTGCAATGAAGACTCTCATCTTCTGCATTCTTCACGGCAAATGCTTCAATACACAGGATCTCTTCATCCGTCAATTTGCAGCATCTGCTTCAGAACTGTTTGGATTAAAGCTTTATGCTCCTTGGGTTATGAGGCTGATCAAACTTCACTCTGCAATCTCCTATCAACCCTCAGCCCGCAATCATAGGATATTTTTGCCAGATGTGGACACATCTGCTGAAGCAATATATCCAGAGCCGGCCAAGCAACCACTAAGTCTTCAGAATGCAGAACACCAGAGCTTCACTCAAAATATTGAAGGTGTTGCAGCTCTCTCCCGAGTGTATCCAATGGCTGGCACCACACGTGCCCCTGCATCAACTGAAGCCACCAACAGCACAGCTGCAAAGAGACCCAAGAAGCGCGCTCATGCACTCAATGACAGAGAGCTTCTTGTGGCTCTTCACCAAAAGCAAGATAGGCATCACGACTGGCTCAAGAGGCAGATGAGAAGCATCATGCAAGACGTCAATCGCATCAGAAATATGGCAACCAAGAATGCATTTGTCACACACGAGACCTGTCGCCGCACTTGGAAGGGCCTCACCATGATGTGCCCTGAAGCTGAACTGCATGAGGATGGCTTCACTGAGCACTTCAAATTTGACTCCACGCCTCCAAGACGAGCGGTGATGCGCAGCACACCATCACTTGAAGAGTCAGAGTTCTCTTCTTCTGCTGCCACCGTGTCTGCCCGGATTATTGAAGAAGAAGACGACGCGACATCATCTCCACCTGCTTCAACACGCGTCGAATCTGCACCAAGCTCGTCTGCACCACCGCCAAACAACTCCACCGACCCTGCTGCGCCTGGGAACGCATAGAAACCACTATGTCTTCAAACCTTTTTGGTCATCACTGACAAAAGGGGGAGAAGCATATGATGGTTATAGTCTTCAAGCGGGTCACTATGGGCGGGTGCCTTCATATTTTGCTACATTTTGCTTCGTGCTTATAACTCCCGTTTTTTTTTGCTACATTTGCTTCATTGAGTTGTAACACTTAGCCTTGATGGTCGTCTGCTACCTGTTTGTCACTCCGTTTTGCGAAGATAAATTCCGCACTCATCTCATTCTGCAGACGTCCATTTTCCATTATGCATGCCATTATCTTCATATACTTTCACATGCATAGTGGATTGTCATAAGTTGAAGTGGATCTCCACAAGTACAACCTGCCATGTGCATTTGCATTCAAGAAGCAAATTACTTATATGCACATCTTCAGGGGGAGCCCTTGCAACTTATGAAGACAATTCTTTCACAATTTCACAAATTATGTTTCCCGTTGAAAACTTCAACTAGTTTGTCATCAATCACCAAAAAGGGGGAGATTGTAAGTGCATCTAGTGCCACCCCTAGTTGGTTTTGGAGTATTGACGACAAACCTAGTTGAGGGACTAATGTGTTTGTGAGAATTGCAGGAAAACACAGGTAGAAGTCCCTCATTGATTCGGTTTTACTACCAGAGATGACCCCTAAAAATGTACGAAGACATTGAAGACAATGGTGGTTTATGAAGATATTCATATTGAAGACAATGACATGAGAAGACTCCCTATGAAGCTTTTGAAACTCGAAGACCTAGATCCTTCGTAGTTTTATTTCATTCATGTTGTGTCATAGGAACCACCGTACTGTTAAGTGGGGTCGAAGAGAACCAGTCAGAATGACTGAAGTGATGCCTAATTCAAATCCTATGTCTTCGAGCGAAGCCTATGAGAGAAAATCTTGTCCAGAGTCAGACAAGTCAGCTTTACTTGTAGCCCAAGTAAAGTTTCCGTGTGAGTTCGAAATCCGACCGTTGGTACACGTGTCAGTTCCTTAGTGACCCAGGGTCATTTCGGACAGATCAGGTCGGGTTGCCAAGTGGCTATAAATAGTCCACCCCCCACAACCTTAAACGGTTGGCTGCTCAGATTTCAGTGCACGGCTTTTGTCGTTTGAGAGCAACCCACCTCGAAGCCTTTGAAAGAAAAATTCCCAGTGAGGAGAAAAGCCCTAACCACCCAGAGCCAGAGTAAATTGGGCATCACTTAAGTCTTCGTGTCTGTGTGATTTGAAGACTTATTACACTTGAGGACTGTGCATCCTCCAGACGGTTAGGCGTCGCGTTCTGAGCATCCAAGAGAAATTGTGGATTGTCAGTGAACGAAGTCTATGAAGGTTTGGGAGTCTACCTTGAAGACTTACCTGAGTGATTGGGCGAGGTCTGTGTGACCTTAGCTCAAGGAGAAAACGGTGAGGACTGGGTGTCTTGGACTAAGTGTCCTTGACTGGGTGTCCGGGACTGTGTGTCTTTTGGTTTAAATACCTAGCCGCTCCAACCAGACGTACAGTTGTCACAGCAACTGGAACTGGTCCAACAAATCATTGTCTTCAACGTGTCACTGGTTTCATCTTCACTTCCTTTTACTTACAGTTATTCATTGTGAAGCCATTACATGCCTGCTTTACCGTTTGTCTTCACAACATGAATGTATGATCTGTTTGGCTTCATAACTTCTTCCTACCTGATCCTTATTACACTGAAGCTGTTTGTCACTGCGCTTTCACTCTATTGAATACATGACCATGGCTGGCCTAGTGTAATCTAACTTCCGCTGCATAGCAATAGGCATAATCTTCACTGTTTGTCTTCATAACTCTCACGTTTTGAAGACTTTCATAAAAATCGCCTATTCACCCCCCCCCTCTAGTCGATATAACGCACTTTCAACTATATCATGACGGGATCCTTTTTCTCCATGCACGGGAAGTACTTAACTTCCTCTTTGCAGAATTGACATGCTACATATTACATGCAACAGGAGATTTATTTCTCAAGGTTATACGTGCGTTGCACGTGCACACTTACTAGTACAGCTAAGTGATTAGGACTTGATCGAAAAATATTGCACTCAAAACATGCATTAAGTTGGGAGGGGATCCAATTCAGAAACATAAGCAGATCAACTCTCTTGTGTGAACGTACTGTAACAAGAATCAAATTGCACACACCGTAGATTCATTCATCAGTTTGGTTGCAGCTTCCAAACCCAATAAGCCACAACTCAAACTCATCAATGCACTATTTCTCGGTATATATCAGATTGAAGGTAATCCAGTTATATGTGATACAAATCAAAGGCCAAAGCCAATAACATCAGACCAACCAAAGCGATGCTCTCTAAATGAGCAACATACATCATTAGTAATGCACAAATCAAAACCTTGCATCTTCGACTTCACAGCCATTTTGCATTTCCCTAACATCTGCAACTGAAAACAACACCCGGACAGATTATAGACAAGCTAAGTTACCATAGCACATGAGAGCAGCAAAACCATTCATAGGCTATATGCAACCAGAAACAGCCCAGTCAAGATTCAGATATAATTGTCCCTGGTTTACACATACACATCACCTGGCTTCCTTGAGCGGATACAGTCAAACCAAACTTCAGGATTTAGTTGCTATAAACTCTAGCTTAGACACCAAACCAAGTAAACAACAAAAATTGCTGAAATTTTATTGCCTGCCGTCGCACTCTTGACCTCTGCCTCACGACACCTCAGAGCCACGTCAAGTCATTATCTCCGCTGTCTGCCTCACGACACTTCAGGGCCACGTCAAGTCAGGGCCTCAAACAGGTTCAGCTCGACAGCCACCCCTTGCGCAATGGCATTTGGGACTGAAAAGAAGAAGCAAAAAGAAGGCAGTGTTCAACTGAAAATATCGGTGCAAAAACATCTTAAGCTAGATGCTACTTATATGGGGTTCCTAAGAACGGCATGCTTTTATTGAGCTGACAGTATTGATCATAAAATAGCAGTCTCACATATGTGATTTACATGGGGTTGCACACATATTCAACAAGCAAACGGCAGTAGTACATGTGATTCGCCCTCCATTCGTAAGCACCCACGATAATTGTCCTTCCACTTCAACAGCCTCTTTTGTGAGTTATATTTAACAAATAACTATGTTGGCAGTTTGTCATACAGGTTCTGAAGTTAAATGAGCACGCTGCAGCCCCCTCTGATCATGGTTACAAGTATTGATGTATAGTACCCCCTCCGTCCCAAAATATAAGACCATTTTTGACACTATGATAATGTCAAAAAGGGTCTTACATTTTGGGGGTGGAGGGAGCACTCTTTATCAGTTTACTGAGGTCTGCCCTTGTTTGCTACCAAGGATGTCGTGTAATCAAACAATAATGGTTCCCTAACCTAGGCACCTGGCATTTAGCAAAGTCAAAGTAATACACAACAATTCTGAAAAGCCATATTAAACAGTGTTTGCACCATTAAAGGTGTTTCTACAACAAAATAGACATGAGTTGGACTGGCTCGACAAAACTACCTGCTGCATCTTTGAAAAAGAAAACAAAAGCAAAAGCAAATTACCTGGAGGACCACCCTTTTTCCCCAGGATTGGGAATAAATTCCATAAAGCCTGAGGATGCTTGTGAGGAAGTGCATTTGACTCGATGCCCGTATGTTTGGATATCCCACTTTGAGTGTATGTGTAATTGAAACCAACACATCTTTCGGCGCCAAACTCAGCCAGCCCTTGCAGAGCCTTGGTGCTCGTGTTGACAGCAAGCACCCACGACTTGTGATCCGAGAAATCAACCTTGGTCATGATGTAGACAGTATCATCATCTTGCAAGCTCACAGTAGGACTTCCTGCGTGGAGCCTCGTCAGAACAAGCTTCTTGTCGAAATCATGAGGAAGATGATCAGGCAGCAGCTCGAGATGGCTTGGGTCATCTATTGCGATCTCTGAAGCTCTGAGATGGTAGTCCTCCTGCCATTGCCGGATCCCTGAAGGATACATCGCCATCTTCCATCCATCGACTTTCCAATTCCCAAAGTAGTAGCTAGTGCCGCGTTCGATGATACCAGGGTAGCTCATGCTGACGTACTTGAGGCAACCGTTGACTGCAGCCATGTCCCGCACCGAGTAGATTCTGGGGTTGGGCAACTCTGACGGTGGCAAGGGAATGTGATGAAGGATGGTGTTGCCTAGGAGCACGTCGTGGATGAGGATACCATGTGAGAGGTCAACCCAAGCAATTGAACCGTTGTCTCCTCCGATTGTGATCACCTTGTTTGTGAACCTGTAATGGCAAGCATGTGGTGAATCGGCGAAGACCCTCTTGGTGGTCCATTGCCTGGTCTTGGAATCAAACAAGTTGATGTAGAACTTGACAGAGCTGCCGGGACTGAGTAAGGGCACTATGGAGAAGGCAGCCACGAAGAAGCTTTTGTGGTGGCCGGTGCCGCAGCAGCTCAGGAGACCAACATCATCGTCAGAAAATATGAGCTTGTCAGGGTCGGGGAGCAGACGAAGCGAAGGCTTCTTGAGGCCAGTGCTGCTGCCGATCCGGTAGATGAAGTATCTGTCGAGGGGCAGATCGCTGAGTGGATTTGCTGGGCCGGAGGGGATGCGGAGGAGCGCGAGGTCGCCGTCCGTGGCGAGGATATTTGGCATCTCAGGGAACGCGTCAGGTTTCAGGCCGGGGCAGTGGACGGTGAAATAGGAGACAAGCGTCGGGTGGTACATCCAGAAGGTCACCTGGATGGGCCTGCCGTCCTTGGCGTCGTAGTCGGCCGTGGTGTCGTTGCGCTCGTCGTCGATGTAGCTCATGGTGTCGAGGAGGACCGACTTGGGAGGGGAAGCTGGGTAAGATTCGGGACGGTCCGCCGGACGGAGCCAGATCGGCCTGGTGTCATCCCCGTCCTCCTCAGGGAAGACCATGGAGTATGTGCCATCTTCGTTCAACAAGCATGCCATGGAAATTAAGCTGGGGAAGAGAGGAGGAGGAGTCAGATGGATGAGGAAAACGGCGAGGGAGGGGATTCGATTGTGGGGTGGCGGCGAAAACGAGGAAACCTAACCCTAGAGGAAGACGCTCAAGAAAACAGAGGAATCCTTACACGGGACTCGGGAGGGGCAGAACCGTCCGTCTCTCTTTTGCGTGCAGTTCGGTAAGACCAAACCTGGCCAAATGGGCCGGTCCTGGCGTGCCGGGCATGTTTATAATTGGTCGGTCCGTGCGGGCACGTGGCCCATCTAAGGTCATGCCTGGCACGGCACGGCCCGTTTAATTTTTTTTATTTTTTTTAATTTTTATACAACTGAATAGGCTGAATATAGGTTCAAAACAACAGACATGGATTTTGTGATCTCGCGCTCATATGTACAATTTGCTATAAAAATACTAAACAAAATAAAAAAATTCTGATTTTCTTTTGGTAAAACATCGATGTGTGTTTCACATCCTTAAATTTGCTATAGTAAAATCCATAAAAATACTAAACAAATTCAAAAATTCTGATTTTCTTTTGGTAACAAACATCGATGTGTGTTTCACATCCGTGCCAATTTTCAGATGAAGTAATGGCATTTGTGAAAGTCTCGGCAAAAATAACAATATCGATGCTCCAAAAAGGCTATTTTTTTAAGCATCGGGTTTTTTCCGAGAATTACATGGATGTCATTTCATCGCCAAAAAATGTGCACACGTGAAAAACACATCAATGTTTGTTTGTTGACCAAAATTTCACTTTTGTAAAGAAATTAAACAATTTTTGGAATTTTACTATTGCAAAGGGTGCTTGTGAGCTCGAGCTCACAAGACCACTTTTTTTTTTCCAAAAAAGCTCAGTGGGATGAGTCCTACACGGGCCAGGGGGCTAATAAGTGGTCGTGCCCGAGCGAGGGAGCACGGCAAGCCTGTCGGCATGACATGGCTCGTGTAGTTACATGCCATGTATATCCCAGGCCGGACTGAGCTATGCCAGCCCATCTTTGTCGAGTCTGGGTAAGACCGGGGGACGTATCTGGTGTACCGGTCCAATTGATGCACTGAATGCACCGGTGATGTTTGATATGAGGGATGAGAGAAGATAGATTGTTGAAGCATTTGCAAGAAAGACCTCATACTGTGCTGAAATCAACCCACACTTCATCCTTTTCTTTCCCATCATTTCTTGATGTGGGGTTCTCTCCCATCATTGAAATAATGTTATTTATTTCTTCGTTTCAAACATAAACATGGTCATATATGTTCATCCAACATAAACATGGCTACATATGTCGATCCATACGTCTGAATTCAGTACCGTTAAGTCAAGTGATTAATTCCTTTTCCATGGAGTGTCTCCCACTTCCTCCAAAACAAGTGTTGAAAATTTCTAATGCAATAACACATTGTATTGGTGAAAAATATCTCATCCAGAGTCTAATTCCTTCCTCGTAGAGTGATTCCTATCTCCTTGAAAAGTAAGAGATACCCAATAGGAGTTAAATCATTAGCTCATCCACATGTTCCTGATCTGAAACCCCAGGGGCAAAGCCAGGATTTGAGCATACGGGGGCGAAGAATATAATGATATAGTTCATCGTATATGAATATATAGTTAAGTCTAACATATAGCAACAATACAAAGCTATATTTCTAAATTTATTGTACAATTATGAATTGTTGGCAGACCAATCAAACAAGTTAATTATGTAGTCTTCATCTTCATTATTGGAAGATGATAAAATGTTATATCTTTCAGTATTAGTAAAAAAAACTTTGCTTTATTGATGTATTAAGCAACTTACAATAAGTTGAAAGATAAAACAAATATGAAGAAGCGTTCCTCATGAAAAATAAATAAATAGTAGTTTTCATGGATCAATTAATTTATTTTCTTGGTCAACAATTTATAAGTAGGATGATAAAATCCCTAACTGCTGGTATTTTAGTTGTGTATAGTGATACCTTGAGATCTGGGATTGGGGACATTTTGTTGCGATCGTCTCATACCAACCGAACTGAGACTGGGGACAACAGGTTGCTCTGTGACATCTATCACTCTAGTTGGATTTGCACATTCAATCGTAGAGTTAGGGTTTGTAGCCATTGGCTTCATCCTCTTCATGACCCATGCAATTATGATGTTACTACAAAGCAAATATGTAACCTGTAATACTAGTAACTACTAACAATTGATTCACCGATTTCATGATTTGTCTAATCATAATGGCAATATCTCCGTCTCCAATAATGCTAAACATACAAAGAGTTACACGCAATTACACGTTGACTAGGATTTTTTCCATCTACTAATCAATCACAAACTTACCCCCTGATTTTCAGGGGGATGGACCGCCTCCCCACCTATTGACCAATCAAATTAACCCTCTTTATAAAAACTTATAACTTGTTTGTACGTGTAGCAATCAAATTAAGCCTCTGTCGGTGTTCATAGTGGCCCGCATTGACCATAGCCCGTAGATGCGTAGAAGGATTGTTGCATGGCAAGTGGTAGGTTTGCTAATTACCAAGCGGCGACGGCGCGACGCTCGACGGCCGACTACAACACTCAAGTGCTCAACAAAGCCCTAGCGCGTTATGGCACAACGTCGACACGAAAAACCACAAAGTCCAGGACGTGGCCTCGGCAGCTCGATCAGCCTCAAATGCGTGAATATACGGTGTCGTTTGATCACGTGACGTATACGTATTTGCTAACTGACACACACACACACACCTGCGCGCTACTCCCTCCTCAAGCAGATGGTGGACGCGTGAGTATACGTATTTATTGTACAATTATGAATTGCCGGCAGACCAATCAAACAAGTTAATTATGTAGTCTTCATCTTCATTATTGGAAGTGACAAAGTATACTACTCCCTCTTGTTTCTAAATATTTGTCTTTTGAGATTTCAAATTGACTATCACATATAGATGTATATAGACACATTTTAAAGGTAAATTCACTCATTTTGCTATGTATGTAGTCACTTGTTGAAATCTCTAAAAAGCAAATATTTAGGAACGGAGGGAGTAGTAACCCTAAACCCTAATACCTCCGCCTCTGACGGTGTTTGGAGTCGCCCGCATTGACCATAGTCCGTACGTGCATAGAATCGTATTGGATTGTTGCATGGCAAGTGATAGGTTTGCTAATTACCAAGCGGCGACGGTGCGACGCCCGACCGGCCGACTACAATGCTCAAGTGCTGAACAAAGCCCTAACGCGTCATGGCACAACGTCGACACGGAAAACCACATAGCCCAGGAAGTCGCCTCGGCGGCTCGATCAGCCTCAAATACGTGAGTATATGGTGTCGATTGATTACGTGATGTCTAGGTCTAGCAGATGGTGGGTATTCAGGGAACATCATACCAACCACTAGATCATCACACCACATGTGCCGACTGAATTCGTTATTCCATTTTATTCTTTCCGAGTTGTGAAGCCCCCCCCCCCCCCCCCCCCCTTTTCAAACGGTTTTATTTGGTTTTTTCTTCTGCTAAATGCATGATTTTATTATTTTTGTGATTGTGTTTTTTCAAAATCAATTTTTCTAATAAAATTCGTGAACTCTCTTTCAAAACCGATGTTTTTTTATCGATGAAAATTTTCTAAAAAAGATGAACCCTTTTTAAACTTCTGGTGAACTTTTTAAAAATTGATGATTTTTTTCAAAATCGACGAGCTTTTTCCAAAATCGACTTTTCAAATTTGATGATTTTTTTTCAAATTCGATGAACTTTTTTCAATTTGTTGATTTTTTTAATTCATAACTTCTTTTGAATCCGTGAACCTTTTTCTAATTCGCGATTTTTTTTAAATATGTGGACATTCAAATGTATATCACATTTATTTCTGAAAAGAAATCATCCTTTTCTAAATAGTGCGGCTAAAGTTTTGTTCCTAATCTGTACGCGCTGATATATCGAACATATAAACCCTTCTACCCAACCCGCCATTCCAGCGCCCTTCCCATTTCAAAGTGATCATGCACGCTCGATTCGTCTCGTTGGCGGTTGTGAGCGTACTTTTCATCGAGCTGGCGAAGATCTGTACGCCCGTTATTCTGTATACGCCGCGTAATCGGGCTAGGAGAAGTTGATGGCTGGCCCAGCTTTGCGCGGGGGCCTGTCTTGTAGTGATGCCGTGTCTGCGTGCCTATGTCCGGCTAGAAAAAGGCCCAGCGGTGCTCATGGGTTGGCAGGCAGCGAGCGAGAGAAAAAGAATCCACGTCGAGCGGGCAGCGAGAAAATATCTCCTCTCTCCCTCCTCCCTTCTCATCCGACTCCTCTTCTCCATGCCGCTGCCGCATTCTCCTGTTCCCCGTCCCTCACGGCTGCCTCGCCCCCTCCGCCTTTAGCACCTCCTCCTCCCCTTCCTCTCCTCCTTCCCTGCCTCCGGAACCAAACAACGTGATGTGGACGAGGAGATGGTAGCTCGGGAGGCAGGCAAGAGGAACCAAGATGATCTCCTTCCATGACGGCACCCCAAGCATAATCTCCGTCTCCACGGCGAGGAGCGGCAGGGCCGTTGCAGCCGCCGCCGGGAGCGGCAGCCTCCTCTCCTCTTCACTTACAGCGGCTGGTGCGGTGTAGGGAGCGCCAAGCACCACCAAGCACGGCGAACGGTGGCGGCCAGGACGTTCTCCCTCAGCGATTTCGACGTTCCGAGTCAAGATAAGAAGCCCTGTGGCGTTTCTCTTCCAACCTCACGATCCCATCTTCCTCGTGCGCCTCCTCCCGCATCGATCTACTCCGCTAGGTTATTCTCACCCCCTAATTGTTGGGGACCGTAGTATTTCAAAATTGTGCATATGATCACGCAAGATCTATCTAGGAGACGCATAGCAACGAGCGGGGAGAATGTGTCCACGTATCCTCGTAGACCAAAAGCGAAAGCGTTTACTAACGCGATTGATGTAGTCGAACGTCTTCGTGATCCAACCGATTCAAGTACCGAACGCATGGCACCTCCGCGATCTGCACACGTTCAACTCGGTGATGCCCGTCGTACTCTTAATCTAGTTGAGGCCGAGGGAGAGTTTCGTCAGCACGACGGCGTGTTGACGGTGATGATGAAGTTACCGGCACAGGGCTTCGCCTAAGCACTATGACGATATAACCAAAGTGTGTATCTGTGGAGGGGGTATCGCACATGGCTAAAATAATTGTCAACTTGTGTGTCTATGGGGTGCACCCCTCCCCCGTATATAAAGGAGGGGAGGAGGGGGCCGGCCGGCCCTCATGGTGCGCCCCAAGGGGGGATTCCTACTCCTACTAGGAGTAGGTTCCCCCCCTTTCCTAGTCCTAATAGGAGGGGGAAGGAAGGGGAAGAGGAGAAGAAGGAAAGGGGGGCCGGGCCCCTTCCCAATTCGGCTTTGGCTTGGGGGGCGCGCCCCCGCCTCTTGGCCGCCTCCTCTCTCTTCCACTAAAGCCCATGTAGGTGCATTAAGCCCCCGGGGGGTTCCGGTAACCCCCGGTACTCCGGTATATGCCCTAACTCATCCGAAACCATTCCGGTGTCCAAACATAACCTTCCAATATATCAATCTTCATGTCTCGACCCTTTCGAGACTCCTCGCACTAGTAGAAAACAGGGCTTTGGTCCAGGCCGGGTTAGCCCATTAGTCCCGGTTCAGTCCAGAACCGGGACCAATGGGGGCATTGGTCCCTGTTCGTGAGCCCAGGGGGCCGGCCGGGCCATGTGGGCCATTGGTCCCGGTTCATCTGGACCTTTTGGTCCCGGTTGGTGGGATGAACCGGGACCAATGGGCCTCGCTCCTGGCCCACAACCATTGGTCCCGGTTCGTGCCTCAAACCGGGACTAAATATTAGAACTTTAGTCCCGGTTTGAGGCACGAACCGGGACTAATGGGGTTGAGACCTTTAGTCCCGGTTCGTGCCACGAACCGGTACTAAAGGTCCCATTTTCAAACTCTACCCCCCCGGTGGATCGCCTTTTCAGTTAAAAAAAAATTAAAAGAAAATGATGGAAATGTCAAAAAAATAAAAGAAATTAAGTTTCCCATGTGATATGTGGTCTAGTTGTTGGGAAAATTTGCAAATGTGAATTTTGACTTTATTTGTAAAATCTCTCTGAAATTTGTAAAAATGGGCATAACTTTTGCATACTAACTCGGATGAAAAAGTTTTTTATATGAAAAATCATCTACTCAAATAGTTACATCCGAATTTTATTGCCTGGTTTACACATACACATCACCTGGCTTCCTTGAGCGGATACAGTCAAACCAAACTTCAGGATTTAGTTGCTATAAACTCTAGCTTAGACACCAAACCAAGTAAACAACAAAAATTGCTGAAACTTTATTGCCTGCCGTCGCACTTTTGACCTCTGCCTCACGACACCTCAGAGCCACGTCAAGTCATGACCTCTGCTGTCTACCTCACGACACCTCAGGGCCACGTCAAGTCAGGGCCTCAAACAGGTTCAGCTCGACAGCCACCCCTTACGCAATGGCATTTGGGACTGAAAAGAAGAAGCAAAAAGAAGGTAGTGTTCAACTGAAAATATCGGTGCAAAAACATCTTAAGCTAGATGCTACTTATATGGGGTTCCTAAGAGCGGCATGCTTTTATTGAGCTGACAGTATTGATCATAAAATAGCAGTCTCACATATGTGATTTACATTGGGTTGCACACATATTCAACAAGCAAACAGCAGTAGTACATGTGATTCGCCCTCCATTCGTAAGCACCCACGATAATTGTCCTTGCACTTCAACACCCTCTTTTGTGAGTTATATTTAACAAAGAACTATGTTGGCAGTTTGTCATACAGGTTCTGAAGTTAAATGAGCACGCTGCAGCCCCCTCTGATCATGGTTACAAGTATTGATGTATAGTACCCCCTCCGTCCCAAAATATAAGACCATTTTTGACACTATGATAATGTCAAAAAGGGTCTTACATTTTGGGGGCGGAGGGAGCACGCTTTATCAGTTTACTGAGGTCTGCCCTTGTTTGCTACCAAGGATGTCGTGTAATCAAACAATAATGGTTCCCTAACCTAGGCACCTGGCATTTAGCAAAGTCAAAGTAATACACAACAATTCTGAAAAGCCATATTAAACAGTGTTTGCACCATTAAAGGCGTTTCTACAACAAAACAGACATGAGTTGGACTGGCTCGACAAAACTACCTGCTGCATCTTTGAAAAAGAAAACAAAAGCAAAAGCAAATTACCTGGAGGACCACCCTTTTTCCCCAGGATTGGGAATAAATTCCATAAAGCCTGAGGATGCTTGTGAGGAAGTGCATTTGACTCGATGCCCGTATGTTTGGATATCCCACTTTGAGTGTATGTGTAATTGAAACCAACACATCTTTCGGCGCCAAACTCAGGCAGCCCTTGCAGAGCCTTGGTGCTCGTGTTGACAGCAAGCACCCACGACTTGTGATCTGAGAAATCAACCTTGGTCATGATGTAGACAGTATCATCATCTTGCAAGCTCACAGCAGGACTTCCTGCGTGGAGCCTCGTCAGAACAAGCTTCTTGTCGAAATCATGAGGCAGATGATCAGGCAGCAGCTCGAGATGGCTTGGGTCATCTATTGCGATCTCTGAAGCTCTGAGATGGTAGTCCTCCTGCCATTGCCAGATCCCTGAAGGATACATCGCCATCTTCCATCCATCGACTTTCCAATTCCCAAAGTAGTAGCTAGTGCCGCGTTCGATGATACCAGGGTAGCTCATGCTGACGTACTTGAGGCAACCGTTGACTGCAGCCATGTCCCACACCGAGTTGATTCTGGGGTTGGGCAACTCTGACGGTGGCAAGGGAATGTGATGAAGGATGGTGTTGCGTAGGAGCACGTCGTGGATGAGGATACCATGTGAGAGGTCAACCCAAGCAATTGAACCGTTGTCTCCTCCGATTGTGATCACCTTGTTTGTGAACCTGTAATGGCAAGCATGTGGTGAATCGGCGAAGACCCTCTTGGTGGTCCATTGCCAGGTCTTGGAATCAAACAAGTTGATGTAGAACTTGACAGAGCTGCCGGGACGGAGTAAGGGCACTGTGGAGAAGGCGGCCACGAAGAAGCTTTTGTGGTGGCCGGTGCCGCAGCAGCTCAGGAGACCAACATCATCGTCAGAAAATATGAGCTTGTCAGGGTCGGGGAGCAGACGAAGCGAAGGCTTCTTGAGGCCAGTGCTGCTGCCGATCCGGTAGATGAAGTATCTGTCGAGGGGCAGATCGCTGAGTGGATTTGCTGGGCCGGAGGGGATGCGGAGGAGCGCGAGGTCGCCGTCCGTGGCGAGGATATTTGGCATCTCAGGGAACGCGTCAGGTTTCAGGCTGGGGCAGTGGACGGTGAAATAGGAGACAAGCGTCGGGTGGTACATCCAGAAGGTCACCTGGATGGGCCTGCCGTCCTTGGCGTCGTAGTCGGCCGTGGTGTCGTTGCGCTCGTCGTCGATGTAGCTCATGGTGTCGAGGAGGACCGACTTGGGAGGGGAACCTGGGTAAGATTCGGGACGGTCCGCCGGACGGAGCCAGATCGGCCTGGTGTCATCCCCGTCCTCCTCGGGGAAGACCATGGAGTATGTGCCATCTTCGTTCAACAAGCATGCCATGGAAATTAAGCTGGGGAAGAGAGGAGGAGGAGTCAGATGGATGAGAAAAACGGCGAGGGAGGGGATTCGATTGTGGGGTGGCGGCGAAAACGAGGAAACCTAACCCTAGAGGAAGACGCTCAAGCGAACAGAGGAATCCTTACACGGGACTCGGGAGGGGCAGAACCGTCCGTCTCTCTTTTGCGTGCAGTTCGGTAAGACCAAACCTGGCCAAATGGGCCGGTCCTGGCGTGCCGGGCATGTTTATAATCGGTCGGTCCGTGCGGGCACGTGGCCCGTCTAAGGTCATGCCTGGCACGGCACGGCTTGTTTAATTTTTTTAATTTTTTTTTTAATTTTTATACAACTCAATAGGCTGAATATAGGTTCAAAACAACAGACATGGATTTTGTGATCTCGCGCTCATATGTACAATTTGTTATAAAAATACTAAACAAAATAAAAAAATTCTGATTTTCTTTTGGTAACAAACATCGATGTGTGTTTCACATCCTTAAATTTGCTATAGTAAAATCCATAAAAATACTAAACAAATTCAAAAATTCTGATTTTCTTTTGATAACAAACATCGATGTGTGTTTCACATCCGTGCCAATTTTCAGATGAAGTAATGGCATTTGTGAAAGTTTCGGCAAAAATAACAATATTGATGCTCCAAAAAGGCTATTTTTTTAAGCATCGGGTTTTTTCCGAGACTTACATGGATGTCATTTCATCGCCAAAAAATGTGCACACGTGAAAAACACATCAATGTTTGTTTGTTGACCAAAATTTCACTTTCGTAAAGAAATTAAACAATTTTTGGAATATTACTATTGCAAAGGGTGCTTGTGAGCTCGAGCTCACAAGACCACTTTTTTTTCCAAAAAAGCTCAGTGGGATGAGTCCTACACGGGCCAGGGGGCTAATAAGTGGTCATGCCCGAGCAAGGGAGCACGGCAAGCCTGTCGGCATGACATGGCTCGTGTAGTTACATGCCATGTATATCCCAGGCCGGACTGAGCTATGCCAGCCCATCTTTGTCGAGTCTGGGTAAGACCGGGGGACGTATCTGGTGTACCGGTCCAATTGGTGCACTGAATGCACCGGTGATGTTTGATATGAGGGATGAGAGAAGATAGATTGTTGAAGCATTTGCAAGAAAGACCTCATACTGTGCTGAAATCAACCCACACTTCATCCTTTTCTTTCCCATCATTTCTTGATGTGGGGTTCTCTCCCATCATTGAAATAATGTTATTTATTTCTTCGTTTCAAACATAAACATGGTCATATATGTTCATCCAACATAAACATGGCTACATATGTCGATCCATACGTCTGAATTCAGTACCGTTAAGTCAAGTGATTAATTCCTTTTCCATGGAGTGTCTCCCACTTCCTCCAAAACAAGTGTTGAAAATTTCTAATGCAATAACACATTGTATTGGTGAAAAATATCTCATCCAGAGTCTAATTCCTTCCTCGTAGAGTGATTCCTATCTCCTTGAAAAGTAAGAGATACCCAATAGGAGTTAAATCATTAGCTCATCCACATGTTCCTGATCTGAAACCCCAGGGGCAAAGCCAGGATTTGAGCATACGGGGGCGAAGAATATAATGATATAGTTCATCGTATATGAATATATAGTTAAGTCTAACATATAGCAACAATACAAAGCTATATTTCTAAATTTATTGTACAATTATGAATTGTTGGCAGACCAATCAAACAAGTTAATTATGTAGTCTTCATCTTCATTATTGGAAGATGATAAAATGCTATATCTTTCAGTATTAGTAAAAAAAACTTTGCTTTATTGATGTATTAAGCAACTTACAATAAGTTGAAAGATAAAACAAATATAAGAAGCGTTCTTCATGAAAAATAAATAAATAGTAGTTTTCATGGATCAATTAATTTATTTTCTTGGTCAACAATTTATAAGTAGGATGATAAAATCCCTAACTGCTGGTATTTTAGTTGTGTATAGTGATACCTTGAGATCTGGGATTGGGGACATTTTGTTGCGATCGTCTCATACCAACCGAACTGAGACTGGGGACAACAGGTTGCTCTGTGACATCTATCACTCTGGTTGGATTTGCACATTCAACTGTAGAGTTAGGGTTTGTAGCCATTGGCTTCATCCACTTCATGACCCATGCAATTATGATGTTACTACAAAGCAAATATGTAACCTGTAATACTAGTAACTACTAACAATTGATTCACCGATTTCATGATTTGTCTAATCATAATGGCAATATCTCCGTCTCCAATAATGCTAAACATACAAAGAGTTACACGCAATTACACGTTGACTAGGATTTTTTCCATCTACTAACCAATCACAAACTTACCCCCCTGATTTTCAGGGGGATGGACCGCCTCCCCACCTATTGACCAATCAAATTAACCCTCTTTATAAAAACATATAACTCATTTGTACGTGTAGCAATCAAATTAAGCCTCCGTCGGTGTTCAGAGTGGCCCGCATTGACCATAGCCCGTAGGTGCGTAGAAGGATTGTTGCATGGCAAGTGGTAGATTTGCTAATTACCAAGCGGCGACGGTGCGACGCTCGACGGCCGACTACAACACTCAAGTGCTCAACAAAGCCCTAGCGCGTTATGGCACAACGTCGACACGAAAAACCACATAGTCCAGGACGTGGCCTCGGCAGCTCGATCAGCCTCAAATGCGTGAATATACGGTGTCGTTTGATCACGTGACGTATACGTATTTGCTAACTGACACACACACACACACCTGCGCGCTACTCTCTCCTCAAGCAGATGGTGGATGCGTGAGTATACGTATTTATTGTACAATTATGAATTGCCGGCAGACCAATCAAACAAGTTAATTATGTAGTCTTCATCTTCATTATTGGAAGTGACAAAATATACTACTCCCTCTGTTTCTAAATATTTGTCTTTTGAGATTTTAAATGGACTATCACATATAGATGTATATAGACATATTTTAAAGGTAAATTCACTCATTTTACTATGTATGTAGTCACTCGTTGAAATCTCTAAAAAGCAAATATTTAGGAACGGAGGGAGTAGTAACCCTAAACCCTAATACCTCCGCCTCTGACGGTGTTTGGAGTCGCCCGCATTGACCATAGTCCGTACGTGCATAGAATCGTATTGGATTGTTGCATGGCAAGTGATAGGTTTGCTAATTACCAAGCGGCGACGGTGCGACGCCCGACCGGCCGACTACAATGCTCAAGTGCTGAACAAAGCCCTAACGCGTCATGGCACAACGTCGACACGGAAAACCACATAGCCCAGGAAGTCGCCTCGGCGGCTCGATCAGCCTCAAATACGTGAGTATATGGTGTCGATTTATTACGTGATGTGTAGGTCTAGCAGATGGTGGGTATTCAGGGAACATCATACCAACCACTAGATCATCACACCACATGTGCCGACTGAATTCGTTATTCCATTTTATTCTTTCCGAGTTGTGAAGCCCACCCCCCCCCCCCCCCCCCTCCCCCCCCCCTTTTCAAATGGCTTTATTTGGTTTTTTCTTTTGCTAAATGCATGATTTTATTATTTTCGTGATTATGTTTTTTCAAAATCAAATTTTCTAATAAAATTCGTGAACACTTTTTCAAAACCGATGTTTTTTTATCGATGAAATTTTTCTAAAAAAGATGAACCGTTTTTAAACTTCTGGTGAACTTTTTAAAAATTGATGATTTTTTTCAAAATCGACGAGCTTTTTCCAAAATCGAATTTTCAAATTTGATGATTTTTTTTCAAATTCGATGAACTTTTTTCAATTTGTTGATTTTTTTAATTCATAACTTCTTTTGAATCCGTGAACTTTTTTCTAATTCGCGATTTTTTTTAAATATGTGGACATTCAAATTTATATCACATTTATTTCTGAAAAGAAATCATCTTTTTCTAAATAGTGCGGCTAAAGTTTTGTTCCTAATTTGTACGCGCTGATATATCGAACATATAAACCATTCTACCCAACCTGCCATTCCAGCGCCCTTCCCATTTCAAAGTGATCATGCACGCTCGATTCGTCTCGTTGGCGGTTGTGAGCGTATTTTTCATCGAGCTGGCGAAGATCTGTACGCCCGTTATTCTGTATACGCCGCGTAATCGGGTTAGGAGCAGTTGATGGCTGGCCCAGCTTTGCGCGGGGGCCTGTCTTGTAGTGATGCGGTGTCTGCGTGCCTTTGTCCGGCTAGAAAAAGGCCCAGCGGTGCTCATGGGTTGGCAGGCAGCGAGCGAGAGAAAAAGAATCCACGTCGAGCGGGCAGCGAGAAAATATCTCCTCTCTCCCTCCTCCCTTCTCATCCGACTCCTCTTCTCCATGCCGCTGCCGCATTCTCCTGTTCCCCGTCCCTCATGGCCGCCTCGCCCCCTCCGCCTTCAGCACCTCCTCCTCCCCTTCCTCTCCTCCTTCCCTGCCTCCGGAACCAAACAACGTGATGTGGACGAGGAGATGGTAGCTCGGGAGGCAGGCAAGAGGAATCAAGCTGATCTCCTTCCATGACGGCACCCCAAGCATAATCTCCCTCTCCATGGCGAGGAGCGGCAGGGCCGTTGCAGCCGCCGCCGGGAGCGGCCGCCTCCTCTCCTCTTCACTTACAGCGGCTGGTGCGGTGTAGGGAGCGCCAAGCACCACCAAGCACGGCGAACGGTGGCGGCCAGGACGTTCTCCCTCAGCGATTTCGACGTTCCGAGTCAAGCTAAGAAGCCCTGTGGCGTTTCTCTTCCAGCCTCACGATCCCATCTTGCTCGTGCGCCTCCTCCCGCATCGATCTACTCCGCTAGGTTATTCTCACCCCCTAATTGTTGGGGACCGTAGTATTTCAAAATTGTGCCTATGATCACGCAAGATCTATCTAGGAGACGCATAGCAACGAGCGGGGAGAATGTGTCCACGTATCCTCGTAGACCAAAAGCGAAAGCGTTTACTAACGCGGTTGATGTAGTCGAACGTCTTCGTGATCCAACCGATTCAAGTACCGAACGCATGGCACCTCCGCGATCTGCACACGTTCAACTCGGTGATGCCCGTCGTACTCTTAATCTAGTTGAGGCTGAGGGAGAGTTTCGTCAGCACGACGGCGTGTTGACGGTGATGATGAAGTTACCGGCACAGGGCTTCGCCTAAGCACTATGACGATATAACCAAAGTGTGTATCTGTGGAGGGGGGCATCGCACACGGCTAAAACAATTGTCAACTTGTGTGTCTATGGGGTGCCCCCCTCCCCCGTATATAAAGGAGGGGAGGAGGGGGCCGGCCGGCCCTCATGGTGCGCCCCAAGGGGGGATTCCTACTCCTACTAGGAGTAGGTTCCCCCCTTTCCTAGTCCTAATAGGAGGGGG
The DNA here is from genome assembly GCF_056163025.1 of Triticum urartu. Taxonomy (NCBI): domain Eukaryota; kingdom Viridiplantae; phylum Streptophyta; class Magnoliopsida; order Poales; family Poaceae; genus Triticum; species Triticum urartu. The sequence continues at coordinate 518,833,055 of NC_141877.1, forward strand.
AAGGAAGGGGAAGAGGAGAAGAAGGAAAGGGGGGCCGGGCCCCTTCCCAATTCGGATTTAGCTTGGGGGGCGCGCCCCCGCCTCTTGGCCGCCTCCTCTCTCTTCCACTAAAGCCCATGTAGGTGCATTAAGCCCCCGGGGGGTTCCTGTAACCCCCGGTACTCCGGTATATGCCCGAACTCATCCGAAACCATTCCGGTGTCCAAACATAACCTTCCAATATATCAATCTTCATGTCTCGACCCTTTCGAGACTCCTCGCACTAGTAGAAAACAGGGCTTTGGTCCAGGTCGGGTTAGCCCATTAGTCCCGGTTCAGTCCAGAACCGGGACCAATGGGGGCATTGGTCCCGGTTCGTGAGCCCAGGGGGCCGGCCGGGCCACGTGGGCCATTGGTCCCGGTTCATCTGGACCTTTTGGTCCCGGTTGGTGGGATGAACCGGGACCAATGGGCCTCGCTCCTGGCCCACAACCATTGGTCCCGGTTCGTGCCTCAAACCGGGACTAAAGATTAGACCTTTAGTCCTGGTTTGAGGCACGAACCGGGACTAATGGGGTTGAGACCTTTAGTCTCGGTTCGTGCCACGAACCGGTACGAATGGTCCCACTTTCAAACTCTACCCCCCCCCCCCCCCCCGTGGATCGCCTTTTCAGTTTTAAAAAAAATAAAAGAAAATGATGGAAATGTCAAAAAAAAATAAAAGAAAATAAGTTTCCCATGTCATATGTGGTCTAGTTGTTGGGAAAATTTGCAAATGTGAATTTTGACTTTATTTGCAAAATCTCTCTGAAATTTGTAAAAATGGGCATAACTTTTGCATACTAACTCGGATGAAAAAGTTTTTTATATGAAAAATCATCTACTCGAAAAGTTACATCCGAATTTTATTGCCTGGTTTACACATACACATCACCTGGCTTCCTTGAGCGGATACAGTTAAACCAAACTTCAGGATTTAGTTGCTATAAACTCTAGCTTAGACACCAAACCAAGTAAACAACAAAAATTGCTGAAATTTTATTGCCCGCCGTCGCACTCTTGACCTCTGCCTCACGACACCTCAGAGCCACGTCAAGTCATGACCTCTGCTGTCTGCCTCACGACACCTCAGGGCCACGTCAAGTCAGGGCCTCAAACAGGTTCAGCTCGAGAGAGGAGGAGGAGTCAGATGGATGAGGAAAACGGCGAGGGAGGGGATTCGATTGTGGGGTGGCGGCGAAAACGAGGAAACCTAACCCTAGAGGAAGACGCTCAAGAGAACAGAGGAATCCTTACACGGGACTCGGGAGGGGCAGAACCGTCCGTCTCTCTTTTGCGTGCAGTTCGGTAAGACCAAACCTGGCCAAATGGGCCGGTCCTGGCGTGCCGGGCATGTTTATAATCAGTCGGTCCGTGCGGGCACGTGGCCCGTCTAAGGTCATGCCTGGCACGGCACGGCCCGTTTCATTTTTTTTATTTTTTTTAATTTTTATATAGGCTGAATATAGGTTCAAAACAACAGACATGGATTTTGTGATCTCGCGCTCATATGTACAATTTGCTATAAAAATACTAAACAAAATAAAAAAATTCTGATTTTCTTTTGGTAACAAACATCGATGTGTGTTTCACATCCTTAAATTTGCTATAGTAAAATCCATAAAAATACTAAACAAATTCAAAAATTCTGATTTTCTTTTGGTAACAAACATTGATGTGTGTTTCACATCCGTGCCAATTTTCAGATGAAGTAATGGCATTTGTGAAAGTCTCGGCAAAAATAACAATATCGATGCTCCAAAAAGGCTATTTTTTTAAGCATCGGGCACTAGTAGAAAACAGGGCTATGGTCCAGGCCGGCTCAGCCCATTAGTCCCGGTTCAGTCTAGAACCGGGACTAATGTGAGCATTGGTCGCGGTTCGTGCGGCTAAGGCATTAGTCCCGGTTCACTCGGGCCCTTTAGTCCCGGTTTAAGACATGAACCGGGACTAAAGGGTGCGATGACCTTTAGTCCCGGTTCGATTAGACCTTTAGTCCCGGTTTGAGGCACGAACCGGGACTAATGGGGTTGAGACCTTTAGTCCCGGTTCCTGCCACGAACCGGTACTAAAGGTCCCATTTTCAAACTCTACCCCCCCCCTTGTGGATCGCCTTTTCAGTTTTTTAAAAAATAAAAGGAAATAATGGAAATGTCAAAAAATAAAAGAAAATAAGTTTCTCATGTGATATGTGGTCTAGTTGTTGGGAAAATTTGCAAATGTGAATTTTGACTTTATTTGCAAAATCTCTCTGAAATTTGTAAAAATGGGCATAACTTTTGCATACTAACTCGGATGAAAAAGTTTTTTATATGAAAAATCATCTACTCGAAAAGTTATATCCAAATTTAAAAGTTATATCCAAATTTTTGCATACTAATGGGAACCCCGTTAAACATTTTCAAAATCCTCAAAAACCTAATAGAAAAAAAGTTACGGGGCTTTTAAGATCTAGAGTGGAAAAAATCTAAAAAAATTCAAACAGTGGGCAAACTGTGGTCAAACAATGGTCAAACTAATTATTCTAGAATATTAGTGTTACTAAATAATTATTTTAGTTATTTAAATTTTGGTCAAATCTAGTCAAACTGTGGTCAAACTGTGGTCACACAATGGTCAAACTAATTATTCAAGAAATATTAGTGTTACTAAATAATTATTGTTTTTTAAAACAATAGTTTCAAACTCAAACAGTGAAATGTGTCACTTCATGCTCAAGCAAAATTCCTGAAGGTTAATAGGATTGACATCTTACTATTGTCAGGAAAACAACAAGTGCAGACTTGGAAACGAAGGAGAATAGAACCCGAAAGTTAAGCGTGCTCGGGCTGGAGTAGTGAGAGGGATGGGTGACCGTTCGGGAAGTTAGATGATTTGGAATGATGGGGGGTGATTAGAGGATAAATTGAGAAGTGATGAGGGGTGATAATTACAGACTAGTGGTTAAAATAATTCAGAAGTTTGAAAATAAAAAAAAATTCAAAAAAACTTTTCAAAAAAAAAATCATAAAATTTCCTTTAGTCCCGGTTGGTGTTACCAACCGGGACTAAAGGTGGAGCTCCACGTGGCCGCGCCCTTTAGTCCCGGTTCTGGATTGAACCGGGACTAAAGGCCCTTACGAACCGGGACTATAGGCCCTTTTTCTACCAGTGGGGTTTTTTCCGAGACTTACATGGATGTCATTTCCTCGCCAAAAAATGTGCACACGTGAAAAACACATCAATGTTTGTTTGTTGACCAAAATTTCACTTTTGTAAAGAAATTAAACAATTTTTGGAATTTTACTATTGCAAAGGGTGCTTGTGAGCTCGAGCTCACAAGACCACTTTTTTTTCCAAAAAAGCTCAGTGGGATGAGTCCTACACGGGCCAAGGGGCTAATAAGTGGTCGTGCCCGAGCGAGGGAGCACGGCAAGCCTGTCGGCATGACATGGCTCGTGTAGTTACATGCCATGTATATCCCAGGCCGGACTGAGCTATGCCAGCCCATCTTTGTCGAGTCTGGGTAAGACCGGGGGACGTATCTGGTGTACCGGTCCAATTGGTGCACTGAATGCACCGGTGATGTTTGATATGAGGGATGAGAGAAGATAGATTGTTGAAGCATTTGCAAGAAAGACCTCATACTGTGCTGAAATCAACCCACACTTCATCCTTTTCTTTCCCATCATTTCTTGATGTGGGGTTCTCTCCCATCATTGAAATAATGTTATTTATTTCTTCGTTTCAAACATAAACATGGTCATATATGTTCATCCAACATAAACATGGCTACATATGTCGATCCATACGTCTGAATTCAGTACCGTTAAGTCAAGTGATTAATTCCTTTTCCATGGAGTGTCTCCCACTTCCTCCAAAACAAGCGTTGAAAATTTCTAATGCAATAACACATTGTATTGGTGAAAAATATCTCATCCAGAGTCTAATTCCTTCCTCGTAGAGTGATTCCTATCTCCTTGAAAAGTAAGAGATACCCAATAGGAGTTAAATCATTAGCTCATCCACATGTTCCTGATCTGAAACCCCAGGGGCAAAGCCAGGATTTGAGCATACGGGGGCGAAGAATATAATGATATAGTTCATCGTATATGAATATATAGTTAAGTCTAACATATAGCAACAATACAAAGCTATATTTCTAAATTTATTGTACAATTATGAATTGTTGGCAGACCAATCAAACAAGTTAATTATGTAGTCTTCATCTTCATTATTGGAAGATGATAAAATGTTATATCTTTCAGTATTAGTAAAAAAACTTAGCTTTATTGATGTATTAAGCAACTTACAATAAGTTGAAAGATAAAACAAATATAAGAAGCGTTCTTCATGAAAAATAAATAAATAGTAGTTTTCATGGATCAATTAATTTATTTTCTTGGTCAACAATTTATAAGTAGGATGATAAAATCCCTAACTGCTGGTATTTTAGTTGTGTATAGTGATACCTTGAGATCTAGGATTGGGGACATTTTGTTGCGATCGTCTCATACCAACCGAACTGAGACTGGGGACAACAGGTTGCTCTGTGACATCTATCACTCTGGTTGGATTTGCACATTCAATCGTAGAGTTAGGGTTTGTAGCCATTGGCTTCATCCTCTTCATTACCCATGCAATTATGATGTTACTACAAAGCAAATATGTAACCTGTAATACTAGTAACTACTAACAATTGATTCACCGATTTCATGATTTGTCTAATCATAATGGCAATATCTCCGTCTCCAATAATGCTAAACATACAAAGAGTTACACGCAATTACACGTTGACTAGGATTTTTTCCATCTACTAACCAATCACAAACTTACCCCCCTGATTTTCAGGGGGATGGACCGCCTCCCCACCTATTGACCAATCAAATTAATCCTCTTTGTAAAAACTTATAACTCATTTGTACGTGTAGCAATCAAATTAAGCCTCTGTCGGTGTTCAGAGTGGCCCGCATTGACCATGGCCCGTAGGTGCGTAGAAGGATTGTTGCATGGCAAGTGGTAGATTTGCTAATTACCAAGCGGCGACGGTGCGACGCTCGACGGCCGACTACAACACTCAAGTGCTCAACAAAGCCCTAGCGCGTTATGGCACAACGTCGACACGAAAAACCACATAGTCCAGGACGTGGCCTCGGCAGCTCGATCAGCCTCAAATGCGTGAATATACGGTGTCGATTGATCACGTGACGTATACGTATTTGCTAACTCACACACACACACACACCTGCGCGCTACTCTCTCCTCAAGCAGATGGTGGATGCGTGAGTATACGTATTTATTGTACAATTATGAATTGCCGGCAGACCAATCAAACAAGTTAATTATGTAGTCTTCATCTTCATTATTAGAAGTGACAAAATATACTACTCCCTCTGTTTCTAAATATTTGTCTTTTGAGATTTCAAATGGACTACCACATATAGATGTATATAGACATATTTTAAAGGTAAATTCACTCAATTTGCTATGTATGTAGTCACTCGTTGAAATCTCTAAAAGGCAAATATTTAGAAACGGAGGGAGTAGTAACCCTAAACCCTAATACCTCCGCCTCTGACGGTGTTTGGAGTCGCTCACATTGACCATAGTCCGTACGTGCATAGAATCGTATTGGTTTGTTGCATGGCAAGTGGTAGGTTTGCTAATTACCAAGCGGCGACGGTGCGACGCCCGACCGGCCGACTACAATGCTCAAGTGCTGAACAAAGCCCTAACGCGTCATGGCACAACGTCGACACGGAAAACCACATAGCCCAGGAAGTCGCCTCGGCGGCTCGATCAGCCTCAAATACGTGAGTATATGGTGTCGATTGATTACGTGATGTCTAGGTCTAGCAGATGGTGGGTATTCAGGGAACATCATACCAATCACTAGATCATCACACCACATGTGCCGACTGAATTCGTTATTCCATTTTATTCTTTCCGAGTTGTGAAGCCCACCCCCCCCTCCCCCCCCCCTCCCCCCCCTTTTCAAATGGTTTTATTTGGTTTTTTCTTTTGCTAAATGCATGATTTTATTATTTTCGTGATTGTGTTTTTTCAAAATCAAATTTTCTAATAAAATTCGTGAACTCTTTTTCAAAACCGATGTTTTTTTATCGATGAAATTTTTCTAAAAAAGATGAACCCTTTTTAAACTTCTGGTGAACTTTTTAAAAATTGATGATTTTTTTCAAAATCAACGAGCTTTTTCCAAAATCGAATTTTCAAATTTGATGATTTTTTTTTAAATTCGATGAACTTTTTTCAATTTGTTGATTTTTTTAATTCATAACTTCTTTTGAATCCGTGAACTTTTTTCTAATTCGCGATTTTTTTTAAATATGTGGACATTCAAATTTATATCACATTTATTTCTGAAAAGAAATCATCTTTTTCTAAATAGTGCGTCTAAAATTTTGTTCCTAATTTGTACGCGCTGATATATCGAACATATAAACCCTTCTACCCAACCTGCCATTCCAGCGCCCTTCCCATTTCAAAGTGATCATGCACGCTCGATTCGTCTCGTTGGCGGTTGTGAGCGTACTTTTCATCGAGCTGGCGAAGATCTGTACGCCCGTTATTCTGTATACGCCGCGTAATCGGGCTAGGAGCAGTTGATGGCTGGCCCAACTTTGCGCGGGGGCCTGTCTTGTAGTGATGCCGTGTCTGCGTGCCTTTGTCCGGCTAGAAAAAGGCCCAGCGGTGCTCAAGGGTTGGCAGGCAGCGAGCGAGAGAAAAAGAATCCACGTCGAGCGGGCAGCGAGAAAATATCTCCTCTCTCCCTCCTCCCTTCTCATCCAACTCCTCTTCTCCATGCCGCTGCCGCATTCTCCTGTTCCCCGTCCCTCACGGCCGCCTCGCCCCCTCCGCCTTCAGCACCTCCTCCTCCCCTTCCTCTCCTCCTTCCCTGCCTCCGGAACCAAACAACGTGATGTGGACGAGGAGATGGTAGCTCGGGAGGCAGGCAAGAGGAACCAAGCTAATCTGCTTCCATCACGGCACCCCAAGCATAATCTCCCTCTCCACGGCGAGGAGCGGCAGGGCCGTTGCAGCCGCCGCCGGGAGCGGCCGCCTCCTCTCCTCTTCACTTACAGCGGCTGGTGCGGTGTAGGGAGCGCCAAGCACCACCAAGCACGGCGAACGGTGGCGGCCAGGACGTTCTCCCTCAGCGATTTCGACGTTCCGAGTCAAGCTAAGAAGCCCTGTGGCATTTCTCTTCCAACCTCACGATCCCATCTTGCTCGTGCGCCTCCTCCCGCATCGATCTACTCCGCTAGGTTATTCTCACCCCCTAATTGTTGGGGACCGTAGTATTTCAAAATTGTGCCTATGATCACGCAAGATCTATCTAGGAGACGCATAGCAACGAGCGGGGAGAATGTGTCCACGTATCCTCGTAGACCAAAAGCGAAAGCGTTTACTAACGCGGTTGATGTAGTCGAACGTCTTCGTGATCCAACCGATTCAAGTACCGAACGCATGGCACCTCCGCGATCTGCACACGTTCAACTCGGTGATGCCCGTCGTACTCTTAATCTAGTTGAGGCTGAGGGAGAGTTTCGTCAGCACGACGGCGTGTTGACGGTGATGATGAAGTTACCGGCACAGGGCTTCGCCTAAGCACTATGACGATATAACCAAAGTGTGTATCTGTGGAGGGGGGCATCGCACACGGCTAAAACAATTGTCAACTTGTGTGTCTATGGGGTGCCCCCCTCCCCCGTATATAAAGGAGGGGAGGAGGGGGCCGGCCGGCCCTCATGGTGCGCCCCAAGGGGGGATTCCTACTCCTACTAGGAGTAGGTTCCCCCCTTTCCTAGTCCTAATAGGAGGGGGAAGGAAGGGGAAGAGGAGAAGAAGGAAAGGGGGGCCGGGCCCCTTCCCAATTCGGATTTAGCTTGGGGGGCGCGCCCCCGCCTCTTGGCCGCCTCCTCTCTCTTCCACTAAAGCCCATGTAGGTGCATTAAGCCCCCGGGGGGTTCCTGTAACCCCCGGTACTCCGGTATATGCCCGAACTCATCCGAAACCATTCCGGTGTCCAAACATAACCTTCCAATATATCAATCTTCATGTCTCGACCCTTTCGAGACTCCTCGCACTAGTAGAAAACAGGGCTTTGGTCCAGGCCGGGTTAGCCCATTAGTCCCGGTTCAGTCCAGAACCGGGACCAATGGGGGCATTGGTCCCGGTTCGTGAGCCCAGGGGGCCGGCCGGGCCACGTGGGCCATTGGTCCCGGTTCATCTGGACCTTTTGGTCCCGGTTGGTGGGATGAACCGGGACCAATGGGCCTCGCTCCTGGCCCACAACCATTGGTCCCGGTTCGTGCCTCAAACCGGGACTAAAGATTAGACCTTTAGTCCCGGTTTGAGGCACGAACCGGGACTAATGGGGTTGAGACCTTTAGTCTCGGTTCGTGCCACGAACCGGTACGAATGGTCCCACTTTCAAACTCTACCCCCCCCCCCCGTGGATCGCCTTTTCAGTTTAAAAAATAAATAAAAGAAAATGATGGAAATGTCAAAAAAAAATAAAAGAAAATAAGTTTCCCATGTCATATGTGGTCTAGTTGTTGGGAAAATTTGCAAATGTGAATTTTGACTTTATTTGCAAAATCTCTCTGAAATTTGTAAAAATGGGCATAACTTTTGCATACTAACTCGGATGAAAAAGTTTTTTATATGAAAAATCATCTACTCGAAAAGTTACATCCGAATTTTATTGCCTCGTTTACACATACACATCACCTGGCTTCCTTGAGCGGATACAGTCAAACCAAACTTCAGGATTTAGTTGCTATAAACTCTAGCTTAGACACCAAACCAAGTAAACAACAAAAATTGCTGAAATTTTATTGCCCGCCGTCGCACTCTTGACCTCTGCCTCACGACACCTCAGAGCCACGTCAAGTCATGACCTCTGCTGTCTGCCTCACGACACCTCAGGGCCACGTCAAGTCAGGGCCTCAAACAGGTTCAGCTCGACAGCCACCCCTTGCGCAATGGCATTTGGGACTGAAAAGAAGAAGCAAAAAGAAGGCAGTGTTCAACTGAAAATATCGGTGCAAAAACATCTTAAGCTAGATGCTACTTATATGGGGTTCCTAAGAGCGGCATGCTTTTATTGAGCTGACAGCATTGATCATAAAATAGCAGTCTCACATATGTGATTTACATGGGGTTGCACACGTATTCAACAAGCAAACAACAGTAGTACATGTGATTCGCCCTCCATTCGTAAGCACCCACGATAATTGTCCTTCCACTTCAACAGCCTCTTTTGTGAGTTATATTTAACAAAGAACTATGTTGGCAGTTTGTCATACAGGTTCTGAAGTTAAATGAGCACGCTACAGCCCCCTCTGATCATGGTTACAAGTATTGATGTATAGTACCCCCTCCGTCCCAAAATATAAGACCATTTTTGACACTATGATAATGTCAAAAAGGGTCTTACATTTTGGGGGCGGAGGGAGCACGCTTTATCAGTTTACTGAGGTCTGCCCTTGTTTGCTACCAAGGATGTCGTGTAATCAAACAATAATGGTTCCCTAACCTAGGCACCTGGCATTTAGCAAAGTCAAAGTAATACACAACAATTCTGAAAAGCCATATTAAACAGTGTTTGCACCATTAAAGGCGTTTCTACAACAAAACAGACATGAGTTGGACTGGCTCGACAAAACTACCTGCTGCATCTTTCAAAAAGAAAACAAAAGCAAAAGAAAATTACCTGGAGGACCACCCTTTTTCCCCAGGATTGGGAATAAATTCCATAAAGCCTGAGGATGCTTGTGAGGAAGTGCATTTGACTCGATGCCCGTATGTTTGGATATCCCACTTTGAGTGTATGTGTAATTGAAACCAACACATCTTTCGGCGCCAAACTCAGCCAGCCCTTGCAGAGCCTTGGTGCTCGTGTTGACAGCAAGCACCCATGACTTGTGATCTGAGAAATCAACCTTGGTCATGATGTAGAAAGTATCATCATCTTGCAAGCTCACAGCAGGACTTCCTGCGTGGAGCCTCGTCAGAACAAGCTTCTTGTCGAAATCATGAGGCAGATGATTAGGCATCAGCTCGAGATGGCTTGGGTCATCTATTTCGATCTATGAAGCTCTGAGATGGTAGTCCTGCCATTGCCAGATCCCTGAAGGATACATCGCCATCTTCCATCCATCGAATTTCCAATTCCCAAAGTAGTAGCTAGTGCCGCGTTTGATGATACCAGGGTAGCTCATGCTGACGTACTTGAGGCAAACGTTGACTGCAGCCATGTCCCGCACCGAGTTGATTCTGGGGTTGGGCAACTCTGACGGTGGCAAGGGAATGTGACGAAGGATGGTGTTGCCTAGGAGCACATCGTGGATGAGGATACCATGTGAGAGGTCAACCCAAGCAATTGAACCGTTGTCTCCTCCGATTGTGATCACCTTGTTTGTGAACCTGTATTGGCAAGCATGTGGTGAATCGGCGAAGACCCTCTTGGTGGTCCATTGCCAGGTCTTCGAATCAAACAGGTTGATGTAGAACTTGACAGAGCTGCCAGGTCTGGGTAAGGGCACTGTGGAGAAGGCGGCCACGAAGAAGCTTTTGTGGTGGCCGGTGCCGCAGCAGCTCAGGAGACCAACATCATCGTCAGAAAATATGAGCTTGTCAGGGTCGGGGAGCAGACGAAGCAAAGGCTTCTTGAGGCCAGTGCTGCTGCTGATCCGGTAGATGAAGTATCTGTCGGGGAACCCTGTTAAACATTTTCAAAATCCTCAAAAACCTAATAGAAAAAAGGTTACGGGGCTTTTAAGATCTAGAGTGAAAAAAATCGAAAAAAATTCAAACAGTGGGCAAACTGTGGTCAAACGATGGTCAAACTAATTATTCTAGAATATTAGTGTTACTAAATAATTATTTCTGTTATTTCAATTTTGGTCAAATCTGGTCAAACTATGGTCAAACAATGGTCAAACTAATTATTCAAGAAATATTAGTGTTACTAAATAATTATTGTTTTTTAAAACAATAGTTTCAGAATAAAACTATGAAATGTGTCACTTCATGCTCAAGCAAAATTCCTGAAGGTTAATAGGATTGACATCTTAGTATTGTCAGGAAAACAACAAGTGCAGACTTGGAGCGAGGGAGAATAGAACCCGGAAGTTAAGCGAGGGAGGATGGGTGACCGTTCGGGAAGTCAGATGATTTGGAATGATGAGGGGTGATTAGAGGATAAATTGAGAAGTGATGAGGGGTGGTGATTACAGACTAGAGGTTAAAATAATTCAGAAATTTGAAAATAAAAAAATTTAAAAAAAATTTCAAAATTTATTTTCAAAAAAAAAATCATAAAATTTCCTTTAGTCCCGGTTGGTGTTACCAACCGGGACTAAAGGTGGAGCTCCACGTGGCCACGCCCTTTAGTCCCGGTTCTGGATTGAACCGGGACTAAAGGGATAGGCATTAGTACCGACCCTTTAGTCCCGGTTCCAGAACCAGGACTAAAGGCCCTTATGAACCGGGACTGAAGGCCCTTTTTCTACTAGTGTCATCATGTCCGTGATCACATCCGGGACTCCTAACTACCTTAGGTACATCAAAACACATAAACTCATAATACCGATCGTCATCGAACGTTAAGCGTGCGGACCCTACGGGTTCGAGAACTATGTAGACATGACCAAGACTCATCTCCAGTCAATAGCCAATAGCGGAACCTGGATGCTCATATTGGTTCCTACATATTCTACGAAGATCTTTATCGGTCAAACCGCATAACAACATACGTTGTTCCCTTTGTCATCGGTATGTTATTTGCCCGAGATTCGATCGTAGGTATCATCATACCTAGTTCAATCTCGTTACTGGCAAGTCTCTTTACTCGTTCCGTAATGCAACTTCCCGCAACTAACTCACTAGTCACATTTTTGCAAGGCTTATAGTGATGTGCATTACCGAGAGGGCCCAGAGATACCTCTCCGACAATCGGAGTGACAAATCCTAATCTTGATCTATGCCAACTCAACAAACACCATCGGAGACACCTGTAGAGAATCTTTATAATCACCCAGTTATCTTGTGGCATTTGATAGCATACTAAGTGTTCCTCCGGTACTCGGGAGTTGCATAATCTCATAGTCATAGGAACATGTATAAGTTACGGAGAAAGCAATAGCAATAAACTAACGATCATAGTGTTAAGCTAACGGATGGGCCGGGTCATGTCCATCACATCATTCTATAATGATGTCATCCCGTTCATCAAATGACAACACATGTTTATGGTTAGGAAACTTAACCATCTTTGATTAAGGAGCTAGCCAAGTAGAGGCATACTAGTGACACTCTGTTTGTCTATGTATTCACACATGTACTAACTTTCCGGTTAATACAATTCTAGCATGAATAATAAACATTTATCATGATATAAGGAAATATAAATAACAACTTTATTATTGCCTCTAGGGCATATTTCCTTCAGTCTCCCACTTGCACTAGAGTCAATAATCTAGTTCACATCGCCATGTGATTTAACACCAATAGTTCACATCGTCATGTGATTTAACACTCTATAGTTCACATCGCTATGTGACCAATACCCAAAGGGTTTACTAGAGTCAATAATCTAGTTCACATCGCCATGCGATTAACACCCAAAGATTACTAAGGTGTGATCATGTTTTGCTTGTGAGAGAAGTTTAGTCAACGGGTCTGCCACATTCAGATCCATATGTATTTTGCAAATTTCTATGTCTACAATGCTCTGCACGGAGCTACTTTAGCTAATTGCTCCCACTTTCAATATGTATCTAGATCGAGACTTAGAGTCATCCAGATCGGTGTCAAAGCTTGCATCGACGTAACTCTTTACAACGAACTCTTTGTCACCTCCATAACCGAGAAACATTTCCTTGTTCCACTAAGGATAATTTTGACCGCTGTCTAGTGGTCCACTCCTGGATCACTATTGTACCCCCTTGCCAAACTCATGGTGAGGTACATAATAGGTCTGGTACACAACATAGCATACTTTATAGAACCTATGACTGAGGCATAGGGAATGATTTTTCATTCTCTTTCTATTTTCTGCCGTGGTCGGGTTTTGAGTCTTTACTCAACTTCATACCTTGCAACACAGGCAAGAACTCCTTCTTTGACTGCTCCATTTTGAACTACTTCAAAAACTTGTCAAGGTATGTACTCATTGAAAAATTTATCAAGCGTCTTGATCTATCTCTATAGATCTTGATGCTCAATATGTAAGCAGCTTCACCGAGGTCTTTCTTTGAAATACTCCTTTCAAATACTCCTCTTTGCTTTCCAGAAAATTCTACATTATTTCCGATCAACAATATGTCATTCACATATACTTATCAGAAAGGCTGTAGTGCTCCCACTCACTTTCTTATAAATATAGGCTTCATCACAAGTCTGTATAAAACGACATGCTTTGATCAACTTATCAAAGCGTAAATTCCAACCCCGAGATGCTTGCACCAGTCCATAGATGGATCGCTGGAGCTTGCATATTTTGTTAGCACCTTTAGGATTGACAAAACCTTCTGGTTGCATCATATACAATTCTTCTTTAAGATATCCATTAAGGAATGCAGTTTTGACATCCATTTGCCAAATTTCATAAAATGTGGCAATTTCTAACATGATTTGGATAGACTTTAAGCATCGATACGAGTGAGAAAATCTCATCGTAGTCAACATCTTGAACTTGTAAAAACACTTTTCAACAAGTCGATCTTTGTATACAGTAACACTACTATCAGCGATCGTCTTCCTCTTGAAGATCCATTTATTCTCAATGGCTCGCCGATCATCAGGCAAGTCAATCAAAGTCCATACTTTGTTCTCATACATGGATCCCATCTCAGATTTCATGGCCTCAAGCCATTTCACGGAATCTTGGCTCATCATCGCTTCCTCATAGTTCGTAGGTTCGTCATGGTCTAGTAACATGGCTTCCAGAACAGGATTACCATACCACTCTGGTGCGTAATGTACCCTGGTTGACCTACGAGGTTCGGTAGTAACTTGATTTGAAGTATCATGATCATCATCATTAACTTCCTCACTAATTGGTGTAGGCATTACTAGAACTGATTTCTGCGATGAACCATTTTCCAATTCGGGAGAAGGTACAACTACCTCATCAAGTTCTACTTTCCTCCCACTCACTTCTTTTGAGAGAAACTCCTTCTCTAGAATGGATCCATTCTTAGCAATAGATAACTTGCCTTCAGATCTATGATAGAAGGTGTACCCAACAGTTTCCTTTGGGTTTCCTATGAAGACACATTTCTGCGATCTGGGTTCGAGCTTATCAAGTTGAAACTTTTTCACATAAGCATCGCAACCCCAAACATTAAGAAACGATAGCTTAGGTTTCTTGCCAGACCACAATTCATATGGTGTCGTCTCAACGGATTTAGATGGTGCCCTATTTAACGTGAATGCAGTTGTCTCTAATGCACAACCCCAAAAAGATAGTAGTAATTCGGTAAGAGACATCATAGATCGCACCATATCTAATAAAGTACGGTTATGTGACGCCCCCGATTCAATCGTACACTAATCAAACACGCAAACGTGTACGATCAAGATCAGGGACTCACGGGAAGATATCACAACACAACTCTACAAATAAAATAAGTCATACAAGCATCATATTACAAGCCAGGGGCCTCGAAGGCTCGAATACAAGAGCTCGATCATAGACGAGTCAGCAGAAGCAACAATATCTGAGTACAGGCATAAGTTAAAGAAGTTTGCCTTAAGAAGGCTAGCACAAACTGGGATACAAATCGAAAGGGGCGCAGGCCTCCTACCTGGGATCCTCCTAAACTACTCCTGGTCGTCGCTAGCGGGCTGCACGTAGTAGTAGGCACCACCCGAGTAGTAGTAGTCGTCATCGATAGTGGCGTCTGGCTCCTGGGCTCCATCGTCTGGTCGCAGCAATCGAGTAGAGAAAGGGGGGAAAAGTGGGAGCAAAGCAACCGTGAGTACCCATCCAAAGTACTCGCAAGCAAGGAGCTACACTACATATGTATGCATTGGTATCAAATGGAAAGGGGGGGGGGTATCATATGTGGACTGAACCGCAGAATGCCGGAATAAGAGGGGATAGCTAGTCCTTTCAAAGATTACGCTTCTAGTAACCTCCACCTTGCAGCAGAGGAAGAGAGTAGATGGTCAGTTCACCAAGTAACATCACATAGCCTAATCCTAACCGATGATCCTCCCCTCGTCGCCCTGTGAGAGAGCGATCACCGGTTGTATCTGGCACTTGGAAGGGTGTGTTTTATTAAGTATCTGGTTCTAGTTGTCATAAGGTCAAGGTACAACTCCAAGTCGTCCTGTTACTGAAGATCATGGCTATTCGAATAGATTAACTTCCCTGCAGGGGTGCACCACATTTCCCAACACGCTCGATCCCCTTTGTCCGGACACACTTTCCTGGGTCATGCCCGGCCTCAGAAGATCACCACGTCGCAGCCCCACCTAGGCACAACAGAGAGGTCAGCACGCCGGTCTAAATCCTAAGCGCAGAGGGGTCTGGGCCCATCGCCCATTGCACACCTGCACGTTGCGTACGCGGCCGGTGAGCAGACCTAGCAACCTCCATTACAAAGGAAGTTGCGTTACGCGGTCCAACCCGGCGCGCGCCGCTCAGTCGCTGACGTCACGAAGGCTTCGGCTGATACCACGACGTCGAGTGCCCATAACTGTCCCCGCGTAGTTGGTTAGTGCGTATAGGCCGATAGCCAGATTCAGATCAAATACCCAGATCTCGTTAAGCGTGTTATTTTGAAGTATCCGCAAACGCCGACCAGGGCCAGGCCCACCTCTCTCCTAGGTGGTCTCAACCTGCCCTGTCGCTCCGCCTCAAAGTAAAAGTCGGGGGCCGTCGAGAACTCAGGCCCACCACTACTTGGATGGAGCCACCTACCCCTTCAGCCCCCCACATCAGAATCACTTGCGGGTACTCAATGAGCCGACCTGACTTTAGTCACCACCTGTATAGTATGTATATATGTATGTACTCACCCGTGATCAACACCCGACGTGATCACGGCCCGATAGTATAGAATGGCAGACTGACAAGAATGTAGGGCCACTGATGATAATCTAGCATCCTATACTAAGCATTTAGGATTGCAGGTAAGGTATCAACAATTGTAGCAACAATGACAGGCTATGCATCAGAATAGGATTAACGAAAAGCAGTAACATGCTACACTACTCTAATGCAAGCAGTAAAAGAGAAGAGTAGGCAATATCTGGTGATCAAGGGGGGGGCTTGCCTGGTTGCTCTGCAGACAGAAATGGGCCCTCGCAGGTGAAGTAGTCGATCACTGGTTCAACCATGGTTTCGGGGTTTACCGGAAAAGGTAACGGAGGGGGAACACAATAAATAACAGAGCAATCAAATGTAACACAAGGAAAGACGCGACAATACGTTGTGCTAGGGGTGACCTAACGTAGGGATAGGCTATACCGGTGAAGGGGGGAAAACAACCGGGAAAGTATCCCCGGTGTTAGGCATTTTTGGATAGATGAAACGGAGGGGGATTGTTGCATGTTCTCTATGCTAGGGATGTGTGGCGGACGAACGGGCAGTGTATTCAGATTCGTCTCGTTGTTCTGAGCAACTTTCATGTACAAAACTTTTCCATCCGAGCTACGTATTATTTTCTATGAATTTTCAAAGACATTTACTGGAATTTACTTATTTAACAGAAAAGGGAATTATGACATCAGCATGATGCAATGCTGACGTCAGCAGGTCAACAGGTCGGCTGACCACTCAAACTAGACAGGTGGGTCCGGTGGGACCCACATGTCATTGACAATGTACTAACAGTGGGGTTTGTTTAATCTAATTAGACTAATAATTGTGCGGGACCTATTGTCAGTGGGTGTTTAGCCATTTAATTAACTAAATTAATTAATTACCTAATTATGTATTTATTTTGAACAGTTTAAAGGAGTGGGGCCCGCATGTCATAGCCACGGTGGTGCCCAGTCAGCGTTGACCCAAGTCAACAGGGTCAAAGGGGCCCGCGGGGCCCACACTCAGTGGCACAGGGCGGGACCCACCGGCGCCAGGTTAGCGTGGCGGCCGGAGCAACGCCGACGACCATTTTAGCGGCGGAGCATCACCGGACTTGGCCGTAAAACACTACGGTGGTCCGTTCGGGGCGTGCTTAGGCTCGTTCGATCGAGCGTTCAACGCCACATCCATCTACGGTGGCGGTGCGGCCATAAACGTCCGGAAACTATGGCGGCGAGTGGCGGAGCGGACGCCAGAGTTCGGCCCTCGCGTGAACTGCGGCTGGAGTGCACGGCAGGACTACTGGGGAGGCTCTACGGGGACCTGGCGAGGCCTAGAGCACGGTGGCGAGCTCGGGTGAGCACGACATCGACGAGGACAATGATGACGAGCTCTGCTGTGGAGTGAGCTTCGGGCGGCGATGGCAGCAGCGGCTACGGTGATGGATCCATGCGGGGAAATGAGTGGAGAGACGCGGTGGCTCACCAGGAGCCTTAAGGAAGTGGCAGTGTGCTCGGGGAGGCGCGGAGCATCTGGAATCGACGGCGACAGATGACGGCGATCCGAGGAAGGAGAAGAATATGGCGGTAGCGTGGAGGCTTGCTGGCGCGTTCGTTCGGTGTAGTCGACGTAGTCGACGTCGGGGAGCCGTTAGGGCACGTCGACGGGGAAATTGGGGCACGGTGGCCGCAGGATTGAGCAGCGGCGGCGAGCTCTCGGGCAAGCTCGCAGCGGGAGTGATAGAGAGAGCGAGGGGGAAAACTGGGGGTAGCTAGGGTTTCCAGGGGCTCGAGGGTGGCCTTAACCGCGCGGGGGGGGGGGGGGGGGGGGCACGGCGGATGGTCCCCGCGTGGCCATCCGCGGCCTGGACGAGCGCCCGGCGGCCACCGAGCTCGGATGAGCAGTAGGAGGAAGAAGGGAACTCCAGGTGGGCTGGGCCGCACCTGTAGCCAGTAGGCCTAAGTGCACAGTAGAACTTAGGCCCATTTCTATTTTCTTATTTCTTATTTCTGTTCTTCTTTATTTATCATTTTTTCCACACTTTATTTTAGTTTCTTTAAAATACCAAGTTAGCACCTAAATTAGTATCATAAAAATAGGCCACTGCCAAACCTATTTTGGACCCAAAATAAATTAGTTTAATATTTTTATACTTTCAAGAGAAATTAAATTATTATTTTAGCCACTGTTTTTAATAAGCTTAGGGCATTTAAACACTTTGTAAAAGGTTGGTTCCACCACCAAAACTAGTTAGGGATTATTTGCCACATGATGAACATTTTAGTTTTAATATCTGAAAACTTTTATTGTTTTCTTGATTTTGAATTTGAATTTGAATCGGTTTTGAACTAACGCAAGATTAGCAACAGTAATTGAAGTGACATGACATCATTAGCAGAGGGTTCCTGTAGCTTAATTATCCGGGCGTCACAGTTCTCCTCCACTACAAGAAATCTCGTCCCGAGATTTAAGAGGGGTGTAAGGGGGGGGAATTCTGGTTACGAAATTCTATCGAGTCTTCTCGGTCTTGGCTGCTCTTCCTGAAGAGGTTGATCCATTACTTGAGGTCTTCAGTCCTCTGCTTCAGTTCATCATGATGAAGTCGACATCCTTTCTTCAGGAATTCCATCGTACTTACGAAGAATAAAGGGTGGGTATTCCGGGGAAACGGACCTCTGCAAGGTTGACTATCTAGTCGATAATATCGGGGAAGGTGGCAGAAAGTAACTCTCGAATTGAAACTTAAGAAAATATCGAGAGCAAAGTACGGAGGTATCATGGGAAGTTTCGAGTGGGCAGGCAATCATTCGATGCCTGTTATGGGGCGTGAAAGGTGTTCATAGCAACTGGAATAAGTATTGTGTCTGATACCAGAATAGATCACTAGGCAGGTGGTCCGTGAATCATATACGAAGTCAAGCGCGAGGAATAACTTGGACAACAGGGTGTACAGGAGAGTCAGGTTTCGATCCTGTGGAACTGTGGGTTATGGGCCCACCATGTAGGTTAAAAGTAGAAAGGGCGGTGATATCTTGCACAATCATGATAACAAGGCATGCCAGAGGATAGCCTATCAGTTATGTTGGCACAACATCGGTACCAAGGGCGAGGGATGAACAGAACCATTCTCCTGCTCGTTGAACGAGGCGGACCATTAGGCAAAGTTCTCGTCCATCGGTGGATTCCGGAATGTCACCAATCAATAGTAATAGGTTCTTACTGACATAGTTGTACACCGAGGTGCTTACAAAAACAGTGACTTATTACTGCTTAGATCATATAAACCTCAAGAAGGTTAAACAAAAAAATTGAAAGGAAAATGTGATTATCAGATTAAACAGAAGAATGGAAAGGAAAATGTGCTTAAACATATATTTCAAGGGTATATCCTTCCCAAGGACAAGCCGAATATGATATCCATGGCAGAATATAATGTAGGAAACCATTTAGGTAATGGGAGAGGAATTTTCATGGCATTACCCATACAATGGTGTTTGGATAATGGATATAGAAAACTTAGCATTGCGCTTTCAATGCTCTTATTGAAAATTGGAGTACCACAGACATGCTCCGTAATAGCATTGACATGGTCTCCAAGCAAGGTCGGACTTTGGAAACACAAAGGATCCATCAGGAATAACTTGTAGAATAAGTTTTACATTTCGTCATGGAAGAATGGATAACCTTGCTGAAAAGGAATCCATAACAATAGGGCCTCCGGCCAGGCGTGCTAGGCATGACAACACCTTGCCAGGTCATATAAAGTCCAAGGTTATAACTCTTGAAAAACGTTCCAACCATCATATCTGACCGAGATTCAAATCTGATTGGTGTCAGGATACCTCAGCCTCAGGATGCCTAAGAAAGAAAAGGTGCAACACAATTGACAAGATGACATTATAAGATTCTCGGGCAATGAACTGTGGAAGCAAGTTCTGAAACAAGAGTTCATCATTAAACCAAGGAGAGGATGAAGAGGTGGCTGATGGAGTTGGCGACAACTCATCGAGATTACTAAAAAGATGGATTCCGACAATTATGTGAAAGGGGATAACATTTGTCAGATCAAGTGATATACTGATGTATGCTCGAGGAAAGCATACACAACCGATCATTGGTTGAAAAGTGCACCCGAAATATGGGCATAGGTAGTACGATCAATGTTAGAATGGTGATTTGATATCCAATACACAAAGAATGTAACTATCATTCATTCACTTACAAGCAATAGGGTTGTTAGAAGTTTTAACTTCAGACATCATAGTTAAATGGCTGGTATCCCGGTTAGAAACAACACGGGGACCAAGATAAGAACGGAGATGGCGAGAAGTATTACGATATCAAGAATTCTTAAGTGGTGGTGAAATTCTTGCAATATTCTTGACATAAAAGATGGTAATACTCCAAGGTAAGAAGAATAATTGCTGGATAGCAAGGAACTCAAGGTATAACACAAAACAAGAACAAGTTTGTGTTGGTGGGAAGGCAATAAAATGGTTGATGAGAATACAAATCATCGAGGGCAAGGATGGTATTTCCCATCACGAATTCAATTGATATCCTAGAAGACCTCAGAATGTTGATGATGATCACGACACATTTGTCGAGAGGTTTCAAGAAGATGTAACCTATCGGCGATGACAGCAAGTCAACGGAATGATGAAGCAAAAAGTTCTTGAAACCATGGGTATGACACAAACTCGAAATCAAGCTTGTTGTTCAAGGACAATTGATATGACGAGGAAGATCAATGTAAGATTTGCTGATCGTCGAAATTTTTGCTCCGGGAAGAAGGACCAGGTAGCACAGTTAAAATCGGCAGGACAAGGATATAGCCAACCAGGCTAGGAATGACGTGATCGAGTTCAAACTCGTAAGTAATGAAGGTAACCAAGATTTGTTTAATCGCGGTGCGGACTTGAGTCAGTTATCGGTGTCTTTGAGTGTTTAATAAC
Organism: Triticum urartu; assembly: GCF_056163025.1. NCBI lineage: Eukaryota > Viridiplantae > Streptophyta > Magnoliopsida > Poales > Poaceae > Triticum > Triticum urartu. The sequence goes on from NC_141877.1 coordinate 518,854,070, forward strand.
TCAGAGCCCGTGAAAAATTGGAATCAGTGGGAATGTAGCACTTGATGAAGAACTCATAAGATGCAACACGGTTCTTAGATATTCTCGAGATACCAGAGGGTAATACTCGATGGTAGATCAAAGTAGAGGTTGGACTGGTGTATTGACTTGCAAAAGACAAGTGCTTTAACTTGTCCGAGAAATAGGATCAAAGAGAAAATATGGTCGGAACCACGATTGCGTAGGATCAATTCATAGATACCAAATGATATTATATCAACGAAACAGTTATTATTGCAAGAAGCTTCTATGGTAGGATCTACATCGTGTCCATGGGCATGAACACAAAGTTCAAGGTCGACTCCCACTTCTTCAATGTATAACCTTCCATTCACCTCTCACCTTTTGAAAATGACATTAGTTGTTGAAAGTTTTACCTGGTGCAATACCAGATAAGTATGACCCGTGAAATCTTTCAGGTTCACACAGAGTAAGGAAGGCATAGGTTTAACCCATCGGGGCATCTTATGAACACATACCTCAAACTTCAGAGTAAATAGTACAAGCTCGAAAGTAGAGTATGGTTATCAAAGCAGAGGATACAAATTACCAAAGACATTATATACCCATGAAAAGGATCACAAGGCTATTGAATATGAAGGACATTATTGCATAAAAATCCAACAAGGAACTGGTGGTCCTCAAGGAATCTGGTGTGAGCATCGGCACTCAAACAGAGTAAGAAAGAATGCAAGGAGATTCGATTATAGAAACAACTGACTAACTCAAAGATCAATTGCAAATGAATTATGATTTACAAAGCGAGGGATCAGAAGCAGACAATCTGATCAAGGATGGATAAGTTCAATAGACTTAGGGGCATAATCGACGGCACTTTGATTGGTCGAGATCCAGCTCGTGTTTAAAATAACGTCTAAGCCGGAAGGATGAATTCTAGGATCTGATTGAGGATTGCCAGCATTCGCAACATATTGCATCGACGGACTTAAAATGTCAATGACAAGGGATGCCAATAAGATTACGAGACTTATGGGATTAACCATAATGCAAGCAATCAAGAATTTCAAGAGCAATAGGTTGCTCAGGATTTTCGGAAGATCAAATGGTATTTCGACGACTTTTTTGAAACACATGAACAACTGGGAATGAGGGGATACTCGATAAGTGTGAGGAATTATCCGTAGGGGTATTCATGTGGCAAAGAAAAGTAAGGTAGTAGGCACAAAGTATTCTTGAAACAATAGAGAGAATTTCAGGGTATCTTATAATATCAAGATCAATTGGGAATAAAAGTAAGAACAACAAGTGTATGTATTTATCCATAGGGATATATCGATGGTAGGAAATTGCAAAAGCAATGGGCACAAATTCTCGAGAGGACATCATAGAGTAACTTCGGAATCTTCTGGTGCAGCAGGCGATCATCTATAATAAGGGGCTCTCCGGGTGAATGTGATCACGAGATCCTAATGTCAGAGTTAGTAAATTCGTTTAACCCAAGTAGAAGAGAGTTCAGAGTCCCAGAGTAAAGATCGAGGAGTAAAAGATCCTAATACCACCCAATTGGCGACGTGGGCCCGTAAGACACATAGACATGTTAGTAAAAGTTTTTCAAAGACTAGACTCAACTTCGGCCAAGGAGTTAGGAAGGGGGATTCCTACAGGCAATCGGCTCTGATACCAACTTGTGAAGCCCCCGATTCAATCGTACACTAACCATACACGCAAACGTGTACGATCAAGATCAGGGACTCATGGGAAGATATCACAACACAACTCTACAAATAAAATAACTCATACAAGCATCATATTACAAGCCAGGGGCCTTGAAGGCTCGAATACAAGAGCTCGATCATAGATGAGTCAGCGGAAGCAACAATATCTGAGTACAGGCATAAGTTAAACAAGTTTGCCTTAAGAAGGCTAGCATAAACTGGGATACAAATCGAAAGAGGCGCAGGCCTCCTACCTGGGATCCTCCTAAACTACTCCTGGTCGTCGCCAGCGGGCTGCACGTAGTAGTAGGCACCACCCGAGTAGTAGTAGTCGTCATCGACAGTGGCATCTATCTCTTGGGCTCCATCGTCTGGTCGCAGCAATCGAGTAGAGAAAGGGGGGAAAGGGGGAGCAAAGCAACCGTGAGTACTCATCCAAAGTACCCACAAGCAAGGAGCTACACTACATATGTATGCATTGGTATCAAATGGAAAAGGGGGGGGGTATCATATGTGGACTGAACTGCAGAATGCCGGAATAGGAGGGGGATAACTAGTCCTTTCGAAGACTACGCTTCTGGTAACCTCCACCTTGCAGCAGAGGAAGCGAGTAGATGGTGAGTTCACCAAGTAACATCGCATAGCATAATCCTAACCGATGATCCTCCCCTCGTCGCCCTGTGAGAGAGCGATCACCGGTTGTATCTAGCACTTGGAAGGGTGTGTTTTATTAAGTATTCGGTTCTAGTTGTCATAAGGTCAAGGTACAACTCCAAGTCGTCCTGTTACCGAAGATCACGGCTATTCGAATAGATTAACTTCCCTGCAGGGGTGCACCACATTTCCCAACATGCTTGATCCCTTTTGTCCGGACACACTTTCCTGGGTCATGCCCGGCCTCGGAAGATCAACACGTCGCAGCCCCACCTAGGCACAACAGAGAGGTCAGTACGCCGGTCTAAATCCTATGTGCGCAGGGGTCTGGGCCCATCGCCCATTGCACACCTGCACGTTGCCTACGCAGCCGGTGAGCAGACCTAGCAACCTCCATTACAAAGGAAGTTGCGTTACGTGGTCGAACTCGGTGTGCGCCGCTCAGTCGCTGATGTCACGAAGGCTTCGGCTGATACCATGACGTCGAGTGCCCATAACTGTCCCCGCTTAGTTGGTTAGTGCGTATAGGCCAGTAGCCAGACTCAGATCAAATACCCAGATCTCGTTAAGCGTGTTATTTTGAAGTATCCGCGAACGCCGACCAGGGCCAGGCCCACCTCTCTCCTAGGTGGTCTCAACCTGCCCTGTCGCTCCGCCTCAAAGTAACAGTCGGGGGCCGTCGGGAACTCAGGCCCACCACTACCTGGATGGAGCCACCTGCCCCTTCAGCCCCCCACATCAGAATCACCGGCGGGTACTCAACGAGCCGACCCGACTTTAGTCACCACCTGTATAGTATGTATATATTCACCTGTGATCAACACCCAACGTGATCACAGACCGATAGTATAGCATGGCAGACTGACAAGAATGTAGGGCCACTGATGATAATCTAGCATCCTATACTAAGCATTTAGGATTGCAGGTAAGGTATCAACAGTTGTAGCAACAATGACAGGCTATGCATCAGAATAGGATTAACAGAAAGCAGTAACATGCTACACTACTCTAATGCAAGCAGGAAAGAGAAGAGTAGGCGATATCTGGTGATCAGGCGGGGCTTGCCTAGTTGCTCTACAGACAGAAATGGGCCCTCGAAGGTGAAGTAGTCGATCACTGGTTCAACCGCGGTCTCGGGGTTTACTGGAAAAGGTAACGGAGGGGGAACACAATAAATAACAGAGCAATCAAATGTAACACAAGGCAAGACGCAACAATACGTTGTGCTAGGGGTGACCTAACGTAGGGATAGTCTATACCGGCGAAGGGGGGAAAACAACCTAGAAAGTATCCCCGGTGTTAGGCATTTTTGGACAGATGAAACAGAGGGGGATTGTTGCATGTTCTCTATGCTAGGGATGTGTGGCGGATGAACGGGCAGCGTATTCAGATTCGTCTCGTCGTTCTAAGCAACTTTCATGTACAAAACTTTTCCATCCGAGCTACGGATTATTTTCTATGAATTTTCAAAGATTTAACATTTACTGGAATTTACTTATTTAACAGAAAAGGGATTTATGACATCAGCATCATGCAATGCTGATGTCAGCAGGTCAACAGGTCGGCTAACCAGTCAAACCAGACAGGTGGGTCCGGTGGGACCCACATGTCATTGACAGTGTACTAACAGGGGGTTAGTTTAATCTTATTAGACTAATAATTGTGCGGGACCTACTGTTAGTGGGTGCTTGGCCATTTAATTAACTAAATTAATTAATTACCAGATTATGTATTTATTTTGAACAGTTTAAAGGAGTGGAGCCCGCATGTCCTAGCCATAGGGGCGCCCAGTCAGCGTTGACCCAAGTCAACGGGGTCAAAGGGGCCCGCGGGGCCCACAGCCAGTGGCACAGGGTGGGACCCACCGGTGCCAGGTCAGCATGGCGGCCGGAGCAACGCCGACGACCATTTCAGCGGCAGAGTGTCGCCGGACTTGGCCGGAAAATGCTACGGTGGTCCGTTCGGGGCGTGCTTAGCCTCATTCGATCGAGCGTTCAACGCCACATCCATCTACGGTGGCGGTGCGCCCGTAAACGGCCGGAAACTATGACGACGAGTGGCGGAGCGGACGCCGGAGTTCGGCCCTCGCACGAACTGCGGCTAGAGTGCACGGCAGGACTACTGGGGAGGCTCTACGGGGTCCTGGCGAGGCCTAGAGCACGGTGGTGAGCTCGGGTGAGCACGACATGGACGAGGACGATGGTGACGAGCTCTGTTGTGGAGTGAGCTTCGGGCAGCGATGGCAGCGGCGACTACGGTGATGGATCCAAGCGGGGAAGCGATGGGAGAGACAGGGTGGCTCACCGGGAGCCGTAAGGAAGTGGCAGTGTGCTCGGGGAGGCGCGGAGCATCCGGAATCGACGGCGACAGACGACGGCGATCCAAGGAAGGAGAAGAAGATGGCGGCAGCGTGGAGGCTTCCCGGCGCATTCGTTCGGCGTAGTCGACATAGTCGACGTCGGGGAGCCGTTCGGGCACGTCGGCGGGGCAATCGGGGCACGGTGGCCGCGGGATTGAGTGGCGGCAGCGGCGAGCTCTCGGGCAAGCTCGCAGCGGGAGCGATAAAGAGAGCGAGGGGGAAAACTGGGGGTAGCTAGGGTTTCCAGGGGCTCGAGGGTGGCCTTAACCGCGCGAGGGCACGGCGGATGGTCGCAGTGTGGCCATCCGCGGCATGGACGAGCGCCCGACGGCCACCGAGTTCGGATGAGCAGTAGGAGGAAGAAGGGAACTCGAGGTGGGATGGGCCGCACCTGTAGCTAGTAGGCCTAAGTGCATAGTAGAACTTAGGCCCCTTTCTATTTTCTTATTTCTTATTTCTATTTTTCTTTATTTATTTTTTTTCCACACTTTATTTTAGTTTCTTTAAAATATCAAGTTAGCACCTAAATTAGTATCATAAAAATAGGCCACTGCCAAACCTATTTTGGACCCAAAATAAATTAGTTTAATATTTTGATACTTTCAAGAGCAATTAAATTATTATTTTAGCCACTGTTTTTAATAAGCTTAGGGCATTTAAACACTTTGTAAAAGGTTTGTTCCACCACCAAAACTAGTTTTAATATCTGAAAACTTTTATTGTTTGCTTGATTTTGAATTTGAATTTGAATCGGTTTCGAACTAACGCAAGATTAGCAACAGTAATCGAAGTGACGTGGCATCATTAGCAGACGGTTGCTGTAGCTTAATTATTCGGGCGTCACATGTTATGATGTTCGGACACACCATTATACTGTGGTGTTCCACGTGGCATGAGTTTGTGAAACTATTCCACATTGTTTTAATCGAAGGCCAAACTCATAACTCAAATATTCGCCTCTGCGGTTAGATCATAGAAACTTTATTTTCTTGTTACGATGATTCTCTACTTCACTCTGAAATTCTTTGAACTTTTCAAATGTTTCAAACTTGTGTTTCATCAAGTAGATATACCCATATTTGCTCAAATCATCTGTGAAGGTCAGAAAATAATGATACCCGCCGCGAGCCTTAACACTCATCGGACCGCATACATCGGTATATATTATTTCCGATAAGTTAGTGGCTCGCTCCATTGTTCTGGAGAACGGAGTTTTAGTCATGTTGCCCATGAGGCATGGTTCGCAAGCATCAAGTGATTCCAAAAACCCATCAGCATGGAGTTTCTTCATGCGCTTGACACCAATATGACCTAAACGGCAGTGCCACAAATATTTTGCACTATCATTATCAACTTTGCATCTTTTGGCATCAATATTATGAATATGTGTATCACTACGATCGAGATTCAATAAACCATTTATTTTGAGTGTATGACCATAGAAGGTTTTATTCATGTAAATAGAACAAAGCTTATGCTTTGACTTAAATGAATAACCGTATTGCAATAAACATGATCCAATCCTATTCATGCTCAATGCAAACACCAAACAACATTTATTTTAGGTTCAACACTAATCCCGAAGGTAAAGGGAGCGTGCGATGGTGATCTTATCAACCTTGGAATCACTTCCAACACACATCGTGTTGATGATATGACTACCAGGAATGACCCGCACAGGAGGGGCCGGGTCAACTACAATGGCGGTTTAAAAGAATAAAGCCCAAGAGTATACAAGATGACGGTTTACGATTAGGCTTATAATAGGCTGTAACGCCCCGAGACCGTTGTGCCAGGTGTCCTCCAGTTATTCACTGTTATTGCCTTGTCATTTGCTTGCATGTCTTGCATTTCATATCATGTCATCATATGCATCGCATTTGCATACATGTTCGTCTCTTGCATCCGAGCATTTTCCCCGTTGTCCGTTTTGCAATCCGGCGCTCCTATGTCCTCCGGTGTCCCTTTCTACCTCTTTTCGTGTGAGGGTGTTAAACGTTTTCGGATTGGACCGAGATTTGCCATGCGGCCTTGGTTTACTACTGGTAGACTGCCTGTCCAGTTTCGTGCCATTTGGACTTCGTTTGTTACTCCAACGGTTAACCGAGGGACCGAAAAGGCCTCGTGTGTGTTGCAGCCCAACCCCCCTCCAAAGTGGCTCAAAACCCACCTAAACTTCCTCCATCACCTAGGTCGTTCGATCACGATCGCGTGGCCACAAACCGCACCTCATTTGGACTCTCCTAGCTCCCTCTACCTATAAATATGTGGCCTCCCCCAAAAAATCCGCGCAGATCAAACCCTACCCTAACTTCCCTCCGCGCCGCCGGACATGTCCGCCCGCCGGCGGATGCGTCCATCCCGCCGCCACCTCACTCCGGCGAATGAGGCGCCGACACGTCACCGCCGCACTGCCCCTCAGCGAACCGGAGCCCGCCACCTGTCCCGCCGGATCGTCTCCGCCGCCGCGGGCCCGCGCGGCCCAGATCCGGCCCATGGGACCCGAACCGCCGCCGCCACGCGCCTGGTCGCCCCGCCGCCTCGGGCACTCCGGGCCACAGCAGCGCGCCGCCGCGCGCGAGCTCGCCGGTCATCACCTGCCAGAGCTTCGCCCCACCGCCTCGCCAGTCGCCTGCGCCGCCTCGAGCCGCCGCCTACTCTGGCCGCAAGTCCGGCCAGCCGCTGCTCTGCCGGATCCCGCTCCGACAATGACGCGTCCAAGCCCGGCCGCCTCCCCGCTACAAGTTCGGCGAACCACCTCGTCACTGGCCCTCTCCTTCCTCATCTCCGGCGAGATCCACGGAGGGTGGATCAGATCCACCACACCCTCCATCCGAACGCACCCTCGCGCGTCCCAGATCTCATCATCCCGCTCCATCATATCCCATTGACTTTCTCGGAGAGGTTGAATTTCCACTAAGTCCCAGTAATTATTTGCATACTTCTTCATGCCATAACTTCATCACCGTTGCTTCGATTCATGCGTGTAGCATAACGAAATGTTCATCTCGATGAGTACTTCATTTCATCTCATTGCATCATTTTCATTTGAGCTCATCTTGATGCCCGAAATGCTGTTGGAAGAGGGCTATGTGATGTTAGTTTCAGATCTGTTATCAGCAAATGCACTTTTGTCATTATTTCCATGATTAACGTGTGCATGCTATGATCCTGAGCTCTACATGAGTTTTGAAGTATGCCATGCCATCTTTATAAGGGCGTATGCCATGTATTTTTGTGATCTCTGTGGTGACTAGCACAAGCATGCAAAGTAGCTCTCGTAATGTTGCTGATTTCAGGGACTTAGAATTTCACTAAGTCCTTTTCCTGCTGTAATTTTTATGCCATGTATTCATGTTGCTACCGAGTGATCCGTGCCTCGTTTGAGCATGGTCAGTAAGGATGTTTTGTAGATATTGTGGTGCTCTATCCATCCATGTATTTGTTGGCATTTATGGAGCACCCTAGCGTGAGTCAATCGAGCTCTACTTTTGCTATAAAATGTTCCTGGCAGATTGTTAACATGTTTAGCAATTTTGCCGAGCTTGTTGTAGTTGATCCATGCATGCTATGTTGTCGTTCTTGCCATGTCTAGCTTCTATGCCATGTCTACTTGCTGGGTGTATGCTTAGTTTGTCATGTATTGCCTCGTAGTGAGTGCTTCGAGCTCGTAAACATGCCTACTTGATATCTGTTTTGCCATGTTCTAGTTTTTCACTAAGTCTGAATCTGTTAACGATAATTGCTATGTTCATGTGGTTGTAATTGTATTTTCTGATCTCTTTTGGCTTATGGTCAGTAAGGGACTTTTGTTGTATGCTTTGAGTAGCTTCATGCCATGCCTTGCTTTGCCGTGATATGTTCCTGTAGCATGTCGTTATCTTGCTCTAAAGATTGCTTCCTGATGTTAAATTCCTGACATGCTGTTAATTTCACTAAGTCTGGAACCAATAATCTTTTGCACTTTTGCCATGCTTGTTTGGACCTGATATTGAGTGAATTAGCCGTAGCTCTGTGTTCATGTTTTGTCAAGCATCAAGAGTGGATCCCTGCCATGTATTTTGATGTTACGTTAGAGTGCTGTAGCATGTTGTTCTTGATGCTTTTAGATGGTCTCGTGCTGTTAATCGCAGACCGATGCCATATTTGTTTTGCTTGCCATTTCCAAACCGTGCATCCGATTCCGGTGATCTTTATATCGATTTCAACCGAAATCAACTCCTCTTTCCTGTGGCACTCTTGGATTTCCATGTTGAGGACAGGTTCAATATTTCCTTTCCAAATCATGCATATGCATCACATATCGCATCCCGCATATCTTTACCATGTTTGCATCATGTTGTTTGAGCATTGCACGTGGTTGATTGTGTTCCTTTTTGCTTGCTGTCTTGCTTTGGGTAGAGCCGGGAGACGAGTACGTGATCGAGGAGCCCGTTGAGTACGCTTACGAGGATCAAGCCAACTCAGAGAACTTTGCAGGCAAGATGACCATACCCTCGAAATCACTTCTATCTTTGCTTGCTAGATGCTCGCTCTTTTGCTATGCCTATGCTATGATACCTACCACTTGCTCATCATGCCTCCCATATTGCCATGTCAAACCTCTAACCCACCTTGTCCTAGCAAACCATTGTTTGGCTATGTTACCGCTTTGCTCAGCCCCTCTTATAGCGTTGCTAGTTGCAGGTGAAGATTGGAGTTTGTTCCTTGTTGGAACATTGTTTATTATTAGGATATCTTTATTATATCTTGTTTATCTTAATGCACCTATATACTTGGTAAAGGGTGGAAGGCTCGGCCTTATGCCTGGTGTTTTGTTCCACTCTTGCCGCCCTAGTTTCTGTCATATCGGTGTTATGTTCCCGGATTTTGCGTTCCTTACACGGTTGGGTCATAATGGGAACCCCTTGACAGTTTGCCTTGAATAAAACTCCTCCAGCAATGCCCAACATTGGTTTTACCATTTGCCACCTAGCCTCTTTTTCCCTTGGGTTTCTGGAGCCCGAGGGTCATCTTTATTAAACCCCCCTGGGCCATTGCTCCTCTGAGTGTTGGTCTGACCGAGTAGACTCCGGGGCCACCTCGGGGCAACTTGAGGGTTAGTTTTACTCGTAGGATGTCTCATCTGAGTGTGCCCTGAGAACGAGATATGTGCAGCTCCTATCGGGATTTCTCGGCACATTCGGGTGGTGTTACTGGACTTGTTTTGCCATTGTCGAGATGTCTTGTAACCGGGATGCCAAGTCTGATCGGATTGTCTTGGGAGAAGGAATATCCTTCGTTGACCATGAGAGCTTGTGATGGGCTAAGTTGGGACTCCCCTGTAGGGTTTTGATCTTTCGAAAGCCGTGCCCGTGGTTATGGGCAGATGGGAATTTGTTAATGTCCGGTTGTAGATAACCTGAAACTTAACTAATATAAAATGCATCAACCGCGTGTATAGCCGTGATGGTCTCTTCTCGGCGGAGTCCGGGAAGTGAACATGATGTTGGAGTAATGCTTGACGTAGGTTGTTCTAGGATCACTTCTTGATCATAGTTGTTCGACCATGCCTTTGCCTCCTCTTCTCGCTCTCTTTTGCGTATGTTAGCCACCATATATGCTAGTCGCTTGCTTCAGCCCCACATCATACCTTTTACCCTTCCTATAAGCTTAAATAGTCTTGATCGCGAGGGTGTGAGATTGTTGAGTCCCCGTGACTCACAGATTACTTCCAAAACCAGATGCAGGGACCGATGATACCGCTCCAGGTTGTGATTCAACTGAGCTCAAGTGGGAGTTCGACGAGGACTCAGGACGATACTACGTGTCTTTCCCAGATGATCAGTAGTGGTGCACAGTTGGGGCGATCGGGGACTATGTTGCATTTGGGGTTTATCTTTATTTTGGTTCTGTAGTCGGACCTTGAGTGTATTTGGATGAATGTAATGTTATTTATGCTATTTGTGTGACATGGCGAGTGTAAGCCAACTATGTATCCTTTTCCCTTATTGTATTACATGAGTTGTTGTGAAGATTACCTCACTTGCGACATTGCTTTCAATGCTGTTATGCCTCTAAGTCGTGCTTCGACACATGGGAGATATAGCCGCATCGAGGGCGTTACATCGGCCCAAGCCCAGAGGCGACTTAAGGCCCATAAGTATAAACCGCCATGTATGAATAAGACTTGTAAAGTAAGGCATGTAAGAGTTGTCACCGAGCCGGATACATTGTATGAGCCGGCCGGGACTCTGTAGGCCGCAGGACGTCAACCCGTGTATATAAGGGGACGACCTGGCGGTGGCTTAGGGCAAGAAACAACAGATCGAGAGCCAAGCTAGCGTATTCGCTCCTTGGTCATTGAAACCTAGCAATACCACATCAACTGGACTAGGTTTTACTTTCACCGCAAGGGGCTGAACCAGTATAAACCTCTCGTGTCCTTTGTCCCGATTAACCCCTTTAAGCTTCCTAGTTGCGATTGCTCCACAACTAAGTCCTTTCTCCAGGACATCTACCGTGACAATTCCACGACAGGTGGCGCCCACCGTGGATTTGAGTTCTTGAAGGTCAGCTTCGAAGGGCTCAAGGGATACGCTGTGGGCCAGATGACCAAGAGTCGTCGCGGTAAGCTCTACATCGACGATGTAGGCTGGGGCCCCGATGCCGGCTTAATTGAGTACGGGTACCGGGTCCCCTTCGGCGGAATCCATGTCTTCATCGGCCGGATCGGCGAGCCGGGCCCTGAGCCGGACATCTGCACCGACCTCATCGAGACGGCTCAGCGTGCGAGACCCACCCGGACTCAGCCCGCCGTGAGGTGTGCCTTCGTGGGTTGCATCCATGGAGGGGAGTTTTCTGAAGGATCTGTGGATGGCGGTGAGACGACTATCTACTCTAACGTGAGTCATCCACAAGTGAGACGGATTCATTGTATCAACTACAAGATGGCGGGCTTGGGGGCTCTTCTGATGGCAGCAGTATTCCGGACCCCTTTGAGCCGTCGAACAGAGCGGGGATCTTCATGACTGGTACGCAGCCTGCTCAAGACTCTACGACTGCGGCAGCGATAACCACCGGGTCGGCAGTGGCCGGGCCAGGAGACCTCGCGCGACCACCAGCTCAGGTGCTGATGGATCTCATGGATAGGATGACGGCCCTGTTGACCGCCGTGGTCGAACCGGCAGATAAGGCTTGGCATGATGCGGAGGTGGCACAGTTACGTGGGGAGGTAGAACAAGCTAATGAAAACTTGGTGGCGGAGGACGTCAGGATGGCTGCAGAGCGGGCAGCTTTGGACGCTCGGGCTCAGCAGCTTCAATGAGAGGCTTTTTGGCTCAGGATGGATCTGAACTCATCAAACGAGGTCATGAGGAGAAGGCACCAGAAGACTCAATCACGTCTGCCTCTGACTTATGATCCTAGGAACCTCTTCCACACACCCGGGGCCGGTCCCAGTAACCCACCGGAGGAAAACCGGATTACAACACCCGGGGCTGGGGCACCGGTTTAGCCGCGGGCAACGGAACCCCCTCGTATGAATACTGCTCCGCCTCATTATACACCAACACCACCGGGTCATTTTTCTAACCCTTTGGAGAATCTGATCACTGCATCGTCATGTTTGGTGGCTCTCCCGATGGAAGGCGACTCTCCGACGGTGATCGAAACAAGAAGGATCCGAGAACTTCTTCAGACGGCTCTTGCACAGCAGGAGTCATACTCTTACAGTCGATACATGATTCATTCAACCCCTCACCCAAGACGGAGCCCAAGCTATACCAATCATATGGATTCAGCAGCCGTGTCAAGCAACGCCCAGCGCTGTAACCAGCCACGCAGGCATGACCCGGCGCATGATGGAGCTCTTAACTTGGTTGACTAGGATAGGATCTGCCAAGAGGCTGAGCAGGCGGTTCAACAGGCAGCTGAGCAGGCGGCTCACCAAGCTTTTCCAGTTTATCCAACGACCTCTGTTGAAGCAGGTGTGACCACGAGGACTGGAGGTGTCCCTTGCTTGGTGCCGGCTCTGCGTAATGAGCGCTGCCAAAGGATTTTAAGGGGCCTCGTAAGGTGCCTAATTACACAACTGACTTACAGCCCGGGGCATGGATTGAAAGTTACGAGATGCCCATGGAGTTATTGGAGGTCAGTGACGCAACGATGGCCAAGTACTTCACCATGATGTTGGATGGAACAGCTCGCACTTGGTTGAAGGGGCTGCCACCCAATTCCATCGGCTCATGGGTAGAGTTAAAAGCCCGGTTTATTCAGAACTTCAAAGATACTTGCAAGCAGACCATGTCGATTGTGGACTTAAGTAATTGCAAACAAGAGGAAGGTGAATCCATGACCCATTGGGTGCGCCGGGCGAAGGAAATAATACATTCATCTGATAAGATGGATGCCGGCTCCGCGGTCTTAATGTTGGAGAAAAATTGCCGTTTTGAAGCTCTGAAACAGAAGCTGGGGCGGCTCAAGCGTGATTGTGATGACATGGGCCAGCTGATGGCGGCTCTCGTCAAATACGACGACTCTGATAGTACCAAGGATCCCACGTCTGACAAAGAGAAGGCAGGGAAGGGAAAGAATAACGACAATGGCAAGGGCCACTAGCATAACGTGGCAAATCAAGGAGTTAATAATAAACGTAAGGCTGATGGTAGTCCGGAGTTTGTGGCTAACACCAACACATAGGGTAATAATCAGCAACGTAAGGGGAGGCCACCCCCTCGGTTCGGTGGGTCAGGTCCCACTCTTGAGGAGTTGTTAAATGAGCCTTGTCCAAGGCACGATACTCAGCAGAAACCAGCCACTCACTTATGCAAGGACTGTACGATCATGAAGGCTTTCAAAAATTCTAACATGTTCAACGGTAATCATGGACCAGGCGGCGGCTCAGGCAGTGGCGGCTTTCATGGCCAGGGCCCTCAAGGCAATCAAGGCGGCTATAATCAGCAATCTGGCCAAGGTAGTCAGCAGGAGCAGCAATCCGGGTATCAGAGTAACCCAAAGCAGCTGAACAGCGGGCAGTATCACGTATTCACCACCAGTTTATGCAAAAGGGACCAGAAACTTCATAAGAGAGCTGTGAACGCTGTTGAACCGGCAGTTCCACGTTATTTGCGATGGTCTGAGCAGCCTATTGTGTGGCGTAGGGAAGATCACCCTCCCCGGGTTGATAATCCGGGTCACCTGGCCTTGGTGGTGGCACCTCAGGTTGGTGGATATAAGTTCACAAAAGTGCTGATGGACGGGGGCAGTAGCATCAACATCTTGTATTATGAGACTTCCCGACGCATGAGGTTGACTGATAAGATTCTTAAGATGTCCAACACTATTTTCCATGGAGTACTGCCTGGTAAGTCGGCATATCCAGTTGGTAAGATTGAACTGGAAGTAGCCTTTGGAGATGAGCATGATTCTAGGGATGAGAAGTTAACTTTTGAAGTGGTCAAACTCAAAAGCCCGTATCACGCTCTGTTCGGACAGCCGGCTTATGCTAAGTTCATGGCACGACCGTGTTATGTTTATTTGCAACATAAAATGCCGGGTTATAAGGGCACCATCATAGTGCATGGAAGTCGGAAGATAGCCTTGGAATATGAAGAAGGTGATGCTGCTTACGCCGAATCTGTTTGTGCAATAGAAGAATTGAAGTTCTACAAGGATAATGTTGACCCGACGGACATGACGTCTTTGAAAAAGCCGACCACGGAGCATGAGCCGGTGATGAAATTTAAGTCGGCCGATGACACCAAGCTTGTTGATTTTGTTCCAGGCGATTCATCCAAGCAGTTCAGTATCAGTGCCAATCTGGATCCCAAATAGGAAAGCGCGCTCATCGAGTTCATCCGTGAGAACCGGGACATCTTTGCACGGAAACCTTCTGACATGCCGGGTGTAGCGAGAGAACTCGCTGAGCACACTCTCAATATTGATCCGAAATTCAAGCCGGTTAGACAGTTTCTTCGACGGTTTAATGAGAAAAGGCGGAAAGCTATTGGTGAGGAGGTGGCTCGGCTCTTGGCGGCCGGGTTTATTGTTGAAGTTTTTCACCCAGAGTGGTTGGCTAACCTGGTGCTTGTGCTAAAAAATAACGACACCTGGCGTATGTGTGTGGATTACACAGATTTAAACAAGGCTTGTCCGGCTGATCCTTTTACTCTCCCTCGTATTGATCAAATCATTGATGCTATGGCGGGTTGTGAGCGTTTGAGTTTTTGGACGCTTATTCTGGCTATCATCAGATCAAGATGGCAGTTAAGGACTAGGAGAAGACGGCTTTCATTACCCCGTTTGGAGCTTTCTGCTATGTGTCTATGCCTTTTGGGCTTAAGAGTGCCCAGGCGACTTATCAACGGTGTGTGCAGAACTGTCTTCATAATCAGATTGGGCGTAATGTTCATGCTTATGTGGACGATATCGTGGTGAAATGAAGAGAGAAGGAAACTCTGGTAGATGATCTAAAGGAAACCTTTGGTAACCTCCGGGTCTACAAGATAATGCTTAACCCGGCCAAGTGCGTTTTTGGAGTCCCAGCTGGCAAGATTTTGGGTTTTTTGGTGTCTAACAGAGGCATTGAGGCTAACCCAGAGAAAATTAAGGCGATTACGTCTTTGGCTAAGCCGGCGTGCATCAATGACGTTCAGCGGCTGGCGGGCCATGTCGCAGCTTTAAGCCGGTTCATAAGCCGGTTAGGTGAGAAGGCTATGCCGTTGTATCAAATGATCAAAAAGATGGATGATTTTGTTTGGAGTGATGCTGCTAACTCTGCCTTTGAAGATCTGAAAAGACAGCTCGCCGAGCCGTCGGTTCTTGCTGCTCCCGTTGAGAATGAGCCACTGTTGTTATATGTGGCTGCTAACACGTGTGCTGTCAGTGTGGCCATTGTTGTAGAGCGCAAGGAGGCTGGAAAGGAATATCTGGTTCAACGGCCGGTTTACTACGTTAGTGAGGTACTCATTGAGTCCAAGCAGAGATATCCACATTGGCAGAAGCTTGTTTATGGGGTGTTCATGGCTAGCAGGAAGCTTAAGCATTACTTTCAGGGTCATCCTATCACTGTGTTTAGCTCTACTCCTTTAGGAGATATTATTGAAAATAAAGAAGCCACGGGACGAGTCGCAAGTGGGCCATTGAACTTGGGTCTCATAGTTTAAAGTATGTGCCACATACTGCCATCAAATCTCAAGCACTGGTGGACTTCATTAACGATTGGACGGAGTTGCAGATACCTGAAGAGAAGCTAGACAGCACATATTGTATGATTCATTTTAATGGGTCCAGACAATTGGAAGGCTCGGGGGCTGGAGTTGTTTTTACTTCTCCTTGAGGTGACAAATTTTGTTATGTGTTGTGATTGATGTTTCCTTGTACTAACAACGCAGCTGAGTATGAGGCCTTACTCCATGGTCTTCGAATGGCTAAAGAAATGAGTTTAAGCCGGGTACGGTGCCTTGGCAACTCAGATTTGGTGGCTCAGCAAGTATCAGGCAAGTGGGATTGCAAGGATCCTCTCATGGCGGCTTATCGCCGTGAGGTCGACGCTGTTGCTGGACACTTCAAGGGTTATCAAGTGGATCACATTGACCGCAGAAAGAACGAACCGGCCGATGCTTTAAGCCGGTTGGGACCTCAACGTAAGCTGGTGCCGCCTAACACTTTTTTAGATGTTCTACATAACCCTTCTATCAAGTTGCCTATAGAGGAAGACTTGGCCGTTCCAGACCCGGAAGCACAATTGGTGGCGGCTCTTCATGTCATTCTAGATTGGACAGTGCCTTATTTGGCTTATATGACCCGGGGCGAGTTGCTGGAGGATGAGACCTTAGCTAGACAGATAACCCGGCCCTGTTCTTCCTTTAATAGAAGGACACTTCATGCTTGATGCATCTCTTACCGTAGCTTACCTACCATGATCATCACAAATCTTTATGCGCAAAGAACTGATCTGTCTGTCAAAAATTGCTTCAGTTCTGCATCCCTTCAAGATCCAATTATTTTTGCTTTTCTGTCTTATCTCTAGATCCGAAAGTTTTATACATCATTGTGAGATCTGTTTCTCCTCGCACCAATATAAGCGATTTGACATTGGATAAATAGTCTATGCCATTAGCCCTCTGATAAACCGGAAGAGCATGTTGCCTTCATAATTACACTCCGGTTTAACAGTATCTGATCAATCCCGCGCTAGCATTACCTTCTTTCTCATTATACTAGTCTCCGGGTTGTACCATTAGTTATATCAGTACGTTTCTTACTCCCTTGTATCTTGTGTATGATCATGCATAGTTTATAAACCGGCCTTTTATTTTCAGTTTGTTTGCTTTGCAACGGCCAAACAATTCACTGCCTGCAACTGGGCTCGTTCCCGGGTTACCGAGGCTCAACTGGATGAGATGGTTAGCATCGGCTCTCTGCCTAAGAAAACTAAGATCAAATGGTGAGTCCCAGGAACTGAGAATCCTCCAACCCCAAGACAAGGCGAAGTGGCAATCTTTGTTGACCATATAGGCCGTGGTTTCAAACCGCCAGGGTCAAAATTTTATCGAGATGTGCTTGCCAGCTTCCAACTGCATCCACAAGATATTGGTCCCAACTCAGTCTCCAACTTATGCAATTTCCAAGTCTTCTGTGAAGCCTATTTACAGGAAGAACCAACTGCAGAATTGTTCCGGGATTTCTTTCACTTAAACCGGCGCACAGAGTTTGTGAATGGCCCGAATACAGAGCTTGGTGGTGTCTCGATTCAAAAGCGGAAAGAAGTGGAATTTCCTCATGCCAAACACCGTAGCCACCCCAAGGAATGGAACCAAACATGGTTCTATTGCAAAGACACTTCGCCTGAAAATGAGAATCCCCTCCCCGGCTTCCGAGATCATAGATTATCCAATACTCACCCAATGACACAACGCCTGAGCTCTTCAGAAAGGGCAAAATACGCTCCTCAAATCGCCAAGCTCCAGGCCTTTATGGCAAACGGTTTAACAAGTGTGGATTTTGTACGCTGTTGGATATCCTGGAGCATCTTGCGGCTAAGCCGGCGTCCCGGTTTAATGTGCGAATATACCGGTGAAGTTGACGATCCTCAACGCCACTGCAACATCCAATTATCCAAGGAAGAAGTTACTGAAAGGGTGAAGAAAATTCTGAATGAATCGGAACTGGTCTGTAGTCAAACCGGTCTGAATCCCTTCTACACCAAGAACAAACCGCCTGCTGTAAGCATTACACTTCCTCTTCATCTCTAATATATTTGACTTATACAAGCTGTAACCCTTCTTCTTTATATGTATATGGTGATGACCCTTTCTGGAAACGAAAATCCATAGAGAAAGTGGCAAAGCCAACTGGAGATAAAGTGGCCAAACCAACCTGCCCGAAGACCAAAGCCGTAAAACGGACATCAAAGCGGAAAACGGCTGACCGGATTACTATGGAACTTGATGATGATACTGATGACCCAGAAGTTGAGGTAGAACTTGACTCACTTGGCTCTCTTTTTATGCATCTTGTTAACAATGATCTTCCTCAGGAGGAGGCCGAAGCTAGTCAGGCTGAGGACGTAGAGGTAATTACCCTTTACTCCGGTTCAGACTCTATGCCAACACAAAAAACTCGCCAAACAATCCAGAAAGTAAGCATTTCTCATCCTGTTGCTCACTTGGATCCAACATTTATTTTGAAGACTCAACAGCATGAGGCTCGCCGGACAACCCGGCATAGTGGCCAACAGGTCACCTCTACCGGTTTACTTGATACTCCGGTTCGGAAGCGTCGGTCTGAGGTCTCTCCTACTTCTGACCATTCTTACCCCAAGGCAGGTTATTTCAGACAGCCTCTTAATCCATCCGATTCAAATTATCAGGTGACACCTCCTTCCTCTTCTGGTGAATCGACAGCAACTCAACTCCCCCCTTTGAAAACTGTGGCTGGGTGAGTTACGAAAAACCTTTCCTTTCAATGCACCCTACATCTTTTGAACAGGATGTTAACCCTTTTTATTCTGTTCGCAGGGCCAAAGCCAGACCCAACAAGAAAGCTCGGGTCACCAATCCACCAGAAAACCCTGTTGCTGAAGAAGAAGAAGAACCAAGAGGTGAACCGGAGCAAACAGGTGAACCGGAAGGCCTCCATCCTGAAACCACTTTTGATGATCCGCCCCTTGATGGCCAACATACTGACGAACCCACAGATGCTGAGCCTGCCGCCCCTGATGCTGAACCGGCAGAACCAAACCGGGCTAATCCTATGAAAGACACTGACATTCCATCATCATCCACCCAAAATCCTGAAGGCCAAGGCGATGAAGTTATTATTACTAGAGCAGGCCACAGTTCTCCTGGTCATCCCGTCATTTTGGCTCAGCATAGTGCCAACGAAGAGCAAATTGCCAGGATAAAGGTAAATGGAGCAGGGACTTATCAAACTTTGCTCATCTTAACGCTGATGAGCTTCATTCCGGCTTCTTGAACTGTCTGCACTCAAACCGGGATTATGAAGCCGGTTTGGTGAATTTGATGAAAGAACGATATGAGGTAAATTCTTCTCCCTTGCACATTGATTTATAGCTGAAATACTATTCCAAGTAGCCCCCAAGAGCCGTTTTATGATTGTCAATCATAAACCGGGTCTTTGTAACACTTTAAGCATCCCATCATTAATCCTTGCCAAGGCGTGTCTTCAATCATAGATAAAACTCATGTTTGAAAAATTAGATGACGTTCTATAGCATAGCCCCCAAAGGCTGGTTTAACTTGGCAAGTTAATCCGGTTTTTAATCCACGCCGCCAATTTAGAACAAACGTACATTAGCCCCCAAGTGTCAAGGATAATGCTTGCATTGTTCTGGAGACTTGCATAGAAGGTAGTATTTGAGAGCAAATAAGCATTAGCCCCCAAGTATGAAGTGGATAACTTGTTATATGCTTTATACTTAGTGCATATATATGTTGTTTTGTTGAAGATACCTTCAATGTTGCAGGCTAAACTGAGAAGCAAAGATGCCAAAAACTCTGACTTGCAAGAAAATGTGAAGTCGCAACAAGCCGAAGCTGCAAAAGCCAAAGAGGAGCTGACCCAGGCCCTAGCCGGAATGGAAAAATTGAAAGAATCCTTCAATCAAGATCGTGCTGCATGGGAAATCGAAAAAGCCGGTTTGACCAAAAGAGCCGTAGATGCCGAGGAAGCCCTGAAACCGGTGGTTGAAGAACTAGCCAGTTTGAAGCGCCAAATCAATGCTATGACCTCTGCTATCTTTGGTAAGTATCTGCTTATGTATGTTGCATCAGTCAACGAATCGTAAAACTGACCACGATGTTGAAAAAATCTTTGACAGGAACTCGGATCACTCATCTTGGTGCAGATATGCGGATGAAGCTCAAAGCGGCATATACATTGGTTGAGCAGCTATACTCTGGATCTCAGCGAGCCATTAGTATAGCAGCTTATAACAAACCGGCGCCAACGTTGATTAAGGAAACCCTTGAGAAGCTGGGCATGTTACCGGCGCGTATTGCTGAGTTGAAAAGAGCCGCTGCAAGAGCCGGAGCATTAACTGCCCTTATTCGAGCCAAGGCCTGGATTCCAGATCTTGAAGCGGAGGATATCATTAAAGGGTATCCAGGTGTTAGAGAAGATGGTTCAAACTTTGACAATGATGATCTTCGGCGGTTGACCAAACAGATGCGGCCAGCGGCCAGCAAATTAATTGAGGACACCGATTTGTCCCATTTTCAACCGTTTTATGATGCAGAAGGGAAAAGACAGCTGGCTGAGATACATGAAGTCGAAGAACTTGTGCCTCCGATTCGTAAGCACACTTATGCCCCTGATATTAACTCTTCTAATCTTATCCATGAGGAAGCAATATTCCAAGCTTTAACCGGAATCGATTGGTCAACGGCTGATTTCCAGCGGCTGGGGAGGGATGAAGAAGTGCCTACACCAACTGATCCACAACTGTCAAACCATCGTGATGAAGAGTCTTGATCCGGTCGCCGGTTTATATGGCTACTGTGAAAAACAATGGCACCATTGAGCCGCTTTAACGCTTCATGTAATAGGATAGCTGAAACTTTGTTTATCTGCCATGCCATCGAGCATGCTTTATAACCCTTTGTGACAATCTGTGCCGCCCTTCAGGATATATTTTATGCATAGTCTATGATGACTTGCCTGGGTACAAAAAACTTAAAAGTGTCTAGCGGTTTACCGCTAAACATGTCATAATATCCAAGAAGTATATAGTACTTGAGCTGAATAATCAAGTGTTTGTACAAAAAATAATGTACAGAACATACCTCATTGAGTGAGCAAACATGTATACAGCAAAGGTGTTTAACACCAACCCGATACGTTTGATAATCTCATCTTCATAATGCTGGTCTATCTATTAGACCGGACCGGTATACCTACCGGATTTTCTTCATAACACTGGTGATTTAGTCAAACCAGACCGGGTCAGTGACCGCCAGTCTATAATTGATCATGAGCCAACAACTGGTGGTTGGAAAGCAAGCCGGATCAAGGGTGCCGGTTTATCAAAAAATACTTATGATTGTCAACAAACAAAATTCAAATAGGAAAATATGCGAGGCTTTTTACGAGCTGCCAGGCTCCAAATCGAGGCTTTTCATGGGATGCCAGGTCTCTGAGTTAAACCATTTAACAAAGCCTTTTAAGATGGGCCTCCAATTAACCAATCACCGTTTTAACTATGACAAGTTCAGGGTCTATAAAAGATTGACTTGTCAAACGTTCGATGGGTCATGCCAGGATTACCTGGATAGGAGTGGCTTACTTGATGAAGGCAGGTTAACCCGGGGTTTTAGGTGAATACACCAGGCTTCCAAGCCGTGGCTTGATAGCCAATTATGAGGGTCCTTTCAAACTCTTTGTTGCTTTGCAAAAAAGAGCCCCCAAGTAACTTTGTGAGCGATGCTCAGCGTGTGCCTATGTTTGAGTTTGTACGGTGTACAATACTCTCTTTGGCTCCACAAATTTTTCCTTGTGTGGCTGAAATGCCTATCAAGAGGTGTAGCTGTGGTTCAAACATGACCAAGCCCCCTAGTGATTTTCTTTATCTTTATGCAATTGCTAAATTCGGTTTAACCAAGACTCCGCTTTGACCGTTAACTTGTAAAAGCACACATATGATATAAGAAAGAACAGATACCCCGCTTATAACGGAGGCTCCAGTTTATTATATGGTATATACACTGTCATAAATATGTACAGGTGAAAAAGCCTATGGCTTCAAGTATAGTAAGGCCGAAGGAGAGCTATGTTCCATGGCCGCTTTGTCTCCTCCTCCGATTGACGTGAGTCTTCATGCTCTCGAACATCAATGAGGTAGTAGGATCCGTTGTGCAGATTTTTGCTGACCACAAAGGGTCCTTCCCAAGGGGGGGATAACTTATGCATATCAGTCTGATCCTGGATGAGCCGGAGCACCAAGTCACCTTCTTGAAAGTTTCTAGTTTTAACCCGGCGGCTGTGATAACGTCAAAGATCTTGTTGATAAATCGTCGAACACGTTGCTGCAAGATCCCGCTCTTCATCCAACAGGTCCAGAGAATCCTGACGTGCTTTCTCATTATCAGCTTCAACATAAGCTGCCACACGGGGCGAATCGTGATGGATGTCACTAGGAAGAACCGCCTCTGCTCCATAAACCATGAAGAAAGGCGTGTAACCCGTAGACCTATTGGGTGTGGTGTTGATGCTCCATAACACAGAAGGTAGCTCCTCAACCCAACAACCCAGCGTCCACTTTAAGGGAACCATAAGCCTTGGTTTGATACCCCGCAGAATTTCTTGATTTGCCCTTTCTGCTTGACCATTAGATTGGGGTGAGCCACTGATGCTAGATCAAGCTGGATGTGCTCACGTTGACAGAATTCTTCCATCTCTCCTTTTGACAGGTTAGTGCCATTATCTGTTATAATGCTATGTGGAAAGCCAAACCGGAATATCACCTTTTTGATGAATTGAACCGTCGTGGTTGCAGTACACTTGTTGACTGGCTCTGCCTCTACCCATTTAGTGAATTTATCAACTGCTACTAACAGATGGGTCTTCTTGTCCTTGGAGCGCTTGAAGGGTCCAACCATATCCAGCCCCCAAGTGGAAAACGACCACGTAATTGGAATCATCCGCAACTCTTGAGCCGGAACATGCGCACGGCGGGCAAACTTTTGACATCCATCACATCTTTTGACTAAATCCTCCGCATCAGCATGCGCCGTCAACCAGTAAAAACCGTGGTGAAAAGCTTTAGAAACCAACGACTTTGAACCGGCGTGGTGACCGCAATCCCCTTCATGAATTTCTCGGAAAATCTCACAACCTTCTTGAGGAGAAACGCATCGTTGAATCTCTCCTGAAACACTGTAACGATGAAACTCCCCATTGAGTATGGTCATGGACTTGGAACGCCGGATTATCTGTCGAGCCAATGTTTCCTCAGCTGGTAACTCGTGCCGGTTCATGTAATCCAGATATGGGATCGTCCAATCCGGTATGGCATGCAGAGCTGCCACCAATTGAGCCTCCGGATCAGGAACAGCCAAATCTTCTTTGGTTGGTATTTTGACTGACGGATTGTGCAATACATCAAGAAAGACATTGGGCGGAACCGGTTTACGTTGGGAACCAAGACGACTTAAAGCATCCACCGCTTCATTCTTCCGTCGGTCTATATGGTCCACCTGATAACCTTTAAAGTGACCAGCCACTGCGTCCACCTCTCGCCGATATGCATCCATGAGTGGGTCCTTAGAATCCCAAGTGCCAGACACTTGCTGAGCCACTAGATCTAAATCGCCGAAGCACTTAACCCGGCTCAAATTCATCTCTTTAGCCATCCGAAGACCGTGGAGTAAAGCCTCATATTCAGCTGCATTATTAGTACAAGGGAACATTAAACGGAGGACATAACAAAACTTATCACCTTGTGGGGAAGTTAATACGACTCCAGCCCCCGAACCCTGTAGCTGTCTGGACTCATCAAAATGAATAGTCCAATATGTATTATCTGGTTTCTCCTCAGGTACCTGTAACTTCGTCCAATCGTTGATGAAATCTATGAGTGCCTGGAACTTGATCGCCGTGCGGGGTATATATTTGAGCCCGTGGGGTCCAAGATCGATGGCCCACTTGGCAATCCGGCCAGTTGCCTCTCTGTTTTGAATGATGTCGCCCAGAGGAGCTGAACTGACTACTGTGGTAGGATGGCCCTAAAAATAGTGTTTGAGCTTCTGGCTTGCCATAAACTCCCCATACACCAGTTTCTGCCAATGCGGATACCTCTGCTTTGACTCAATGAGCACCTCACTGATATAATAAACCGACCATTGAACCGGATACTCTTTGCCAGGCTCCTTGCGCTCTACCACAATGGCTACGCTGACAGCACAGGCATTAGCAGCCACATATAATAATAATGGCTCTTTATCGATCGGTGCTGCCAGCACGGGTGGTTCCACGAGCTGTTTCTTCAGATCTTCAAACGCCTTATCAGCTGCTTCACTCCAGACAAAGTTATCCATTTTCTTGAGCATCTGATATAAGGGGATGGCCTTCTCTCCAAGGCGGCTGATAAACCGGCTCAAGGCTGTAATCCGGCCGGCCAGACGTTGCACATCGTTAATACACGCCGGTTTAGCCAAGGACGTAATTGCTGCAATCTTTTCCGGATTAGCCTCAATGCCTCTGTTTGAAACTAGAAAACCTAAGAGCTTGCCTGTCGGGACACCGAAAACACACTTCTCCATATTGAGCATCATCTTATAGACCCGGAGATTGTCAAAAGTTTCCCGTAGATCATCTATCAAAGTCCCCTCCTTTCTGGATTTGACCACAATATCATCTACATACGCATGAACATTGCGCCCAATTTGCTTATGAAGGCAATTCCAAACACATCGCTGGTAAGTTGCCTGGGCACTCTTGAGTCCAAAGGGCATGGAAACATAGCAGAAGGCTCCAAAGGGAGTTATAAAGGCTGTCTTCTCCTGGTCCTTAACTGCCATTTTGATCTGATGATAACCAGAGTAAGCATCCAAAAAACACAAACAGTCACAACCCGCCGTAGCATCAATTATCTGATCAATGCGAGGGAGAGCAAAGGGGTCTACAGGGCAAGCCTTGTTTAAATCTGTGTAGTCCACACACATGCGCCAAGTGCCATTTTTCTTAAGAACCAGCACCGGATTGGCTAACCACTCTGGATGAAAAACTTCAACAATAAACCTAGCAGCCAACAAACAGGCAACCTCTTCACGTATAGCCTTGCGCCTTTCCTCGTTGAAGCGGTGGAGGAACTGTCGGACCGGCTTGAATTTGCTCAGCGAGTTCTCTCGGTACACCTGGCATGTCAGAAGGTTTCCATGCAAAGATGTCCCGATTCTCACGGATGAACTCGATGAGCGTGCTTTCCTATTTGGGATCCAGGTTAGCGCTGATGCTGAACTGTTTGGATGAATTGCCAGGGACAAAGTCAACCATCTTAGTGTCTGTAGCTGATTTGAACTTCAATGCTGGATCATGTTCCGTGGTTGGATTTTTTAAGGAGGTCATGTCTGTCGGATCAACTTGCTCCTTATAGAATTTTAACTCCTCCGTGGTACAAACCGAGTCAGCATAAGCCGCATCGCCTTCTTCACACTCCAAAGAAATCTTTCTACTTCCATGTACTGTGATAGTCCCCCTATGACCTGGCATTTTAAGCTGCAGGTAAACATAACATGGCCTTGCCATAAACTTAGCATAAACCGGCCACCCAAACAAGGCGTGGTACGGACTTTTGATCTTCACCACATCAAATGTCACTGTTTCTGACCTTGAATCATAGTCATCTCCAAAAGCTACCTCCAAAGCTATCTTACCAACAGGATATGCAGACTTACCAGGCACCACACCATGAAATACCGTATTCGACGGTTTAAGATCCTTATCTGTCAACCCCATACGGCGGAACGTATCATAATACAGAATATTGATACTACTTCCCCCATCCATGAGCACTTTAGTGAACTTGTATCCCCCAACTTGAGGGGCTACCACCAAGGC
The DNA here is from genome assembly GCF_056163025.1 of Triticum urartu. Classification (NCBI taxonomy): domain Eukaryota; kingdom Viridiplantae; phylum Streptophyta; class Magnoliopsida; order Poales; family Poaceae; genus Triticum; species Triticum urartu. The sequence continues at coordinate 518,879,855 of NC_141877.1, forward strand.
CAAATGACCTGGATTATCATCCCGGGGTGGGTGATCCTCTCTGCTCCACAAAATAGACTGCTCCGACCAGCGTAAATACTGAGGTACTGCCGTCTCAACAGAGTTGACTACCCTTTTGTGAAGCTTCTGATCACGCTTGCACAAACTAGTAGTGAAGACATGATATTGCCCGTTGTTCAGTTGTTTGGGATTGCTCTGATAACCCGACAGCTGCTGCTGCTGACTCCCCTGATGGTTGTAACCTCCCTGGTTGCCTTGGTGTCCTTGATTGACGTGTCCGGTTTGATTGCCTGGAAACCCTGAACCGGAACCACCGCCTCCGTAACCCGGCCCTTGGAAACCTCCTCCTGAACCGCCGGGCGGGCCGTTGTCATATTGGAACATATTGGAATTCTTGAAATCCCGCATGATATAACAATCTTTCCAGAGATGTGATGTCGGTTTCTCCTTCGATCCATGCTTTGGACAGGACTGATTTAACAAACGCCCCAAATTGTTGCCTGGGCCTCCACCCCTCTGGGGCTACTTGCCTTTAGGGCGCTGGCCATTCTCCTGCGCGTTGGTATTTGCGACAAAGTCCAAACCACTGTCGGCCTTGCGCTTACAGCGTTTCCATGGCCTGCCGGATTGTGTTGTTGGCCTTTGGCATTGCCGGTCTTCTTACCCTTCTCCGGTTTGTCCTCCTCTGAATCCGGATCCTTGTTATTATCAGAATCAGCGTATTTAACTAAAGCGGCCATGAGTGTTGACATGTCGTTGCAGTGACATTTGAGCCTTCCCAACTTCTATTTCAACGGTTTGAAATGGCAATTACCCTCTAACGTTAACACTGCGGTGTCTGCATTGATACGATCTGACGAATGCAAAATCGCCGAGACCCGTTTGACCCAATGGGTCGTGGACTCCCCTTCCACTTGGACACAAGCGGCCAGATCTACAATTGACATCGGCTGCTTACACGTATCCTTGAAGTTCTGGATAAATCGGTGCTTCAGTTCGGCCCATGATCCAATAGAGTTGGTTGGTAAGCTCTTCAACCAAGTGCGAGCTGTTCCTTCCAACATCATGGTGAAATATTTAGCACACATTGCCTCGTCCACATCTAACATCTCCATTGCCATCTCATAGCTCTCCACCCACGCCTCTGGCTGCAAATCGGTGGTGTAATTTGGTACCTTACGAGGTCCCTTGAAATCCTTGGGTAGTCGCACATTACGCAAAGCAGGAGATAAACACGGTACCCCTAAGGAGCTGAACATCGCCCCTGGCTCCAAGGAGGCAGTGGGGTGAACCGGAGTATGCTGTCGTGCCTCGTGTCGAGCTATCAACTCGGCCTCTCGACGTGCGCGACCATGGTCCACAACATCTTGCGCATTAGCACCTCCCCTAGCCGGGTTGTTCCCTCGTGGCGAATTTCAGCGGCGTGCACTACTGGACACAGCTGGTTCTCTTCCACGTGTCTGCTATAACTCCGGCTTGTGCAGGGAGTGGAGTGAATCCTCTCACGGCTGTGAGAATATGCTTGCTGTTGATTTAGTGCTGTCTGAAGGAGATCCCTGGCCCGACGTGCTTCCACTGCAACTGGTGACTCGCCGTCGGTTGGGAGGGCCGCCAGGCATGACGCGGCGGCCACAATGTTGTCCAACGGGTTGGAATAATGCCCGGGCGGCGTCGATGGTACAATGTTGTTCTGGCAAGGCAGGTCTGTCGTGCGCGGCTGAACCGGCGCTCCTGCTCCCGGCGCCCCCGCTCGGTTTAGTGTGGGTTGGTTACCAGCTCCTGCGCCTGGCGTGTTGAAAAGATTCTGCGGCTCATAAACCGAAGGGAGACATGATCGGTACCTTCTTCTCATGACTTCCTCTGAAGCATTCTGATCCAGTCTAATCCGGTAAGCTTGTGCTTCCAACTCGGCTCGCTCCGTAGCCATCCTGGCGTTCTTTGCTGCCAGGTCCGCTTTGGCCTGGGCTATCTGATCTTTCACCTTTGCAATCTCCACATCGTGCTGATCCCTGGCTTCTGCGTCTACCTCCGCGGACATCAATTTTTCCAGAGCGTCGAACAAATCAGATAAGACCTGGGCCGGAGGTGGCGCCGAGCTTCCTGCCCCTGCTGGTGTGGCCGTTGTTGAACCGGAGAGCATTGCTGCAGCGGTAGATGAATGAGGCGCCGATTGTGTGCCGGCCATGAAGATGGCGGCCCGGTTTGGCAGGCCGGGGGAATCCGGAATACTGTTGCCCTCGGATCCTCCCTCAATCCGGCCGTCCTGCAACTGGTAAAGCGATTCGGTTTCTCCGGAAGACTCGTCATCAGAGCAGACTACGGTTTCTCCATCGGACACCAGTCCGTCCTCGTACCCTGATCAATGGACGACACCCATGAAAACATGCCTGGTCTCGGGCTGAACCAGTGAAGAACTTGCACGCCAAGCCGTTTCGATGATGTCGGTGCAGATGTACGGCTCGGGGCCCGGTTCGCCGACCTTGCCAATGAAGACGTGAATCCCACCAAAGGGGACGCGGTACCCGTATTCGATTGAATCAGCCTCGGGACCCCATCCTGCGTTGTCGATGTAGAGCTTGCCGCGGCGACTCTTCGTCATCCGGCCCACAGCGTATCCCTTGAGTCCATCGAAGCTGCCCTTCAAGAACTCAAAACCATCGTGCGATAGCCCCACGGTGGGCGCCAACTGTCATGGGTTTGTCACGGCAGATGTCCTTGTGAAAGGACTTAGTCATGGAGCCATCGCAACGCGTTAGGTTAAAGGGGTTAAACCGGACAAGGGGACACGGGAGTTTATACCAGTTCAGCCCCTTCGATGAAGGTAAAAGCCTATGTCTAGTTGTGATTGGTATTCCTAGGGTTTCGAAGGCCAGGGAGCGAATCTGCTTTGTCTGGCTCTCGAGTCTGTCCCTAAACCGCGGCCGGGTCGTCCCTTTATATACATAGGTTGACGCCTGCCAGGCTACAGAGTCCCGAAGCCGGTTTATAAACGTATCCGGTTCGGCCTCTCTCTTTCTTACTATACAAGTTACATGACTAGGCCGGTTTACATTTGCATACTGTAACTCGCCTTTGGGCCCTCTGTAAAGCGCCAGCATATTTACATCTTCATGGGCTTCTAATCTTCAAAGAATCAACCTGGCTACATAAGGCCGGTTTACCTCCAGTAGTAATATCCCCAACAGAATATATAAACAATACTGGAAGGAAGATCCACGTCGGGGGGGGGGGGCTCCACCTATCCACGAGGGTGGGGGGCGCGCCCTACCCCCCTGGGCGCGCCCCCTGCCTCGTGGGCCTCCTGACGCTCCACCGACCTCAACCCTGACTCCATATATTCACTTTCGGGGAGAAAAAACCAAGGAGAAGGATTCATCGCATTTTACAATACAGAGCCGCCGCCAAGCCCTAAACTCTCTCAGGAGGGCTGATCTGGAGTCCATTCGGGGCTCCGGAGAGGGGAATCTGTCGCCATCGTCATCATCAACCATCCTCCATCACCAATTTCATGATGCTCACCGCTGTGCGTGAGTAATTCCATCATAGGCTTGCTGGATGGTGATGGGTTGGATGAGATTTATCAGGTAATCGAGTTAGTTTTATTAGGGTTTGATCCCTAGTATCCACTATGTTCTGAGATTGATGTTGCTATGACTTTGCTATGCTTAATGCTTGTCACTAGGGCCCGAGTGCCATGATTTCAGATCTGAACCTATTATGTTTTCATCAATATATGAGAGTTCTTGATCCTATCTTGCAAGTCTATAGTCACCTACTATGTGTTATGATCCGGCAACCCCGAAGTGACAATAACCGGGACCACTCCCAGTGATGATCATAGTTTGAGGAGTTCATGTATTCAGTATGTGTTAATGCTTTGGTCCGGTACTCTATTAAAAGGAGGCCTTAATATCCCTTAGTTTCCAATAGGACCCCGCTGCCACGGGAGGGTAGGACAAAAGATGTCATGCAAGTTCTTTTCCATAAGCACGTATGACTATATTCGGAATACATGCCTACATTACATTGGTGAATTGGAGCTAGTTCGGTGTCACCCTATGTTATGACTGTTACATGATCGATCGCATCCAACATAATCTCTATCACCGATCCATTGCCTATGAGCTTTCCATATATTGTTCTTCGCTTATTTAATTTTCTGTTGCTATTGTTATCATCACTACAAAACACCAAAAATATTACTTTTGCTACCGTTAGCTTTTACTGCCATTACCCACTACTATCATATTATTTTGCTACTCCCTCGTTCACTTTTGTAAGTCATTTCAGACAACTTAAAATGGACTGTTTTATACATTGTCTGAAATGTCTTCAAGGTCTTATAAAAGTGAACAGAGGGAGTACTAAATACCTTGCTGCAGATATTAAGTTTCTAGGTGTGGTTGAATTGACAACTCATCTGCTAATACTTGAGAATATTCTTTGGCTCCCCTTTAGTCGAATCAATAAATTTGTGTTGAATACTGTACCATTGAAAACTGTTGCGATCCCCTATACTTGTGGGTTATCAGGTTGCGAGGTTCTTATTTGTGTGTGTAGGTACGAGGTGACTCGTGCGTGGTCTCCTACTGGATTGATACCTTGTTTCTCAAAAACTGAGGGAAATACTTACGCTACTTTACTGCTCCACCCTTTCCTCTTCAAGGGAAAACCAACACAGTGCTCAAGAGGTAGAAAGAAGGATTTCTGGCGCCATTGCCGGGGAGATCTATGCCAAGTCAAGACATACCAAGTACCCATCACAACTCTTATCCTTCGCATTACATTATTTTCCATTTGCCTCTCGTTTTCCTCCCCCCACTTCACCTTGCCGTTTTATTCGCCCTTTTTCTGTTTGCCTTCTTCCCGTATGTATCTTTCTTTGTGTTTCCTTGTGCCTTCTATTTGCTTGCATCTTTGCTTGCTAAAAATCTATTGATATGGATCCACTTAAAGTGTTCTACTTGGACCATCTTCGATCCTTATGCGCTTGTGCTGAAACCCCAACTAGCCTAGTTGATGGGAAATCTTTAGATGAGCGTGCTCATTTTGTGCGTCACCGTTTGTATGAAAAAGGGAGACTCTTATGGGATCATATAAACAGATTGCTATGTTATGCTCGGAATCTTTGTGAATTTGTGATTTTACTTGTTGCTCTAAGAACCCTAAAAACACCTTCACTACCTATGTGAGTTTAATGATAATGAAATCTTATCTTCTTATGCAAAGGGTGTTTATAGTTACTACGATATCAAACAAATTGAAGAATTTATTGCTTTTAAGGGTGGTTATGAAGTTGCTTCTTTGATTGAAAAGTATGATATTACTCTCTACGAATCTGAAAATTTTGACATACTTAAATATTGCTATGAAAACTATGCTCATATTGTCTATGTCAAAGAATTTATTGAAAGAATGACCGTTGCTTCAGAAGAAAATAATGATATGAATGAATCAATAGACAATTATGATCCCAATTATTTGATTGAAATACCCCTTTATGAACATGATGCTTGCTATTCTTGTGGCCATGATGCCAATATTTGTGAAGATGAGTTTGCCATAGTTCCTTATGTTAAACATGAGATCGTTGCTATTGCACCAATACTTGATAGTTCTCTCGATGAAAAGAGTGATTGCAATGATGTTACTATAAATTCTATTGATGTCAATTGTGCTAATAATATGCAAAACCCTAAACTTGGGGATGCTAGTTTTGCTATGACTACTATTTGTTGCAATGATCATGATTGGGGTGATTGTTCTTATGATCTTGAAAATTTATTTAATCCCCATGATGAATATGATATTGATAATAGTGTTTGCAATATTATTTAAAGTGGGTTTGGAAGAGTGTAAACTTTAGATCCCACATATTTGGAGAATGTTCAATCTTATGAAGTTTTTGATAAAAGTGGGTTTGGAGAGGTCATGACTTTAGTTAATGTTAATCCCACTATTTTGGAAGAGTGTCAACATTGCATGCATGTGGATCGTGTTGAAAATATTTTATGTGATAGCTATTTTTTTGAGTTTGCTTATGATCCTACATGTAATTATTATGAGAGAGGAAATATGATGGTAGAAATTTTCACGTTACTAAATTACCTCTCGTTATGTTGAGATTGCTATTGTTTCCTTCCACTTCCTTGCATATGCTAGTTTTTGCTTGCTATGATAATTTGTTTGCCTATAAGATGCCTATGCATAGGAAGTATGTTAGACTTAGATGTGTTTGTCACGTGTTTCATGATGCTCTCTTTGTGCTTCAATTCTTGTCTTTTAGTGAGCATCATTAAAATTATCAATGCCTAGCTAAAAGGCTTTAAAGAAAAGCGCTTGTTGGGAGGCAACCCAATTTTATTTTTGTTTCTTGATTTTTGATTCTGTTTAGTAATAAATAATTTATCTAGGCTCTGTTTTGGTTTTTTGTGTTTTTTTGTGTTTGTGCCAAGTAGAACCGTTGGGAAGACTTGGGGAAAGTCTTTTTGATACTGCTGTAAAAAATAGAAACTTTAGCGCTCACGAGAATTGCTACCATTTTAATTGGAGAGTGATATTTAGTTAATTATTTTTGAAGATGATTAATAGATAAATTCCTCACGTCTCGCAATTTATTTCAGAATTTTTGGGTTGCAGAAGTGGTCGAAACCTACAGATTACTACAGACTGTTCTGTTTTTGACAGATTGTGTTTTTCGTGCGTTGTTTGCTTATTTTGATGAATCTATGGCTAGTAAAAGAGTTTATAAACCATAGAGAAGTTGGAATACAGTAGGTTTAACACCAATATAAATAAAGAATGAGTTCATTACAGTACCTTGAAGTGGTGTTTTGTTTTCTTTCGCTAACGCAGCTCACGAAGATTTTCTTTTAAGTTTTGTGTTGTCAAGTTTTCAAGTTTTGGGTAAAGATATTTCATGGATTGTGGAACAAGGAGTGGCAAGAGCCTAAGCTTGGGATGACCATGGCACCCCAAGGTAAAATACAATGACACCAAAAAGCCTAAGCTTGGGGATGCCCCAGAAGGCATCCCCTCTTTTGTCTTCGTTCATCGGTAACTTTACTTGGAGCTATATTTTTATTCGCCACATGGTATGTGTTTTTCTTGGAGCGTCTTGTATGATTTGAGTATTTGCTTTTTAGTTTACCACAATCATCCTTGCTGTACACACCTTTTGAGAGAGACACACATGAATTGGAATTTGTTAGAATACTCTATGTGCTTCACTTATATCTTTTGAGCTATATAGTTTTTGCTCTAGTGCTTCACTTATATCTTTTAGAGAACAGCAGTGGTTCTATTTTATAGAAATAATTGATCTCTCATGCTTCACTTATATTATTTTGAGAGTCCTTTAGAACAACATGGCAATAATAAAAACTTTCATGTAAAGTGCATTGAATACTAAGAGAAGTTTGATACTTGATGATTGTTTTGAGATATGGAGATGGTGATACTAGAGTCATGCTAGTTGAGTAGTTGTGAATTTGAGAAATACTTGTGTTGAAGTTTGTGATTCCCGTAGAATGCACGTATGGTTAACCATTATGTGATGAAGTCCGAGCATGATTTATTTATTGATTGCCTTCCTTATGAGTGGCGGTCGGGGACAAGCAATGGTCTTTTCCTACCAATCTACCCCCCTAGGAGCATGCACGTAGTGCCTTGTTTCGATAACTAATAGATTTTTGCAATAAGTATGTGAGTTCGTTATGACTAATGTTAAGTCCATGGATTATACGCACCCTCACCCTTCCACCATTGCTAGCCTCTCAAGTACCGCGCAACTTTCGCCGGTACCATAAACCCACCATATACCTTCCTCAAAACAGCCACCATACCTACCTATTATGGCATTTCCATAGCCATTCAGAGATATATTGCCATGCAACTTTCCACTGTTCCATTGTTATGACACGCTTCATCATTGTCATGTTGCTTTGCATGATCATGTAGTTGACACCATATTTGTGGCAAAGCCACCATTCATAATTTTTCATACATGTCACTCTTGATTCATTATCCTGGTACACCGCCGGTGGCATTCACATAGAGTCATATTTTTTTCTAAGTATTGAGTTGTAATTCTTGAGTTGTAAGTAAAAAGAAGTGTGATGATCATCATTATTAGAGCATTGTCCCAGTGAGGAAAGGATGATGGAGACTATGATTCCTCCACAAGTCGGGATGAGACTCCGGACGAAAAATAAAAAGAAGAGAAAAAAAGAGGCCAAAAAGAAAAAAAGAAGAAGGCCTAAATAAAAAATATGAGAGAAAAAGAGAGAAGGGACAATGTTACTATCCTTTTTCCACACTTGTGCTTCAAAGTAGTAGCATGATCTTTATGATAGAGAGCCTCCTATGTTGTCACTTTCATAAAGTAGTGGGAATTTTACATTATAGAACTTGGCTTGTATATTCCAACGATGGGCTTCCTCAAATTACCCTAGGTCTTCATGGGCAAGCAAGTTGGATGCACACCCACTTAGTTTCTTTTGTTGAGCTTTCATACACTTATAGCTCTAGTGCATCCGTTGCATGGCAATCCCTACTCACTCACATTGATATCTATTGATGGGCATCTCCATAGCCTGCTGATATGCCTAGTTGATTTGAGACTATCTTCTCCTTTTTTGTCTTCTCCACAACCACCCTTCTGTTCCACCATAGTGCTATATCCATGGCTCACACTCATATATTGCGTGAAGATTGAAAAAGTTTGAGAACATTAAAAGTATGAAACAATTGCTTGGCTTGTCATCGGGGTTGTGCATGATTTAATATTTTGTGTGATGAAGATAGAGCATAGCCAGACTATATGATTTTGTAGGGATAACTTTCTTTGTCCATGTTATTTTGAGAAGACATGATTGCTTAGTTAGAATGCTTGAAGTGTTATTATTTCTATGTCAATATTAAACTTTTATCTTGAATCCTTCGGATCTGAACATTCATGCCACAATAAAGAAAATTTACATTGATAAATATGTTAGGAAGCATTCCACATAAAAAATTCTTTTTTATCATTTACCAACTCGAGGACGAGCAGGAATTAAGCTTGGGGATGCTTGATACGCCTCCAGCGTATCTATAATTTTTGATTGCTCCATGCTATTATATTATCTATTTTGGATGTTATTGGGCTTATTTTTACACTTTTATATTATTTTTGGGACTAACCTATTAACCGGAGGCCCATCCCAAATTGCTTTTTTTGCCTATTTTAGAGTTTCGCCGAAAAGGAATATCAAACGGAGTCCAAACGGAATGAAACCTTCGAGAGCGTTATTTTTGGAACAAACATGATCTAGGAGACTTGGAGTGGACGTCAAGCAAACAACGAGGCGACCACGAGGCAGGGGCGCGCCCACCCCCTGGGCGCGCCCTCCACCCACGTGGGCCCCTTGTTGCTCCACCAACATACTTCTTCCTCCTATATATATATATCCACGTACCCCCAAACATCCAGGAGCACCACGAAAACATAATTCCACCACCGCAACCTTCTGTACCCAAGAGATCCCATCTTGGGGACTTTTCCGGAGCTCCACCGGAGGGGGCATTGATCACGGAGGGCCTCTACATCAACTCCATGGCCTCTCTGGTGATGTGTGAGTAGTTTACTTCAGACCTTCGAGTCCATAGCTAGTAGCTAGATGGCTTATTCTCTCTCTTTGGGTCTCAATACAAAGTTCTTCTCGATTCTCTTTTAGATCTATTCGATGTAATTTTCTTTTGCGGTGTGTTTGTCGAGATCCGATGAATTGTGGGTTTATGATCAAGTCTATCTATGAACAATATTTGAATCTTCTATGAATTCTTTTATGTATGGTTGGTTTATCTTTGAAAGTCTCTTTGAATTATCAGTTTGGTTTGGCCTACTAGATATATCTTTCTTGCAATGGGAGAAGTGCTTAGCTTTGGGTTCAATCTTGCGGTGCTCGATCCCAGTGACAGAAAGGGAAACGACACGTATTGTATTGTTGCCATCGAGGATAAAAAGATGGGGTTTACATCATATTGCATGAGTTTATCCCTCTACATCATGTCATCTTGCTTAAGGCGTTACTCTGTTCTTATGAACTTAATACTCTAGATGCATGCTGGATAGTGGTCGATGTGTGGAGTAAGTAGTAGATGCAGGCAGGAGTCGGTCTACTTGTCGCAGACGTGATGCCTATATACATGATCATGCCTAAATATTCTCATAATTATTCGCTTTTCTATCAATTGCTCGACAGTAATTTGTTCACCCACCGTAATACTTATGCTATCTTGAGAGAAGCCACTAATGAAACCTATGGCCCCCAGGTCTATTCTCCATCATACAAGTTTCCAATCTACTTTATTTTTCTATCTTTTACTTTCAATCTATATCATAAAAATACATAAAATATTTATCTTATTATTATGATCTCTATCAGATCTCACTCTTGCAAGTGGCCATGAAGGGATTGACAACCCCTTTATTGTGTTGGTTGCGAGGTTCTTATTTGTGTGTGTAGGTACGAGGTGACTCGTGCGTGGTCTCCTACTAGATTGATACCTTGGTTCTAAAAAACCGAGGGGAATACTTACGCTGCTTTACTGCTCCACCCTTTCCTCTTCAAGGGAAAACCAACGCAATGCTCAAGAGGTAGCAGCTCCCACTCACTTTCTTGTAAATACAGGCTTCACCGCAAGTCTGTATAAAACCATATGCTTTGGTCACTTTATCAAAGCATATATTCCAACTCCGAGATGCTTTCACCAGTCCATTGATGGATCGCTAGAGCTTGCTCACTTTGTTAGCATCTTTAGGATCGACAAAACCTTCTGGTTGCATCATATACAACTCTTCTTTGAGAAATCCATTAAGGAATGCAGTTTTGACATTGATATGTCTCCAACGTATCTACAATTTTTGATTGCTCCATGCTATATTATCTTTTGTTTTGGACATTATTGGGCTTTATTATCCACTTTTATATTATTTTTGGGACTAACCTATTAAACGGAGGCCCAGCTCAAAATTGCTGTTTTTGCCTATTTCAGAGTTTCGCAGAAAAAGAATATCAAACGGAGCCCAAACAGAACGAAACCTTCGGGAACATGATTTTCAGAACGAACATGAACCAGGAGACTTGGACCCTACGTCAAGCAACCAACAGGGAAGCCACGACGTAGGGGGGCGCACCTACCCCCTAGGCGCGCCCTCCACCCTCGTGGGCCCCCTGTTGCTCCACCGATGTACTCCTTCCTCCTATATATGCCTATGTACCCCCAAACGATCAAATACGGAGCCAAAACCCTAATTCCACCGCCGTAACTTTCTGTATCCATGAGATCCCATCTTGGGGCCTGTTCCGTAGCTCCACCGGAGGGGGCATCGATCACGGAGGGCTTCTACATCAACACCATAGCCTCTCCGATGAAGTGTGAGTAGTTTACCTCAGACCTTCGAGTCCATAGTTATTAGCTAGATGGTTTCTTCTCTCTTTTAGGATCTCAATACAAAGTTCTCCCCCTCTCTTGTGGAGATCTATTTGATGTAATCTTCTTTTGCGGTGTGTTTGTTGAGACCGATGAATTCTGGGTTTATGATCAAGTTTATCTATGAAAAATATTTGAATCTTCTCTGAATTCTTTTATGTATGATTTGTTATCTTTGCAAGTCTCTTCGAATTATCAGTTTCGTTTGGCCTACTAGATTGATCTTTCTTGCAATGGAAGAAGTGCTTAGCTTTGGGTTCAATCTTGCGGTGTCCTTTCCCAGTGACAGTAGGGGCAGCAAGGCACGTATTGTATTGTTGCCATCGAGGATAACAAGATGGTTTTTTTATCATATTGCATGAATTTATCCCTCTACATCATGTCATCTTGCTTAAAGCGTTACTCTGTTCTTATGAACTTAATACTCTAGATGCATGCTGGATAGCGGTCGATGTGTGGAGTAATAGTAGTAGATGCAGGCAGGAGTCGGTTTACTTGTCTCGGACATGATGCCTATATACATGATCATACCTAGATATTCTCATAACTATGCTCAATTCTGTCAATTGCTCAACAGTAATTTGTTCACCCACCATAAAATACTAATGCTCTTGAGAGAAGCCACTAGTGAAACCTATGGCCCCCGGGTCTATCTTCCATCATATTAATCTTCCAACACTTAGTTATTTTCATTGCCTTTTATTTTACTTTGCATCTTTATCATAAAAATACCAAAAATATTATCTTATCATATCTATCAGATCTCACTCTCGTAAGTGACCGTGTAGGGATTGACACCCCTTATCGCGTTGGTTGCGAGGATTTATTTGTTTTGTGTAGGTGCGAGGGACTCGCGCGTAGCCTCCTACTAGATTGATACCTTGGTTCTCAAAAACTGAGGGAAATACGTACGCTACTTTGCTGCATCACCCTTTCCTCTTCAAGGGAAAACCAACAAAGTGCTCAAGAGGTAGCAAGAAGGATTTCTGGCGCCTTTGCCGAGGAGGTCTACACAAATGTCAACATACCAAGTACCCATCACAAACCCTTATCTCCCGCATTACATTATTTGCCATTTGCCTCTCGTTTTCCTCCCCCCACTTCACCCTTGCCGTTTTATTCGCCCCCTCTTTTCCGTTTGCCTCTTTCCCATTTGCTTTGATGTCTTACTTGGCTCATTTGCTCGTGTGGTTGGAATAGTTATTTATTTATTACTAAACAGAGAACCTAAGATCTATGGATCCTCATCCGCTTGCTAATCTTTTTAGGAGATCCAATTATGATGAACCAATTACTAGTGAGTTTTGTGCACTAGATTATCTTTATGAAGTTTTGGTTGAAATTCATGAATCTGAAAATTGTGATGAAGTACTTTATGGAGTGATTCATGATAGATCTTTGAATAAAAAGCATGATTGCAATGATTTTACTATAAATTCTCTTGATGTCAATTGTGCTAATAATATGCAAAACCCTAAGCTTGGGGATGCTACTTTTGCTATGTCTACTACTTGTTGTAATGATCATGATCGGGGTGATTCTTCTTTTGATCTTGAAAATTTATTTAAGCCCCATGATGAATATGAGATTGATAATAGTATTTGCAATATTATTGAAAGTGGGTTTGGAAGAGTGTCAACTTTAGATCCCACATATTTGGAGAATGTTCATATCTTATGAAATTTTTGATAAAAGTGGGTCTGGAGAGATCATGACTTTAGTTAATGTTAATCCCACTATTTTGAAAGAGTGTCAACTTTGCATGCATGTGGATCATGTTGAAAATATTTTATGTGATAGCTATTTTGTTGAATTTGCTTATGATCCTACATGTAATTATTATGAGAGAGGAAAATATGGTGGTAGAAATTTTCATGTTACTAAATTACCTCTCGTTATATTGAGATTGTTATTGTTTCTTTACGCTTCCTTGCATATGCTAGTTTTTTCTTGCCTTGATAATTTGTTTGCCTATAAGATGCCTATGCATAGGAAGTATGTTAGACTTAGATGTGTTTGTCACATGTTTTATGATGCTCTCTTTGTGCTTCAATTCTTGTCTTTCATGTGAGCATCATTGAAATATTATGCCTAGCTATAAGGCTTTAAAGAAAAGCGCTTGTTGGGAGTCAACCCAATATTTATCCTTGATATTATTCAATAAATAATTTATCTAGCCTCTGTATTGGTTGTGTGTTTAATTAGTGTTTGTGCCAAGTAGAACCGTTGGGAAGACTTGGGGAAAGTCTTGTTAATCTTGCTGTAAGAAATAGAAACTTTAGCGCTCGAGAACTGCTGCCGTTTTTATTTGGAAAGTGCTATTTAGTTAATTATTTTTGCAGATGATTAATAGATAAATTCCTCACGTCCACCAATTTATTTTAGAATTTTTGGGGTTCCAGATCTTGCGCTAGCTACAGATTACTATAGACTGTTCTGTTTTTGACAGATTCTGTTTTTCGTGTGTTGTTTGCTTATTTTGATGAATCTATGGCTAGTAAAATAGTTTATAAACCATAGATAAGTTGGAATACAGTAGGTTCAACACCAATATAAATAAATAATGAGTTCATTACAGTACCTTGAAGTGGTCTTTTGTTTTCTTTTGCTAACGGAGCTCACGAGATTTTCTACTTTAAGTTTTGTGTTGTGAAGTTTTCAAGTTTTGGGTAAGGATTTGATGGATTATGGAACAAGGAGTGGCAAGAGCCTAAGCTTGGGGATGCCCATGTCACCCCCAAGATAATCTAAGGACACCAAAAAGCCAAAGCTTGGGGATGCCCCGGAAGGCATCCCCTCTTTCGTCTACTTCCATCGGTAACTTTACTTGGAGCTATATTTTTATTCACCACATGATATGTGTTTTGCTTGGAGAGTCTTTTATTATTTGAGTCTTTATTTTTTAGTTTTCCACAATCATCCTTGCTGCACACACCTTTTTGATAGAGACACACATGATTTGGAAATTATTAGAATACTCTATGTGCTTCACTTATATCTTTTGAGTTATATAGTTTTTGCTCTAGTGCTTCACTTATATCTTTTAGAGCACGTCGGTGGATTTGTTTTATAGAAACCATTGTTCTCTCATGCTTCACTTAGATTATTTTGAGAGTCCTACAAAACAGCATGGTAATTTTCTTTCATTATTTGAGGAATTCAAGATAAATAAATAAAATTTTCTTATGAGTGTGTTGAATACTATGAGAAGTTTGAAACTTGATAATTTTTTTTGAGATATGGAGATGGTGATATTAGAGTTGTGCTAGTTGAGTAGTTGTGAATTTGAGAAATGCTTGTGTTGAAGTTTGTGATTCCCATAGCATGCACGTATGGTGAACCGTTATGTGATGAAGTCGGAGCATAATTTATTTCTTGATTGTCTTCCTTATGAGTGGCGGCCGGGGACGAGCGATGGTCTTTTCCTACCAATCTACCCCCTAGGAGCATGCGCGTAATACTTTGCTTCGATAACTAATAGATTTTTGCAATAAGTATGTGAGTTCTTTATGACTAATGTTGATTCCATGGATTATACACTCTCTCACCCTTCCACCATTACTAGCCTCTCTAATACCGCGCACCTTTCGCCGATATCATACACCCACCATATACCTTCCTCAAAACAGCCACCATACCTACCTATCATGGAATTTCCATAGCCATTCCGAGATATATTGCCATGCAACTTTCCACCGTTCCATTTGTTATGAAACACTTCATCATTGTCATATTGCTTTGCATGATCATGTAGTTGACATTGTATCTGTGGCAAAGCCACCGTTCATAATTCTTTCATACATGTCACTCATGAGTCATTGCATATTGATAACCCACAAGTATAGGGGATCACAACAGTTTTCGATAAATAAGAGTGTCAAACCCAACGAGGAGCTAAAGGTAGAACAAATATTCCCTCAAGTTCTATCGACCACCGATACAACTCTACGCACGCTTAACGTCCGCTTAACCTAGAACAAGTATGAAACTAGAAGTACTTTGTAGGTGTTGTTGGATAGGTTTGCAAGATAATAAAGAGCATGTAAATAAAAAGTAGGGGCTGTTTAGGTAAAGACACAACTAAGTTAGTTTTAGTAAAGAGCTTTTTGTTACGAGAAAGTTATTTGTCCCTAGGCAATCGATAACTAGACCGGTAATCATTATTGCAACTTTATATGAGGGAGAGGCATAAGCTAACATACTTTCTCTACTTGGATCATATACAGTTATGATTGGAACTCTAGCAAGCATCCGCAACTACTAAAGATCATTAAGGTAAAACCCAACCATAGCATTAAAGCATCAAGTCCTCTTTATCCCATACGCAACAACCCCCTTACTCGGGTTTGTATTTCAGTCACTCACGCAACCCACTATAAGCGAATCATGAACGTATTGCAACACCCTATAGCGGGGATCCCTCACGCTTGCGTGAGATGGAGAGCACCATAGGACAGCACCAGTAATAAAACATGCAACTCAAACCAATCTTGATCATCAAATAGCCCATAGGACAAAACGGATCTACTCAAACATCATAGGATAGCCATACATCATTGGGAAATAATATATATCGTTGAGCACCATGTTTAAGTAGAGATTACAGCGGGTAAGAGAGAGGTTACACCGCTGCATAGAGGGGGGAAGAGTTGGTGATGAAGGCAGTGAAGTTGTTGGTGAAGATTGCGGTGATGATGGTGGCCACGGCAGCGTTCCGGCACCACCGGAAGAGAAGGGGCGAGGGGGGCCCTTCATATTCTTCTTCCTTGACCTCCTCCCTAGATAGGAGAAGGGTTTCCCCTCTGGTCCTTGGCCTCCATGGCGTGGGAGGGGCTGTCTCTCTCTGTTTCTGCGTTTTGTTTTGCTGCCCTTTCACCATTTCTTTTATATCTGGAGATCCATAACTCCGATTGGGTTGAAACCTTCGCCCAGATCTTTTTCCAAAAATTAGCTTTCTTGCAGCCAAAGTAGAGCATCAACCGCCTTACGGGTGGCCCACGAGGGTGGGGGCGCGCCTACCTGTAGTGGTCGTGGGCCCCACCCTCGTGGCCACCTCGGGCACCGTCTCGCGTTGATTTTCTTCCCAAAAATCACAAATATTCCAAAATAATTCTCCGTCCGTTTTTATCCCATTTGGATTCTGATTGATATGGATATTCTATGAACCCAAAAACATGCAACAGACGGGAACTGGCACTAGGCTCTAGATCAATATGTTAGTCCCAAAAATAGTATAAAAAGTGGCCAAAAAGTATATGGAAGTTGTAGAATATTGGCATGGAACAATCAAAAATTATAGATACGACAGAGACGTATCAGCATCCCCAAGATTTATTCCTGCTCGTCCTCGAGTAGGTAAATGGTAAAAAAGATAATTTTTGATGTGGAATGCTACCTAGCATAATCTTGATCACATATCTAATCATGGCATGAATATTAAGATACGAGTGATTCAAAGCAATAGTCTATCATTTGACATAAAAACAATAATACTTCAAGTCTACTAATAAAGCAATCATGTCTTTTCAAAATAACATGGCCAAACAAAGATATCCCTACAAAATCGTATACTCTGGCTGTGCTCCATCTTCACCACACAAAATATTCACATCATGCACAACCCCGATGACAAGCCAAGCAATTGTTTCATACTTTTGATGTTCTCAAACCTTTTAAACTTTCACGCAATACATGAGCATGAGCCATGGACATAGCACTATAGGTGGAATAGAATGGTGGTTGTGGAGAAGACAAAAAGGAGAAGATAGTCTCACATCAACTAGGCGTATCAACGGGCTATGGAGATGCCCATCAATAGATATCAATGCGAGTGAGTAGGGATTGCCATGCAACAGATGCACTAAGAGCTATAAGTGTATGAAAGCTCAGACTGAAAACTAAGTGGGTGTGCATCCAACTTGCTTGCTCATGAAGACCTCGGGCGTTTGAGGAAGCCCATCATCGGAATATACAAGCCAAGTTCTATAATGAAAATTCCCACTAGTATATGAAAGTGATAACTCAAGAGACTCTCTATATGAAGAACATGGTGCTACTTTGAAGCACAAGTGTGGTAAAAGGATAGTAATATTGCCCCTTCTCTCTTTTTCTCTCATTTTTTTGGGCCTTCTCTTTTTTTGGCCTTTCTCTTTTTTTCCTCTTTTTTATTTTTTCGTCCGGAGTCTCATCCCGACTTGTGGGGGAATCATAGTCTCCATCATCCTTTCCTCACTGGGGCAATGCTCTAATAATGATGATCATCACACTTTTATTTACTTACAACTCAATATTACAACTCGATACTAGAAAAAATACATGACTCTATATGAATGCCTCCGGCGGTGTACCGGGATGTGCAATGATCTAGCGTAGCAATGACATCAAAAAACGGACAAGCCATGAAAACATCATGCTAGCTATCGTACGATCATGCAAAGCAATATGACAATGAATGCTCAAGTCATGTATATGATGATGATGGAAGTTGCATGGCAATATATCTCGGAATGGCTATGGAAATGCCATGATAGGTAGGTATGGTGGCTGTTTTGAGGAAGGTATATGGTGGGTTTATGGTACCGGCGAAAGTTGCGCGGTACTAGAGAGGCTAGCAACGGTGGAAGGGTGAGAGTGCGTATAATCCATGGACTCAACATTAGTCATAAAGAACTCACATACTTATTGCAAAAGTCTATTAGCTATCGAAACAAATTACTATGCGCATGCTCCTAGGGGGATAGATTGGTAGGAAAAGACCATCGCTCGTCCCCGACCGCCATTCATAAGGAAGACAATCAATAAATAAATCATGCTCCGACTTCGTTACATAACGGTTCACCATACGTGCATGCTACGGGAATCACAAACCTCAACACACGTATTTCTACTAATCCACAACTACCCACTAGCATGACTCTAATATCACCATCTTTATATCGCAAAACTATTGCAAGGAATCAAACATATCATATTCAGTGATCTACAAGTTTTATGTAGGATTTTATGACTAACCATGTGAATGACCAGTTCCTGTCATCTCTATAAATAGATATAAGTGAAGCAAGAGAGTTTAATTCTTTTTACAAAAGATATGCCCACACTCTAACAAATATAAGTGAAGCAAAAGAGCATTCTACAAATGGTGGTTTTCTATGTAAAGAGAAACAGGCAATCCAAACTTCAAATGATATAAGTGAAGCACATGAAGCATTCTATAAAGCCATACTCAAAAGATATAAGTGAAGTGCATAGACTTTCTATAAATAAACCAAGCACTATCTCATACCAGCATGGTGCATAAAATAAAAAATGAAAACTAAATGCAAAAGACGCTCCAAGATTGCACATATCGCATGAACGAAACGAATCCGAAAACATACCGATACTTGTTGAAGAAAGAGGGGATGCCTTCCGGGACACCCCAAGCTTAGACGCTTGAGTCTCCTTGAATATTTACTTGGGGTGCCTCGGGTATCCCCAAGCTTGAGCTCTTGCCTCTCTTCCTTCTTCTCACATCAAGACCTTCTCGATCATCGAACACTTCATCCACACGAAACTTCAACAGAAAACTCGGTAAGATCCGTTAGTATAATAAAGCAAATAACTACTCTAAGTACTATTGAAAACCAATTCATATTTTGTTTTTGCATTTTGTATACTGTAATATAGCTTTTCCATGGCTTAATCCACTGATACAAATCGATAGTTTCATCAAAACAAGCAAACTATGCATCAAAAATATAATCTGTCAAAAACAGAACAGTCTGTAGAAATCTGAACATTCACCATACTTCTGATACTTGAAAAATTCTACCAAAATTAGGAAAAATAAAAACTTTTTATATAAAGACAGTGCAAATAGAATCACAACCATTTGATGTTCCATATAAAAATTTAAAATCATGCACTACAGCCAAAGTTTCTGTCCTGCACCGTACAAACCAACAAGCAATGTAAACATCCTAAAGGCAAACCTTGGCACATTATTTTTATAATACAATGGAATTGTACAAGGGGATAATTATTTTTGTTGAGAAGTTTCTGTAATCAAGATTCACAAAGTTGTCGTGAGCATGAACAAAGTTCAAGGAGCTCTCCCACTTTAACAATGCTTGTCTTTCTCACTTTCACTTTCCTTTTTGAAAAAGTTTTGGGTTTCCCTCTTTATTTTTGTTGTTTTTAAACTATATAAAAACACTCAACAGAAATAAATGACTCTCTAAAACTTCTGGGTTGTCTCCCTGGCAGCTCTTTCTTTAAAGCCATTAAGCTAGTCATATAGTGCTCAAGTAATGAATCCACCCGGATCCCAAGGTATATCAAAGACAATTTTAATTAACAATGATTTTTAATTTAGTAGTGAGCACAAAGCAACATATATCATGTAACTACAAAGTCTAACTCTCTTCCTATGCATCGACATGTCATAAAAGAACAATTCATGCACACATAGTAAAGGCCAATGCATAGTATAAACAGTTTCTTGCAATTTTATCATATTGGAAACATAGAGAGGTGGAGATATAGTTCCTCTCTCATAATAATTGCAAGTAGTAGAAGCAAGCACATGCATATTATATTCATCAAAATCATCATGTGCAACGGTATAAGGCAACCCATCAATATAATCCTTAATAAGGGTAAACTTCTTTGATATAGTGTAATTGGGAGAATTCAAAAAGATAATAGGACTATCATGCGTGGGTGCAATAGCAACAATTTCATGTTAACATAAGGAACTATAGCAAGTTCATCTTCATAAGCATAATTCATATTGGCATCTTGGCCACAAGCATAGCAAGCGTCATCAAAAAGGGATATTTCAAAAGAATCAACGGGATCATAGCAATTATCATAGCATTCATCCTTCGGTATGCATGAAGGGAAATTAAACAATGTATGAGTTGAAGAGTTACTCTCATTAGAAGGTGGGCACGGGTGATCAATCCTCTCTTCCTCCTTTTGTTCTTCGCTCTCCTCCTCATCTTTTTCATCCAATGAGCTCACAGTTTCATCAACTTCTTCTTCCATAGATTCCTGCAAAATATTAGTCTCTTCTTGGACAGCGGAGACTTTCTCAATAAGTGCATTAATATCAGAATTGTATTCATAATTAATTCTCATAGCAATATTTAAGGATAGCTAAATTTTCAGGTCTATAAACCGAATCATCAAAATCTTCAAACTCTTTAAACATAGATTCAATTTCATAAGCACCCATAAAAGCAAAAAATTCTTCTATTTGTTCCACATCATAGTAATAATATATACCATTAGCATAAGAAGATAAGGTTTTATTATCATTAAATTCGCATACAAAGGGAAGGTGTGGAGCCTTCATCCTAGAGCAACTAGTATAATCATATCTCAAGCATAGTTGCCTAGCATACCACTTCAATATATGAATTTGATCCCATAATAGTTTCCCTTTTTGTGTCAAGCGGTAATCCCTAAAGTATTCACGTTGATCCAATGTTACTCCCATTACATAACTGAATGGGGTTTTCTCAGGATTATTAGAGTAGTACATAATATCTTTCACATAACCAACATCGAGGGTTTTAGGAGGTTCCCCATCTCCATGAGTAGCAAGTACACCTAATTTTTTGGTATTTCGTGTTCCATATCCATAACTAAAAATAAAGAACAACTAAGAACAGCAAATAAAAATTACTTAGTGATAAAGCAAACAACCACACACAAGAATATTCACCCCACGCTATTGCTCCCTGGCAACTGCGCCAGACAAAGGTCTTGATAACCCACAAGTATAGGGGATCGCAACAATTTTCGATAAGTAAGAGTGTCGAACCCAACGAGGAGCTAAAGGTAGAACAAATATTCCCTCATGTTCTATCGACCACTGATACAACTCTACGCACGCTTAACGTCCGCTTAACCTAGAACAAGTATGAAACTAGAAGTACTTTGTAGGTGTTGTTGGATAGGTTTGCAAGATAATAAAGAGCATGTAAATAAAAAGTAGGGGCTGTTTAGGTAAAGACACAACTAAGTTAGTTTTAGTAAAGAGATTTTTGTTATGAGAAAGTTATTTGTCCCTAGGCAATCGATAACTAGACCGGTAATCATTATTGCAACTTTATATGAGGGAGAGGCATAAGCTAACATACTTTCTCTACTTGGATCATATGCACTTATGATTGGAACACTAACAAGCATCCGCAACTACTAAAGATCATCAAGGTAAAACCCAAGCATAGCATTAAAGCATCAAGTCCTCTTTATCCCATACGCAACAACCCCCTTACTCGGGTTTGTGTTTCAGTCACTCACGCAACCCGCTATAAGCGAATCATGAACGTATTGCAACACCCTACAGCAGGGATCCCTCACGCTTGCGCGACACGGAGAGCACCATAGGACAACACCAATAATAAAACATGCAACTCAAACCAATCTTGATCATCAAATAGCCCATAGGACAAAACGGATCTACTCAAACATCATAGGATAGCCATACATCATTGGGAAATAATATATAGCATTGAGCACCATTTTTAAGTAGAGATTACAGTGGGCAAGAGAGAGGTTACACCGCTGCATAGAGGGGGGAAGAGTTGGTGATGATGGCGGTGAAGTTGTTGGTGAAGATTGCGGTGATGATGATGTCCACGGCAGCGTTCCGGCGCCACCGAAAGAGAAGGGGAGAGGGGGCCCCTTCGTCTTCTTCTTCCTTGACCTCCTCCCTAGATGGGAGAAGGGTTTCCCCTCTGGTCCTTGGCCTCCATGGAGTGGGAGGGGCGAGAGCCCCTCCGAGATTGGATCTGTCTCTCTGTCTCTCTCTGTTTCTGCGTTCTGTTCTGCTGCCCTTTCTCTGTTTCTTTTATATCTGGAGATCCGTAACTCCGATTGGGTTGAAACCTTCTCCAAGATCTTTTTCCAAAAATTAGCTTTCTTGCGGCCAAAGTAGAGCATCAATCGCCTTACGAGTGGCCCACGAGGGTGGGGGGCGCGCCTGCCTGTAGTGGCTGTGGGCCCCACCCTCATGGCCATCTCGGGCACCGTCTCGCGTTGATTTTCTTCCCAAAAATCACAAATATTCCAAAATAATTCTCCGTCCGTTTTTATCCCGTTTGATATGGATATTCTGTGAAACCAAAAACATGCAACAAACAGGAACTGACACTAGGCTCTAGATCAATATGTTAGTCCCAAAAATAGTATAAAAAGTTGCCAAAAAGTATATGGAAGTTGTAGAATATTGGCATGTAACAATCAAAAATTATAGATACGACAGAGATGTATCACCTATCCCGGTACACCGCCGGAGGCATTCATATAGAGCCATATCTTGTTCTAATTATCGAGTTGTAATTCTTGAGTTGTAAGAAAATAAAAGTGTGATGATCATCATTATTAGAGCATTGTCCCAGTGAGGAAAGGATGATGGAGACTATGATTCCCCCACAAGTCGGGATGAGACTCTAGACAAAAAAATATAAAAAAAGAAAAAAAAGAGGCCATAAAAAAGAAGAAGAGAAAAGGCCCAAATAAAAAAATGAGAGAAAAAGAGAGAAGGGACAATGCTACTATCCTTTTACCACACTTGTGCTTCAAAGTAGCACCATGATCTTCATGATAGAGAGTGTCCTATGTTATCACTTTCATATACTAGTGGGAATTTTTCACTATAGAACTTGGCTTGTATATTCCAATGATGGGATTCCTCAAAATGCCCTAGGTCTTCGTGAGCAAGCAAGTTGGATGCACACCCACTTAGTTTCTTTTTGATCTTTCATATACTTATAGCTCTAGTGCGTCCATTGCATGTCAATCCCTACTCACTCACATTGATATCTATTGATGGGCATCTCCATAGCCCGTTGATATGCCTAGTTGATGTGAGACTATCTTCTCCCTTTTGTCTTCTCCACAACCACCATTCTATTCCACCTGTAGTGCTTTGTCCATGGGTCACGCTCATGTATTGCATGAAGATTGAAAAAAGTTTGAGAACATTAAAAGTATGAAACAATTGATTGGCTTGTCACCGGGGTTGTGCATGATTTGAATACTTTGTGTGGTGAAGATGGAGCATAGCCAGACTATATGATTTTGTAGGGATAACTTTCTTTGGCCATGTTATTTTGAGAAGACATAATTCCTTAGTTAGTATGCTTGAAGTATTATTATTTCTTTGTCAATAAGAAACTTTTGTCTTGAATCTTTCGGATCTGAATATTCATACCACAATTAAGAAGAATTACATTGAAATTATGCCTAGTAGCATTCCACATCAAAAATTCTGTTTTTATCATTTACCTACTCGAGGACGAGCAGGAATTAAGCTTGGGGATGCTTGATACATCTCCAAGGTATCTATAATTTTTGATTGCTCCATGCTATATTATCTTTTGTTTTGGACATTATTGGGCTTTATTATCCGCTTTTATATTATTTTTGGCACTAACCTATTAACCGGAGGCCCAGCCCAGAATTGCTTTTTTTGCCTATTTCAGAGTATTGCAGAAAAAGGATATCAAACGGAGTCCAAACAGAATGAAACCTTCGGGAACGTGATCTTCGGAACGAACATGATCTAGGAGACTTGAACCCTACGTCAAGCAACCAACAGGGAAGCCAGGAGGTAGGGGGCGCGCCTACCCCCCTGGGTGCGCCCTCCACCCTCGTGGGCCCCCTGTTGCTCCACCGACGTACTCCTTCCTCCTATATATACCTACGTACCCCCAAACGATCAAATATGGAGCCAAAACCCTAATTCCATCGCCGTAACTTTCTGTATCCACGAGATCCCATCTTGGGGCCTGATCCGGAGCTCCACCGGAGGGGGCATCGATCACGGAGGGCTTCTACGTCAACACCGTAGCCTCCCCAATGAAGTGTGAGTAGTTTACCTCAGACCTTCAGGTCCATAGTTATTAGCTAGATGGCTTCTTCTCTCTTTTTGGATCCCAATACAAAGTTCTCGCCCTCTCTTGTGGAGATCTATTCGATGTAATCTTCTTTTGCGGTGTGTTTGTTGAGACCGATGAATTGTGGGTTTATGATCAAGTTTATCTATGAACAATATTTGAATCTTCTCTGAATTCTTTTAGGTATGATTGGTTATCTTTGCAAGTCTCTTCGAATTCTTAGTTTGGTTTGGCCTACTAGATTGATCTTTCTTGCAATGGGAGAAGTGCTTAGCTTTGGGTTCAATCTTGCGGTGTCCTTTCCCAGTGACAGTAGGGGCAGCAAGGCACGTATTGTATTGTTGCCATCAAGGATAACAAGATGGGGTTTTTATCATATTGCATGAATTTATCCCTCTACATCATGTCATCTTGCTTAAAGCGTTACTCTGTTCTTATGAACTCAATACTCTAGATGCATGCTGGATAGCGGTCGATGTGTGGAGTAATAGTAGTAGATGCAGGCAGGAGTCGGTCTACTTGTCTCGGACGTGATGCCTATATACATGATCATACCTAGCTATTCTCATAACTATGCTCAATTCTGTCAATTGCTCAACAGTAATTTGTTCACCCACCGTAAAATACTTTTGCTCTTGAGAGAAGCCACTAGTGAAACCTATGGCCCCCGGGTCTATCTTCCATCATATTAATCTTCCTACACTTAGTTATTTTCATTGCCTTTTATTTTACTTTGCATCTTTATCATAAAAATACCAAAAATATTATCTTATCATATCTATCAGATCTCACTCTCGTAAGTGACCGTGTAGGGATTGACAACCCCTTATCGCGTTGGTTGCGAGGATTTATTTGTTTTGTGTAGGTGCAAGGGACTCGCGCGTAGCCTCCTACTGGATTGATACCTTGGTTCTCAAAAACTGAGGGAAATACTTATGCCACTTTGCTGCATCACCCTTTCCTCTGCAATGGAAAACCAACGCAGTGCTCAAGAGGTAGCAGACATCCATTTGCCAGATTTCATAAAATGCGGCAACTGCTAACATGATTCGGACAAACTTTCAATCATCGATACGAGTGAGAAAATCTCATGGTAGTCAACACCTTGAACTTGTCGAAAACATTTTGCGACATCGACCTTTGTAGATAGTAACACTATTATCCGCATCCATCTTCCTCTTGAAGATCCATTTATTCTCAGTGACTCACCGATCAACGGGCAAGTCATTCAAAGTCCATACTTTGTTCTCATACATGGATCCCATCTCAGATTTCATGGCCTTAAGCCATTTTGCGGAATCTGGGCTCATCATCGCTTCCTCATAGTTTGTAGGTTCGTCATGGTCTAGTAACATGACTTCCAGAACATGATTACCGTACCACTCTGGTGCGGACCGTACTCTGGTTCACCTACGAGGTTTGGTAGTAACTTGATCTGAAGTTTCATGATCATCATCATTAGCTTCCTCACTAATTGGTGTAGGAATCACGGGAACTGATTTCTGTGATGAACTACTTTCCAGTTCGGGAGAAGGTACAATTACCTTATCAAGTTCTACTTTCCTCCCACTCACTTCTTTCGATAGAAACTCCTTTTCTAGAAAGGATCCATTCTTAGCTACAAAATATCTTGCCTTTGGATCTATTATAGAAGGTGTACCCAACCGTTTCTTTTGGGTATCCTATGAAGACGCACTACTCCGATTTGGGTTCGAGCTTATCAGTTTGAAACTTTTTCACGTAAGCATTGCAACCCCAAACTTTAAGAAATGACAGCTTTGGTTTCTTGCCAAACCATAGTTCATACGGTGTCATCTCAACGGATTTAGATGATGCCCTATTTAACGTGAACGCAACTGTCTCTAATGCATAACCCCAAAACGATAGCGGTAAATCAGTAAGAGACATCACAGATCGCACCATATCTAGTGAAGTGCGCTTACGACGTTCGGACACACCATTACGCTGTGGTGTTCCAGGTGGTGTGAGTTGCGAAACTATTCAGCATTGTTTCAAATGAAGACCAAACTCGTAACTCAAATATTCTCCTCCACGATCAGATCGTAGAAACTTTATTTTCTTGTTACAATGATTTTCCACTTCACTCTAAAATTCTTTGAACTTTTCAAATGTTTCAGACTTATGTTTCATCAAGTAGATATACCCATATCTTCTCAAATCATCTGTGAAGGTCGGAAAATAAGGATACCCGCCGCGAGCCTCAACAATCATCGGACCCCATACATTAGTATGTATTATTTCCAATAAGTCAGTTGCTCGCTCCATTGTTCT
This sequence comes from Triticum urartu, assembly GCF_056163025.1. NCBI lineage: Eukaryota > Viridiplantae > Streptophyta > Magnoliopsida > Poales > Poaceae > Triticum > Triticum urartu. Next base: position 518,906,515 of record NC_141877.1, read on the forward strand.
GGAGAACGGAGTCTTAGTCATCTTGCCCATGAGGCATGGTTCGTAAGCATCAAGTGATTCATAATCAAGTGATTCCAAAAGCCCATCAGCATGGAGTTTCTTCATGCGCTTTACACCAACATGACCTAAATGGCAGTTCCACAAATAAGTTGCACTATCATTATTAACTTTGCATCTTTTGGCTCCAATATTACAAATATGTGTATCAGTACAATCGAGATTCAATAAACCATTCACCTTGGGTGTATGACCACAGAAGGTTTTATTCATGTAAACAGAATAACAATTATTCTTTGACTTAAATGAATAACCATATTGCAATAAACATGATCCAATCATATTATGCTCAACGCAAACACCAAATAGCATTTATTTTAGGTTCAACACTAATCCCGAAGGTAAAGGGAGTGTGTGATGGTGATCTTATCAACCTTGGAATTACTTCCAACACACATCGTTACCTCACCCTCAACTAGTCTTTGTTTATTTTGCAACTCCCGTTCTGAGTTACTACTTTTAGCAACTGAACCAGTATCAAATACCGAGGGGTTTGCTATAAACACTAGTAAAGTACACATCAATAACATGTATAACAAATATACCTTTGTTCACTTTGCCATCCTTCTTATCCGCCAAGTATCTAGGGTGTTCCACTTCTAGTGACCATTTCCTTTGCAGTAGAAGCACTCAGTTTCAGGCTTGGGTCTAGCTTTGGGCTTCTTCATGGGAGTGGCAACTTGCTTGCCATTATTCTTGAAGTTCCCTTTCTTTCCCTTGCCCTTTTACTTGAAACTAGTGGTCTTGTCAACCATCAACACTTGATGCTTTTTCTTGATTTCTACCTTCGTCGATTTCAGCATCACGAAGAGCTTGGGAATCGTTTCCGTTATCCCTTGCATATTATAGTTCATCACGAAGTTCTAGTAACTCGGTGATAGTGACTAGAGAACTCTGTCAATCACTATCTTATCTGGAAGATTAACTCCCACTTGATTCAAGTGATTGTAGTACTCAGACAATCTGAGCACTTGCTCACTGGTTGAGCTATTCTCCTCCATCTTGTAGGCAAAGTACTGTCAGAAGTCTCATACCTCTCGACACGGGCATGAGTATGAAATACAAATTTCAACTCTTAGAACATCTTATATGTTCTGTGGCGTTCAAAACGTTTTTGAAGTCCTGGTTCTAAGCCGTAAAGCATGGTGCACTAAACTATTAAATAGTCATCATACCGAGCTTTGTCAAACATTCATAACGTGTGCATCTGCTCCTGCAATAGGTCTGTCACCTAGCGGTGCATCAAGGACATAATTCTTCTGTGCAGCAATGAGGATAATCCTCAGATCACGGACCCAGTCCGCATCATTGCTACTAACATCTTTCAACATAGTTTTCTCTAGGAACATATCACAAATAAAACGGGGAAGCTATACGCGAGCAATTGATCTACAACATAGATATGCAAATACTATCAGGACTAAGTTCATGATAAACTAAAGTTCAATTAATCATATTACTTAAGAACTCCCACTTAGATAGACATCTCTCTAGTCATCTAAATGGTTAGCTAATCCAAATCAACTAAACCATGTCCGATCATCACGTGAGATGGAGTAGTTTTCAATGGTGAACATCACTATGTTGATCATTTCTATTATATGATTCACGCTTGACCTTTTGGTCTCCAGTGTTCCGAGGCCATGTCGGCATATTCTAGGCTCGTCAAATTTAACCCGAGTATTCTTCATGTGCAAAACTGGCTTGCACCTGTTGTATGTGAACATAGATCTTATCACACCCGATCATCACGTGGTGTCTCAGCACGAAGAACTGTCACAATGGTGCATACTCAGGGAGAACACTTATACCTTGAAATTTTAGTAAGGGATCATCTCATAATGCTACCGTAATACTAAGCAAAATAAGATGCATAAAAGATAAACATCACATGCAATCAAAAAATGTGACATGATATGGCCATTATCATCTTGTGCCTTTGATATCCATCTCTAAAGTACTGTCATGATCTCCATCATCAGCAGCGTGACACTATGATCTCCATCATCTTGATCTTTATCAACGTGTCGTCACATGGTCGTCTCGCCAATTATTGCTTTTGCAACTATTGCTATCGCATAGCGATAAAGTAAAGCAATTATATGGCGCTTGCATCTTATGCAATAAAGAGACAACCATAAGGCTCCTGCCAGTTGCCGATAACTTTAACAAAACATGATCATCTCATACAACAATTGATATCTCATCATGTCTTGACCATATCACATCACAACATGCCCTGCATAAACAAGTTAGACGTCCTCTACTTTGTTGTTGCAAGTTTTACGTGGCTGCTACGGGCTGAGCAAGAACCGTTCTTACCTACGCATCAAAAACCACAACACGGTATAGTGATTGCTTTTTGATCTTCTAAAAGAACCCTGTTCATTGAAACCGACTCAACTAAAGTTGGAGAAACAAACACCCACTAGCCACCTATGTACGAAGCACGGCGGTAGAGCCTGTCTCGCGTAAGCGTACGTGTAATGTTGGTCTGGGCCGCTTCATCCAACAATATCACCGAATCAAGAATCAACTAGTAATGGCAAGCAATATGTATATACCCATGCCCACAACTCCTTTGTGTTCTACTCGTGCATATAACATCTACGCTTAGACCTGGCTCTGATGCCACTGTTGGGGAACACAGTAATTTCAAAAAAATTCCTACGCACACGCAAGATCATGGTGATGCATAGCAACGAGAGGAGAGAGTATCGTCTATGTACCCTCGTAGACCGTAAGCGGAAGCGTTATGACAACGCGGTTGATGTAGTCGTACGTCTTCACGATCGACCGATCTAGTACCGAAGATACGACACCTCTGCGATATGCACACATTCAGCTCGATGACGTCCCGCAAACTCACGATCCAGTAGAGCTTCGAGGGAGAGTTTCGTCAGCACGACGGCGTGATGACGGTGATGATGTTGCTACCGGAACAGGGCTTCGCCTAAGCACCGCTACGATATTACTGAGGTGGATTATGGTGGAGGGGGGCACCGCACACGGCTACAAGATCAATGATCAACTTGTGTGTCTATGGGGTGCCCCCTCCCTCGTATATAAAGGAGTGGAGGAGGGGAGGGGCCAGCCCTCTCTATGGCGCGCCCTAGGGGAGACCTACTCCCGCCGGGAGTAGGATCCCCCCATTCCATGTAGTAGGAGTAGGAGAGAAGGAAGGGGAGGAGAGGAGAAAGGAGAGGGGGGAGGGCGCCCCCCTCCTAATTCGGATTGGGCTAGGAGCGCGCGTGTCCCACCTTTTCCTTCTCTCTCCTCTTTTCCACTAAGGCCCAATAAGACACATATACTCCCCGGGGAGGGGGGAGGGTTCCGGTAACCTCCCGGTACTCCGGAAAATGCCCGAACTCATCTGGAACAATTTCGATGTCCAAACATAGGCTTCCAATATATCGATCTTTATGTCTCGACCATTTCGAGACTCCTTGTCATGTCCCTGATCTCATCCGGGACTTCAAAAAACCTTCGGTACATCAAAACACATAAAGTCATAATACCGATCATCACCGAACGTTAAGCGTGCGGACCCTACGGTTTCGAGAACTATGTAGACATGACCGAGACTCATCTACGGTCAATAACCAATAGCGGAACCTAGATGCTCATATTGGTTCCTACATATTCTACGAAGATCTTTATCGGTCAACCCGCATAACAACATACATTGTTCCCTTTGTCAACAGTATGTTACTTTCCCGAGATTCGATCGTCGGTATCTCAATACCTAGTTCAATCTCGTTACCGGCAAGTATCTTTACTCGTTTCATAATGCATCATCCTACAACTAACTCATTAGGTACATTGCTTGCAAGGCTTATAGTGATGTGCATTACCGAGAGGGCCCAGAGATACCTCTCTGACAATCGGAGTGACAAATCCTAATCTTGATCTATGCCAACTCAACAAGTACCATCGGAGACACCTATAGAGCACCTTTATAATCACCCAGTTACGTTGTGATGTTTGGTAGCACACAAAGTGTTCCTCCGGTACTCGGGAGTTGCATAATCTCATAGTCATAGGAACATGTATAAGTCATGAAGAAAGCAATAGCAACAAATGAAACGATCATCATGCTAAGCTAACGGATGGGTCAAGTCAATCACATCATTCTCTAATGATGCGATCCCGTTAATCAAATGACAACTCATGTCTATGGCTAGGAAACTTTACCATATTTGATTCAACGAGCTAGTCAAGTAGAGGCATACTAGTGACACTCTATTTGTCTATGTATTCACACATGTACTAAGTTTTCGGTTAATACAATTCTAGCATGAATAATAAACATTTATCATGATATAATGAAATATAAATAACAACTTTATTATTGCCTCTAGGGAATATTTACTTCATAAACCTCCTTATATCTTCCTCAAAACAGCCACCACACCTACCTATTATGGCATTTCGATAGCCATTCCGATATATATTGCCATGCAACTTTCCACCGTTTCATTTATTATGACACGCTTCATCATTGTCATATTTCCTTGCAGGATCATGTAGTTGACATCGTATTTGTGGCAAAGCCACCATGCATAGTTTATCATACATGTCACTCTTGATTCATTGCCATCCGGGTACACCGCCGGAGGCATTCATATAGAATCATATTTTGTTCTAGTATCGAGTTGTAATCATTGAGTTGTAAATAAATAGAAGTGTGATAATCATCATTAATAGAGCATTGTCCCAAAAAAAATAAGAAAGGCCAAAAAAGAAAGGCCCAAAAAAGGGAGAAATAAAAAAGGGACAATGCTACTATCCTTTTCGACACTTGTGCTTCAAAGTAGCACCATGATCTTTATGATAGAGAGTCTCTTGTTTTGTCACTTTCATATACTAGTGGGAATTTTCATTTTAGAACTTGGCTTATATATTCCAACAATGGGCTTCCTCAAATTCCCTAGGTCTTCGTGAGCAAGCAAGTTGGATGCACACCCACTTAGTTTCTTTTGTTGAGCTTTCATACATTTATAGCTCTAGTGCATCCACTGCATGGCAATCCCTACTCCTTGCATTGACATCAATTGATGGGCATCTCCCTAGCCCGTTGATTAGCCGCGTCAATGTGAGACTTTCTCCTTTTTAGTCTTCTCCAAATAACCCCCTTCATTATATTCTATTCCACCCAATGTGCTATATCCATCGCTCACGCTCATGTATTGCGTGAAAATTGAAAAAACTTTGAGATTACTAAAATATGAAACAATTGCTTCGCTTGTCATCGGGGTTGTGCATGATGAGAGCATTCTTGTGTGATGAAAATGGAGCATGACCAAACTATATGATTTTGTAGGGATGAACTTTCTTTGGCCATGTTATTTTGAGAAGACATGATTGCTTAGTTAGTATGCTTGAAGTATTATTATTTTTATGTCAATATTAAACTTTTGTCTTGAATCTTTCAGATTTGAACATTCATGCCACAATAAAGAAAATTACATTGAGAATTTTGCTAGGTAGCATTCCACATCAAAAATTCCGTTTTTATCATTTACCTACTCGAGGACGAGCATGAATTAAGCTTGGGGATGCTTGATACTTCTCCAACGTATCTATAATTTTTGATTGTTCCATTCTATTATATTATCAACCTTGGATGTTTTATATGCATTTATATGCTATTTTATATGATTTTTGGGACTAACCTATTAACCTAGAGCCCAGTGCCAATTTCTATTTTTTTTCCTTGTTTTTGAGTATTGCAGAAAAGGAAAATCAAACAGAGTCCAATTGGCCTGAAAATTCACGGAGATAATTTTTGGACCAGAAGAAGCCCACTGAGTATCGGAGAAGGGCCAGAAGAGTCCCGAGGTACCCACGGGGGTGGGGGCGCGCCCTACCCCCTGGGAGCGCCCCTACCTCGTGGCCGCCTCGGGGACCCCCTGACTTGTTCCCGACTCCAACACCTCTTATATAACCCCAAACTTCAAGAAAGAAACCTAGATCGGGAGTTCCGCCGCCGCAAGCCTCCGTAGCCACCGAAAACCAATCTAGACCCGTTCCGGCACCCTGCCGAAGGGGGGAATACCTCTCCGGTGGCCATCTTCATCATCCTGGCACTCTCCATGACGAGGAGGGAGTAGTTCACCCTCGGGGCTGAGGTTATGTACCAGTAGCTATGTGTTTGATCTCTCTCTCTCTCTCGTGTTCTTGATTTGGCACGATCTTGATGTATCGCGAGCTTTGCTATTATAGTTGGATCTTATGATGTTTCTCCCCCTCTACTCTCTTGTAATGGATTGAGTTTTCCCTTTGAAGTTATCTTATCAAATTGAGTCTTTAAGGATTTGAGAACACTTGATGTATGTCTTGCATGTGTTTATCTATGGTGACAATGGGATATTCATGTGATCTACTTGATGTATGTTTTGGTGATCAACTTGTGGGTTCCATGACCTCGTGAACTTATGCATAGGGGTTGGTACACGTTTTCGTCTTGACTCTCTGGTAGAAACTTTGGGGCACTCTTTGAAGTTCTTTGTCTTGGTTGAATAGATGAATCTGAGATTGTGTGATGCATATCGTATAATCATACCCATGGATACTTGAGGTGACATTGGAGTATCTAGGTGACATTAGGGTTTTGGCTGATTTGTGTATTAAGGTGTTATTCTGGTACGGACTCTAGGATAGATTGAACGGAAAGAATAGCTTCATGTTATTTTACTATGGACTCTTGAATAGATCGATCAGAAAGGATAACTTTGAGGTGGTTTCGTACCCCTACCATAATCTCTTCGTTTGTTCTCTGCTATTAGTGACTTTGGAGTGACTCTTTGTTGCATGTTGAGGGATAGTTATATGATCCAGTTATGTTATTATTGTTGAGAGAACTTGCACTAGTGAAAGTATGAACCCTAGGCATTGTTTCCTAGCATTGCAATACCGTTTTCGCTCACTTTTATCATTATTTACCTTGCTGTTTTTATATTTTCAGATTACAAAAACCTATATCTACCATCCATATTGCACTTGTATCACCATCTCTTCGCCGAACTATATCACCTATACAATTTACCATTGTATTGGGTGTGTTGGGGACACAAGAGACTCTTTGTTATTTGGTTGCAGGCTTGTTTGAGAGAGACCATCTTCATCCTATGCCTCCCACGGATTGATAAACCTTAGGTCATCCACTTGAGGGAAATTTGCTACTGTCCTACAAACCTCTGCACTTGGAGGCCCAACAACATCTTCAAGAAGAAGGTTGTGTAGTAGACATCAGGCGGCATATTCAATATGCTTTTCAAACTTGCCTCACTATAATTCGGCGAGGGCCGGAACTGACATATTTATGTCTGCATGTATGCTGACTGGCCGTCCTGAGGAGTAAATGTTCGGATCTCAAGGCGACCTGCTACAAGACCTGTCCCAGATGCACGAGGGAGTTCGGCAAGCAATGCAGAGTGTTGCCAAGGCTTTATGGTCATCCGCCTCTCCTCCAGGAGGTATGGCGGAGCTCGTGGAGCTGTTCAAAGGGGCACGGTGGCGTATTCGATTATGGAAGATATCAACCTACCGGGAAGGTGCACGAGAGGCCTGGGCCATGGTAAAAACACGGTATACCAAGCTTGATCCGAATCATATGGCCCGGGTCAGACTGCTAGGGTCAGATGGGAAAGAAATTCCCGTTAATTTGGTAAATGACCAAGAAGAAGTAGCCACCAAATATTCCCAACAGGATTGTAAGCTAGACAGCCTGTTAGACGGTATAGAGGAGGACATTTTTGAGTCCAAGTGACTATATACTTTCCTTGACATATTTGTCCCTAGCCGTATTGTAAAACGATTGTCATGGCCGACCTTTTCTCTTCGACCGCTGGAACCGAAGGTGCGGAGTGTTTCCGAATACCCGAGCGGCAAGATAGACCGGGGTATGCGTGGAAACCAGGCGTAGGGTCATAGTTGCTTGAATAGACAAGTTGTATCCGGCTAGCTATGTTATATTACATTGTGATTGTAAGATACATCTTCCAGAGGGAAAGCTCCGTTAAGGGTTCCTTTCCCTGGGTGTGCATGCGTTAATGTGCATGTCCGAACTGTGATTGAAAAGGTCGCAGTATACGTAACATCTGGGGGTTCATAGTGGAAGAAATGTAAAAACATCTTTAGTCCGCCGACCAAATATTCACTTAAGAACGCTGGCTTTCGGCTTCAGCCATTCTGAGGTACACATCCGGATGACCCGACAGTAACAATCGCAGAGGTGCTCCCTTTATGCCCTAGCCGAACTAACGGGAACGTAGGGCATAAGCACAGGAGCCAGGCAACCCAGCTTGGCCAAAACTTAAGTCATATCGATGCATATAATGGCGAAGAAAAGGTACATATGAGGAAAAACGCATATGTGATGAGCTTGATGCTCAAAAAATAACAATAATAAGCTTCTGTGCAAGAAGCCCCCAGGTATAATGGACGTGCACATTTGAGGATGTGTACGTCATAGGTGCATGGTTTAGCCGCATGAAAGCTTTAAGGCTAAAAAAAGAAAAGGCGAAAAGAGAGGATAAAAAAATAATGGAAACAATAGGGAGAAGGAAATGAATGAAGAGTTTGGCGCTAGGCATAGAATCTTCAGAGTCTGACCGCGTTCCAAGAGTTTTGCTCTAGGCGATTGTCTGATGCATCACGCAGACGGTACGCTCCTCCAATGAGAACTTCGTCAATGATGAAGGGACACTCCCACTTGGGCTTGAGTTTGTGCTTTTTCTTCTCCGGCAAGCGTAGAACGAGTTTGATACGTCTCCAATGTATCTATAATTTTTTATTGTTCCATGCTATTATATTATCTATTTTGGATGTTAATGGGCTTTATTTTACACTTTTATATTATTTTTGGGACTAACCTATTAACCCAAGGCCCAATGCAAATTGTTGTTTTTGCCTATTTCAGTGTTTCGCAGAAAAGGAATATCAAACGCAATCCAAACGGAATGAAACCTTCGGGAGAGTTATTTTTGGAACAAATGTGATCCAGAGGACTTGGACTGGATGTCAAGCAACCAACGAGGCGGGCATGAGGCAGGGGGCGCGCCTACCCCCTGGGCACGCCCTCCCCCCTCGTGGGCCCCTCGTTGCTCCACCGATCTACTTCTTGCTCCTATATATGTTCATATACCGCGAAAACATCCAGGAGCACCACGAAACCCTATTTCCACCGCCCCAACCTTCTGTACCCAAGAGATCCCATCTTGGGGCCTTTTTCGGAGCTCCGCCGGAGGGGGCATCGATCATGGAGGGCCTCTACATCAACTCCATGGCCTCTCCGGTGATGTGTGAGTAGTTTACTTCAGACCTTCGGGTCCATAGCTATTAGCTAGATGGCTTCTTCTCTCTCTTTGGATCTCAATACAATGTTCTCCTCGATCTTCTTGGAGAACTATTCGATGTAACTCTTTTTGCGGTGTGTTTGCCGAGATCCGATGAATTGTGGGTTTATGATCAAGTCTATCTATGAACAATATTTGAATCTTCTCTGAATTGTTTTATGCATGATTGGTTATCTTTGCAAGTCTCTTCAGATTATAAGTTTGGTTTGGCCTACTAGATTGATCTTTCTTGCAATGGGAGAAGTGCTTAGCTTTGGGTTCAATCTTGCGGTGCTCGATCCTAGTGACAGAAAGGGAACCGACACGTATTGTATTGTTACCATCAAGGATAAAAAGATGGGGTTTATATCATATTGCTTGAGTTTATCCCTCTACATCATGTCATCTCACCTAATGTGTTACTTTGTTCTTATGAACTTAATACTCTAGATGCATGCTGGATAGCGGTCGATGTGTGGAGTAATACTAGTAGATGCAGGCAGGAGTCGGTCTACTTGTCACGGACGTGATGCCTATATACATGATCATGCCTAGATATTCTCATAATTATTTGCTTTTCTATCAATTGCTCGACAGCAATTTGTTCACCCACCATAATACTTATGCTATCTTGAGAGAAGCCACTAGTGAAACCTATGGCCCCCGGGTCTATTCTCATCATATTAATCTCCTGTTACCAAGTTATTCTTTGCACCGTTTATTTTGCAATCTTTACTTTTTATCTTAATTTATTATAAAAATACCAAAAATATTATCTTATCATATCTATCAAATCTTACTCTCGTAAGTGACCGTGAAGGGATTGACAACCCCTTTATCGCGTTGGTTGCGAGGTTCTTATTTGTTTGTGCAGGTACGAGGGACTTGTGTGTGGCCTCCTACTGGATTGATACCTTGGTTCTCAAAAATTGAGGGAAATACTTACGCTACTTTGCTGCATCACCCTTTCCTCTTTAAGGGAAAACCAACGAAGTGCTCAAGAGGTAGCAAGAAGGATTTCTGGCGCCTTGCCGGGGAGTCTATGCACAAGTCAAGACATACCAAGTACCCACGACAAACTCTTATCCCTCGCATTACATTATTTGCCATTTGCCTCTCGTTTTCCCCTCCCCCACTTCACCCTTGCCGTTTTATTCGCCCTCTTTTTCCGTTCCCCTTCTCTTTTCTAGTTCGCCTCTTCTTTGCTTGGTTCTTGCGTGTCCGTGTGTTAGATCATTTATTTGCCCTCATGGCTAGTTCTCCTATCGTTGTTAGTACTCCCGAGCATGAAGTTCTTAATTTTAAACAAAGGGAGGGAGAAAATTTAAAAGATGCTTGGTACAGAATTTGCAATGCTCAGAATAGATCCACTAGGATGCTATCCACTTCTGTTCTGCTTCGCAATTTTTATGTAGGCATCAACCCTTGGAATAGATATATTCTTGATACCATTACCGGAGGGAATTTCTTGGTTAGCCATACTTTTGATTCAAATAATGCTATGATAGATTTGTTTGGGCCACCACCTCTCTTGGTTAATGCAACTATTTTAACTTTGGAACATGTGATGCAAAGGCTTGAAATTATTGAAAATAAAGTTTTGACTGTTGAGTTGATTGAAAATTTGGATAAAAATACACACAACCAGATTACCCAATATGGATCTAAGGTAGGGGTTACTCTGAAATTTTTTTAAAGAAAAAGAACCTATAATTAACGAAAAGATAGATAAGATTCCATCAGAATTAACAAACTTGAGGATATTATTACCAACTTAGGTTCTACCTGTTCTTCTGTGAAAATTACTCCCAATCCTCCTACCATTAGAGTTGCCAAGTTTATGTATGTACCTAAATAAAAAAGGGATGAATCTTCTAGTAAGGAAAATGCGGATCTCAAATCGATAAGTGTTCATCCCAACCTTTTTGTTCTTATTAAGGAACCTTTTGTTACAAATAAATTTCTTGATTTCTTGCCTAGGAGTTTGATCATTAATAAAAAGTAAATTCCTAAAGGGTATAAATTTCTATTGAAGAATTGCCTACCAAAGATGGCAATACCTAGATCTATCCTTGCTTTTATGCCTAGCTAGGGGCGTTAAACGATAGCGCTTGTTGGGAGGCAACCCAATTTTATTTTTGTTCCTTCCTTTTTGATTCTATTTAGTAATAAATAATTCATCTAGCCTCTGTTTAGATGTGGTTTTATGCTTTTAATTAGTGTTTGTGCCAAGTAGAACCTTTGGGAAGACTTGGGGAAAGTCTTTGCGATCTTGTTGTAAAAAAACAGAAACTTTAGCGCTCACGAGATTTGCTTCCATTTTTAGTGGAGAATGATATTTACTTAATTATTTTTGAATATGATTAATAGACAAATTCCTCATGTACGGCAATTTACTTTAGAATTTTTGGGGTTCCAGAAGTGTTCGAAACCTACAGATTACTACAGACTGTTCTGTTTTTGACAGATTCTGTTTTTCGCGTGTTGTTTGCTTATTTTGATGAATCTATGAGTAGTATTGGAGGGTATGAACCATAGAGAAGTTGGAATACAATAGTTTTAACGCCAGTATAAAGAAAAGAATGATTTCATTATAGTACCTTGAAGTGGTGGTTTGTTTTCTTATACTAACGGAGCTCATGAGATTTTCTGTTTAAGTTTTGTGTTGTGAAGTTTTCAAGTTTTGGGTAAAGATTGGATGGAATATGGAACAAGGAGTGGAAAGAGCCTAAGCTTGGGGATGCCCAAGGCACCCCAAGGAAAAATCCAAGGACAACCAAAATCCTAAACTTGGGGATGCCTAGGAAGGCATCCCCTCTTCTGTCTTCGTCTATCGGGAACTTTACTTGGAGCTATATTTTCATTCACCACATGATATGTGTTTTTCTTGGAGCGTCTTGTATGATTTGATTATTTGTTTTTTAGTTTACCACAATCATCCTTGCTGTACACACCTTTTGGGAGAGACACACATGAATTGGAATTTATTAGAATACTCTATGTGCTTCAGTTATATCTTTTGAGCTAGATAATTTTGCTCTAGTGCTTCAGTTATATCTTTTAGAGCACGGTGGTGGTTTTATTTTATAGAAATTATTGTTCGCTAATGCTTCACTTATATTATTTTGAGAGTCTTTTAGAACAACATGGTAATTTGCTTTGGTTGTAAAATTAGTCCTAATAGGATAGGCATCCAAGATGGGTATAATAAAAACTATCATAAAAAGTGCATCGAATACTATGAGAAGTTTGATACTTGATGATTGTTTTGAGATATGAAGATGGTGATATTAGAGTCATGCTAGTTGAGAAGTTGTGAATTTGAGAAATACTTGTTTCTGAAGTTTGTGATTCCCGTAGCATGCACGTATGGTGAACCATTATGTGATGAAGTCGGAGGATGATTTATTTATTAATTGTCTTCCTTATGAGTGTTGGTCGGGGACGAGCGATGGTCTTTTCCTACCAATCTATACCCCTAGGAGCATGCGCGTAGTACTTTGTTTCGATAACTAATAAATTTTTGCAATAAGTATGTGAGTTCTTTATGACTAATGTTGAGTCCATGGATTATACGCACTCTCACCCATCCACCATTGCTAGCCTCTCTAGTACCGCGCAACTTTCGCCGGTACCTCAAACCCACCATATACCTTCCTCAAAACAGCCACCATACCTACCTATTATGGCATTTCCATAGCCATTCCGAGATATATTTCCATGCAACTTTCCACCATTCCGTTATTATGACACGCTTCATCATTGTCATATTGCTTCGCATGATCATGTAGTTGACATCGTATTTGTGGCAAAGCCACCGTTCATAATTCTATCATACATGTCACTCATGAGTCATTGCACATCTTGGTACACTGCGGGAGGCATTCACATAGAGTAATATTTTGTTCTAAGTATTGAGTTGTAATTCTTGAGTTGTAAGTAAATAAAAGTGTGATGATCATCATTATTAGAGCATTGTCTGAAGTGAGGAAAGGATGACGGAGACTATGATTCCCACACAAGTCGGGATGAGACTCCAGACGAAAAAAAGAAAGAAAAGAGGCCATAAAAAAGAGAAAAGTCCCAAATAAAAAAATGAAAAATGACAGAAAAAGAGAGAAGGGACAATGTTACTATCCTTTTTCCACACTTGTGCTTCAAAGTAGCACCACGATCTTCATGATAGAGAGTCTCCTATGTTGTCACTTTCATATACTAGTGGGAATTTTACATTATAGAACTTGACTTGTATATTCCAATAATGGGCTTCCTCAAAATGCCCTAGGTCTTTGTGAGCAAGCAAGTTGGATGCACACCCACTTAGTTTCTTTTGTTGAGCTTCCATACATTTGTAGCTCTAGTGCATCTGTTGCATGGCAATCCCTACTCACTCACATTGATATCTATTGATGGGAATCTCCATAGCCCGTTGATATGCCTAGTTGATATGAGACTATCTTCTCCTTTTTGTCTTCTCCACAACCACCATTCTATTCCACCTATAGTGCTATGTCCATGTTTCACGCTCATGTATTGCGTGAAGATTGAAAAAGTTTGAGAACATCAAAAGTATGAAACAATTGCTTGGCTTGTCATCGGGGTTGTGCATGATTTAAATATTTTCTGTGGTGAAGATAGAGCATAGCCAGACTATATGATTTTGTAGGGATAACTTTCTTTGGCCATGTTATTTTGAGAAGACATGGTTGCTTTGTTAGTATGCTTGAAGTATTATTATTTTTATGTCAATATTAAACTTTTGTCTTGAATCTTTCAGATCTGAACATTCATGCCACAATAAAGAAAATTACATTGAGAAATATGCTAGGTAGCATTCCACATCAAAGATTCTGTTTTTATCATTTACCTACTCGAGGAAGAGCAGGAATTAAGCTTGGGGATGCTGATACGTCTCCAACGTATCTATAATTTTTTATTGTTCCATGCTATTATATTATCTGTTTTGGATGTTAATGGGCTTTATTTTACATTTTTATATTATTTTGGGGACTAACCTATTAACCCAAGGCCTAGTGCAAATTGCTTCATTTTTGCCTATTTCAGTGTTTCGCAGAAAAGGAATATCAAACAGAATCCAAACAGAATGAAACATTTGGGAGAGTTATTTTTGGAACAAACGTGATACACAGGACTTGGAGTGGACATCAAGGAACCAGCGAGGCGGCCACAAGGCAGGGGGCGCGCCTACCCCCTGGGCGCGCCCTCCCCCCTCGTGGGCCCCTTGTTGCTCCACCGACCTACTTCTTCCTCCTATATATGTTCATATACCCTGAAAACATCCAAGAGCACCACGAAACCCTATTTCCACCGCCGCAACCTTCTATACCCAAGAGATCTCATCTTGGGGCCTTTTCTGGAGCTCCGCCGGAGGGGGCATCGATCACGGAGGGCCTCTACATCAACTCCATGGCCTCTCCGATGATGTGTGAGTAGTTTACTTCAGAACTTCGGGTCCATAGCTATTAGCTAGATGGCTTCTTCTCTCTCTTTGGATCTCAATACAATGTTCTCCTCGATCTTCTTGGAGAACTATTCGATGTAACTCTTTTTGCGGTGTGTTTGTCGAGATCCGATGAATTGTGGGTTTATGATCAAGTCTATCTATGAACAATATTTGAATCTTCTCTGAATTCTTTTATGCATGATTGGTTATCTTTGCAAGTCTCTTCAAATTATCAGTTTGGTTTGACCTACTAGATTGATCTTTCTTGTAATGGGAGAAGTGCTTAGCTTTGGGTTCAATCTTGCGGTGCTCGATCCCAGTGACAGAAAGGGAAACAACATGTATTGTATTGTTGCCATCGAGGATAAAAAGATGGGGTTTATATCATATTGCTTGAGTTTATCCCTGTACATCATGTCATCTCACCTAATGTGTTACTCTGTTCTTATGAACTTAATACTCTAGATGCATGCTGGATAGCGGTCGATGTGTGGAGTAATAGTAGTAGATGCAGGCAGGGGTCGGTCTACTTGTCACGGACGTGATGCCTATATACATGATCATGCCTAGATATTCTCATAATTATTCGCTTTCCATCAATTGCTCGACAGTAATTTGTTCACCCACCGTAATACTTGTGCTATCTTGAGAGAAGCCACTAGTGGAACATATGGCCCCCGGGTCTATTCTCATCATATTAATCTCCCGTTACCAAGTTATTCTTTGCACCGTTTATTTTGAAATCTTTACTTTTTATCTTTATTATAAAAATACCAGAAATATTATCTTATCATATCTATCAGATCTCACTCTCGTAAGTGACCGTGAAGGGATTGACAACCCCTTTCTCGCGTTGGTTGCGAGGTTCTTATTTGTTTGTGTAGGTACGAGGGACTTGCGTGTGGCCTCCTACTGGATTGATACATTGGTTCTCTAAAACTGAGGGAAATACTTAGCTATTTTGCCGCATCACCCTTTCCTCTTCAAGGGAAAACCAACGCAGTGCTCAACAGGTAGCTGAGTTCGCCAACATTATAAGTCTTGGCCCGCACTTCTCTACTTTGATATCTGCGGGCCTGTTGTTGATAAAATGCGGAACGGGCTTTTGCAACATCGCGCTCCTCCTCTAGGGCATCTAAGTTGTCCTGCCGATCAAGCTCGGCCTCTCTCTCCTCGTACATGCGCACTCGAGGTGAGTCATGAATAATGTCACAGGGTAACACAGCCTCTGCGCCGTACACCATGAAGAAAGGTGTATATCCGGTAGTGCGATTGGGCGTGGTCCGCAGCCCCCAGAGTACGGAGTCGAGCTCCTCAACCCAGTGCTTGTCTGATTCTTACAAAGACCGCACTAGTCTGGGTTTGATGCCGCTCATAATAAGACCATTGGCTCGTTCGACTTGACCGTTTGTTTGCGGATGCTAGACGGAGGCGTAATCGAGCTTAATGCCTAGATTAGCACACCAGGCTTTCACCTCATCGGCTGTAATATTGGAGCCGTTGTCGGTGATGATGCTGTGTGGGACACCATAACAGTGCACGACACTGGATATAAAGTCTATCACTAGTCCGGCTTCGGCCGTTTTAACTGGTTTGGCCTCTATCCACTTAGTGAACTTATCTACCATGACTAGCTGATATTTTTCTTATGGTTGCCTCGTTTAAGGGGTCTGACCATATCCAGCCCCTAGTCCGCAAAGGGCTAAGTAATGGGATTTGTTTGTAGAGCGGTGGGAGGCATATGGCTTTGGTTGGCGAAAAGCTGGCAACCGACACATCGTTGGACAAGGTCCCGTGCGTCTGCTTGGGCCGTCGGCTAAAAGAAACCTATACGGAAGGCCTTACTTACAAGGGCCCGAGCTATGGCGTGGTGACCGCTGAGGCCAGCATGGATGTCGGTGTCAAAACCGGCGGATCTCGGGTAGGGGGTCCCGAACTGTGCGTCTAGGCTGGATGGTAACAGGAGGCAAGGAACACGATGTTTTACCCAGGTTTGGGCCCTCTTGATGGAGGTAAAACCCTACGTCCTGCTTGATTAATATTGATGATATGGGTAGTACAAGAGTAGATCTACCACGAGATCAAGGAGGCTAAACCCTAAAAGCTAGCCTATGGTATGATTGTTGTATATGAAGTTGTCCTACGGACTAAAACCCTCCGGTTTATATAGACACCGGAGAGGGTTAGGGTTACACAAAGTTGGTTACAATGGTAGGAGATCTTGAATATCCGCATCGCCAAGCTTGCCTTCCACGCCAAGGAAAGTCCCATCCGGACACGGGACGAAGTCTTCAATCTTGTATCTTCGTAGTCCTGGAGTCCGGCTGAAGGTATAGTCCGGCTACCCGAACACCCCCTAATCCAGGACTCCCTCAGTAGCCCCTGAACCAGGCTCCAATGACGACGAGTCCGGCGCGTAGATTGTCTTCGGCATTGCAAGGCAGGTTCCTCCTCCAAATTCTTCATAAAAGTTTGTAAACACCAAGAGTAGTGCCCGACCCTGCAAAATAAGTTTCCACGTATTGCCACAGAGAGAATAATATTAACACAAATCTAATCTGCTGACGTATTCCGCAGCATGACATCACACTATGGCCAAGCCTTTATTCGAATCGTTTTCACTTTTCCACCTCAGCGTGTTTTGCGAGGCGGTTTCCTTGGCACGTCTTGTCAAAGCAGAGATCGTGTCCCCCATTTACGGGATTCTCATCAATACGGACGTGGGTAACCCAACCGCGCCATTTATCACGGCGCTTGGGAGGCAAGCAAGTTTTACTAGGCTGGTGGGGACGCATAGTCGCATCCGCTCATATAAGGGGATAAGGATCCACCTTTTTACCTACGCCTTCTTCCTCCTTTGCCTATCCATCTTCTGCGCACCCGAGCTCCAGCGCCCAAGACCGCACTTCCTACCTCAACCTTCTCCAACAATGTCCGGAGCGGGAGGCAAGTGGATGGTCTCCTCCGTCACGGAGGGCCGTGTCAAAAGGCTAAGGAAGGCCGGATACCTGTCCAAAGACATCGCGCACGGGCTTCCTGAGGAGGGGCAGCTTCTCCCCACCCCAAGGCCCCATGAGAGGGTAGTATTTATTCCCCACTTCCTCCGTGGACTGGGTTTTCCTCTCCACCCATTTGTCCGCGGGCTCATGTTCTACTATGGCCTAGATTTCCACGATCTGGCCCCGAACTTCATCCTCAATATCTCGGTGTTTATCGTCGGGTGCGAGGCTTTCCTCTGCATCCGCCCCCATTTCGGCCTCTGGCTCAAGACCTTCAACGTCAAGCCAAAGGTGGTGCGCGGCAACCAGGCGGAGTGCGGAGGTGCCATGGCGGGCAAAATAGCCAACGTCCTATGGCTCGAGGGCTCCTTTGTGGAGACCTTGAAGGGGTGGCAGTCAGGGTGGTTTTACATCACCGAGCCACGTGATCCGAAGTGGATCGCAGCCCCTGAATTCCGATCCGGACCCCCTACGCGGCTCACGTCCTGGAAGGAGACGGGCTTGTCGTGGGGCGACGAAGAAGAGGTGACCGGACTGCAAAAATGCATCCAGTCCCTGGTGAACAAGCAGCTCAAGCTTGTCAACGTAGTCCGGGTCATGCTCGTCCGCCGGATCCTTCCGTGTCAAGAACGGGACTTCAATTTGTGGGAGTTCAACCCGGCGCAGCACCGGACTCTAAGCAGGCTCTTCGACACGACGTACGAAGACGTCTGGAAGGGGCTAACCAAAGGCACCGAGGCTCCCACATCCGCCTCCGAAGACCACGGATTCAGCTTGCAGCGTCCTGCTGGCGAGGTAAAATATTTTCATCTTTTACAGGATGTTAAGTTTTCTTCATAGTTTGACTCTATGCGGGATCTAAACTCCCTCTCCTTTGACAGGATTGGCAGGCGAAGCCCGGAATGATTAACTGTCCGGCTCCCTTGCTAGAAGACCCAGCCCCTGCTCTCCTAGTGAAGCTGCTGGTTCCGGCACCTTATGTGGTGCCGGAGAAGAAGGCCAAGAAGAAGAAGGCCACGGGGACTCGAAAGAGTTCCCGGCATATGGTGGTGTCGGACTCGTCATCCGACGAGTCCGAGATGCACTCCCCCCGTGAAGACGAGGAGGAGGAAGAAGAAACCTCTCCCCCTCCAGCGGGGGGAGGAAAGAAGAGGAAGGCCCCCTAGTAGGGGGGCCGAAGGGTCCAAGAAGAGGAAAACCCCTCTGCCGGACTACGCCCCCGACGCTGATGAGGACGAAGAGGAGTGGCCGGACAGGGCCAAGCGTCCGGTGAAATCATAAGTGTTCGGATACCAGAGTAACTCATGATATTCCTTTTGTTGCACAGCTTTCCCTAATGTCAAATATAATCATGCAGCCCGTCCAAGGACGGGCTCAACGAGTCGTCGAGCGGCTCCCTGGACTCATCGGACGTGAATTCAGTTCTGCCCGCTGCCTCCCCCTGTGCTGCGGATGACGCCGAAGTGGCATCGCGACACGCTCTGGGGCAAGAGGAGGTGGTCCAGGAGGAGCCGCGAGGCGACCTCCCGGACTCCAGGAGTAAAGGGGACAAGACCCCCCAGGGCTCCAAGTCCGGCTTTAAGCCGGACACCGCGCCGGAATCATCAACGGTTCCGGACCGCGGCAGGCAAACTCCTGCCAAGAGGAGCAAGCCTATTGAGCCGGCGTCCTCCGCCCAACCGGAGGCGCCGGACAATCTGCTGGAGGTGCTTAAGGGCGCCTCCATCGACGAGGAGCACCATACCATTATGAGTACGGTGGTCCAGAAGGTTCAGCCCGCCAAAAGCGGACTGACTGAAGCTTGTGCTAGCCTTCTAACAGGCTTCAAGGTAAGTAAAAATATGTAAAAATATTACCGCATAGACAGTAGCCCCTGATGCTCTGTTTGGCATTCGAAAAGAAAAGCCGAATAGAGGATCTATTAAATATCGCAGGAGTCTAACTAAAAAGGAGTCAATATGCGTATGCAGGCTTCGCTGCTGGCCACCGCCGCACTAACTGCGGAGGTGGATGCCCTGAAGCAGGGCCTCGAGCGGACCGAGCAAGAGGTCGGCCTTGCCAAACGGCAGCTCGAGGAGAAAGAAGGTAAGAGATACCTTATAGAAAAAATGCCTATAAGAAGACGCAATTGCAAAAAATGACAGGAGTATACTTCTTATTGTAGGGGCCACAACTGAGGTGGCGACCCTTAAGCAGGCGCTGTCCGAGGCCAAGAAGAGAGCGGCCACGGAGCGCACCGAGCGGGAGAAATTTGAGGCGCAGGTCGGCGAGGTGCGGCAAGAGCTTCAGGCTCTCATGAAAAAGCATGAGAGTTTGGAGCTCGACTCGAAGACGCGAGCGTCCGAGCTTGCTGCGGCCCTTAAAACTGCCAAATCTGCCAAGGCCGAAACCCAGAAGGCCCTCCAGGAATTGGATGCGGTGAAGAAGATAGCGGCGGGTAAGGCATTCTTTATGCAAAGCAGACATATAAAAGTAAACTACTTGTTACTTACCCGAATCCGGAGCTCTCCAGGGGCATTCGCAGATCTTCCCCACAGCGTATTCAATGCCGCCGCATTCTACCGAGCTGAGGAAGGCAGCTCGATGGAGAAGGTGTTCTGGTCTCAGTACGCTGAGGCCGGACACCCTGTGCCCTTGAGCGACCAGCTGAAGCAGCTGGTCAAGCTCCACAAGGCGGCCGAACAGGCCCTGAAGGGCTTCATAGTTCAGCTATGGCCTGGAGAGGCCCTGCCTGGGAGCTACTTCGAACTGGTGCGGCGGCTGGTGGAGGCTTGTCCAAGGCTCGAGGTCATCAAGCGCTCCGTCTGCATCGAAGGTGCCCGTAGGGCCCTTGCCCGTGCAAAGGTGCACTAGGGTAAGCTGGACGGCGAGAAGCTTGTGAGGGACGGGCCGCCGCCAGGGAAGGAGCATCGCAAGCCCGAGAACTATTACAAGGATGTTCTGGCTGGTGCCCGCCTTATGGCGGATGAATGTACCATGGATGTAATTTTTGAATGAACTCGCTCGTGTTATCCTGTGCGCTGAAAACTTGTTCATATGCGCTAAGCAATGCTTGAATTTAAAATATTACTTTCTGTGCGGCCGTTTATCAAAAAATTGAGAGATGGCCAATCGTCGGCTTCTGCCCCCATGCCCCTAGTGCTGGGGTGTTCGGGATAAACCTGAGCGCTCTTTTTCCCATGATTGGGTTCGTCGAGGGAGGCGCTCAGCACAACAAACAAGGCAATCAGACTATAATGCTTGAAGACTCTCACTTAGCCATAGAACTCTATAATTTTAAATTTTGGCGAAGCCCCTAGTATTCAGAAGACCGAGTTCGGGGCGCTATCCACGCCTTGGCCGGACAAAGCCGGTTCCTCGCTCGAAGCGGCATAAGTCTTTAAGGACTCGAAAAACCTCTCGAACAGCGACCGGTCTCTCGCCTCGTCATGACAGTCAGTTTTAGCTTTCTCTACTGAGGTGCTCAGCCCAGCTCAACTGGGGCACAATCGCAGTAGTTCTCCTAGTGCTACCTTAGCCGATATAGCGGAACATAAGGCACCAAAACATAGGAGCCGGGCAAACCCAACTATTGACCCAAATCATGATTCGGAGCCGATGCATATAGGGCTATAAGTTCGGGGTGCCGCACTTGTGAAAGTGTACGGACTTCTCACGCCATATTGATGGGTACTGAAGCCCCTGGCATATTTTGCCATACCAAAGTGTACGGATGCAGCATGTTATTTAATAAACATATATATAAAAAGGGGATAATGCAAAAAATAGACAGAAAGCTATGCATTGTTTATAGAAAGGCTGTTATGAAAGCGGAACGATACAAATAGTGCGATAAGCAAAAGAAATTGGACTATTTAACATGTCTTGGCCAGGGGCAGGCCGCGGAATTGTATTAAAAAACAGGTATACTGCTCGCAATAGAGACCACCTGGGAGTTCCATAATGCGGCGTGGCTTGTCTGCTTTCCTGGATCTTGCATCGTTTGTGCGGCAGTTGAATTGCTGAACGGGTCATCCGAAGTATGGAGTCCTGAGAGTAAGAGAAAAAAGAAAAAAAAGGAATCCGGCAGCCCCTGGTGCGGTTTAAGCCGTATTTCGGGCGTGCCGTGATAGTGCCCCTTCCCTTGTGCCCATGGTATTTCAAGAGCGTAGTTATGTGCGTGAAGCACTGGTGTCACTATATCGCGAGGGCTAGGGTTGGGGCCGCATTGCTACGCTAGCTCAGAACATGCCAGGTGGTCTTGTTATAGGGTACTCCGGGCGCGCTTGACAGTGTCCGGCTTTTTGAAGGCCGAACTGGAGAACTTCCTAGAGAGGCTGCCTTGTACTTCTGCTGCGAGCGCTGCCGTGTGCTCCTCCGTTCAGAGGGAGCGTTCAGTGTTCCCATTGACCGTGATTACTCCTCTAGGGCCTGGCATCTTGAGCTTGAGGTATGCATAGTGCGGTACCGCGTTGAATTTTGCGAATGCGGTTCGCCCGAGCAGTGCGTGATAGCCACTCCGGAACGGGACTATGTCGAAGATTAACTCCTCGCTTCGAAAGTTATCCGGAGATCCGAAGACCACTTCCAGTGTGACTGAGCCTGTACAGTTGGCTTCTACACCTGGTATGACGCCTTTAAAGGTCGTTTTGGTGGGCTTGATCCTCAAGGGATCTATGCCCATTTTTCGCATTGTATCCTAGTAAAGCAGGTTCAGGCTGCTGCCGCCGTCCATGAGGACACTTGTGAGATGAAATCCATCAATGATTGGGTCTAGAACCAATGCAGCGAAGCCGTCGTGGCGGATGCTAGTGGGGTGGTCCCTTCGATCAAAGGTGATCGGGCAGGAGGACCATGGGTTGAACTTTGGGGCAACTGGCTCTATCGCATATACGTCCCGTAATGCACGCTTCCGCTCCCTCTTGGGGATGTGGCTTGCGTATATTATGTTCACCGTCCGCACTTGCGGGGGAAATCCCTTCTGTCCACTGTTGTTCGGCGGCCTGGGCTCCTCCTCGTCATCGCTATGCAGCCCCTTGTCTTTGTTTTCGGCTCTTAACTTGCCTGCCTGCTTGAACACCCAACAGTCCCTGTTGGTGTGACTGGCTGGCTTTTCGGGGGTGCCATGTATCTGGCACAAGCGGTCGAGTATTCGGTCCAAACTGGACGGGCCCTGAGTATTTCTTTTGAATGGATTTTTCCGTTGATCGGATTTGTAGCCTCGGAATCCGGCATTAACTGCCGTATCCTCATTGCTGTCGCTGTTAACGCGGCGCTTTTTTTGTTCCGACGCGACCTGTTGCTTTTGTCCTTGGTATTCGGATTACCAGGGTTCTTGGTTAAATTGTTGCTGCGAGCTAGCCAGCTATCTTCTCCCGCGCAAAAGCGGGTCATGAGTGTCGTGAGGGCTGCCATAGATTTCGGCTTTTCCTGTCCCAGGTGCCGGGCAAGCCACTCGTCACGGATATTATGCTTGAAGGCCGCTAAGGCCTCTGCGTTCGGACAGTCGACTATCTGGTTTTTCTTTGTTAGGAACCGTGTCCAGAATTGCCTGGCCGATTCCTCTGGCTGCTAAATTATGTGGCTTAGGTCATCGGCGTCCGGTGGTCGCACATAAGTGCCCTGGAAGTTGTCAAGGAATGCGGCTTCCAGGTCCTCCCAAGAACCGATTGAGTCTGCTAGCAAGCAGTTAAGCCAATGTCGGGCTGGTCCCTTAAGTTTGAGTGGGAGGTATTTGATGGCGTGTAGATCATCACCGCGGGCCATGTGGATATGAAGGAGATAATCCTCGATCCATACCGCAGGATCTGTTGTGCCATCGTACGATTCGATGTTTACGGGTTTGAAGCCCTCAGGGATTTTATGATCCATTACTTCATCTGTGAAGCATAGTGGGTGTGCGGCGCCTCTGTATTGGGTTATATCACGACGCAGCTCGAAGGAGCTTTGTCTGTTGAGTTCGGCCCGGCCGAATTTATTGCATCCAGAGTGACGATCACCGTCACGTGCCGTGGGGCGCCTGCGTGATCCGTAGATCGATCTTGTTTGCCTTGCCTTGTCCTCCAGTATATCGCGCAGGTCGGGCGCATTTTCCCGTGCCTTAGTATGCTTGACGCGGCATCGGGGCATGGCTTGAGTGGAGGGCCAAGAGGCCTCTCTGTCGCGGCCATGAGGTGGCTGGTCGGCCATGTCATGCGTTGGTGATGTAGGTGCTTCCTCCTCTAGTCGGGGTAGGAGCCTGCGCTTTGGGTAACTCTTGGAGGGGCGTTCGAGTTCATACTCTTCGGCCGCAAGGACTTCAGTCCATCTGTCAGCTAGCGAATCCTGATCAGCTCTAAGTTGTTGCTGCTTTTTCTTGAGGCTGCTTGCCGTGGCCATAAGCCTGCGTTTAAAACGCTCTTGTTCGGCGAGATCCTCTGGCACGACGAACTCGTCGTCGTCG
Source organism: Triticum urartu (assembly GCF_056163025.1). Classification (NCBI taxonomy): domain Eukaryota; kingdom Viridiplantae; phylum Streptophyta; class Magnoliopsida; order Poales; family Poaceae; genus Triticum; species Triticum urartu. Next base: position 518,930,794 of record NC_141877.1, read on the forward strand.
AGGCTTGCCTCGTCTTCGGAGGGAGGCGTATAATTATCGTCCTCAACCTCTTGGTCCACCGCCCTCTCGTGAGGGCTGGCTTCTCTGTCCTCCTGTGCTGAATCTTGCTGGAGGGGGTGTTCTTCGGCGCTATCCGGAGTAGTATTATCTCCCGTGCCGGAATCACCGTTTTTGCTTTGGCGAGATTTAGAGCGGCGCCGCTGACGCCGGCGCTTGGGCTGTTTCTTAGAGGTATCGTCCCCCGCTGTTCCATCGCCATCTCCATCCTTTGGAGTGTCCACCATATATATGTCATATGACGAGGTGGCCTTCTAGCGCCCTATAGGTGCTGGTTCTTGTTCGTCTCCTGCATCGTCGTCCATGCCGTCGATGTCTTCGGAGTCGAAGTCAAGCATGTCGGTTAAGTCGTCGATAGTGGCTATCAAGTGGGTGGTGGGTGGGTTTTGAATTTCTTCATCGTTCATATCCCAACCTTGCTGACCGTAGTCTGTCCAGGGCTCTCCTGATAAAGAGAGAGAGACTTTAGAGAATTCGGGATGTCGCCGAAGGGCGAGTGCTGAAAGATGTCCGCCACGGTGAACTCCATTATCGGCGCCCAATCGGATTCGATCGGCAGGGGCGCGGGGGGCTCGGAGTTCGGAGAGGAATCCGTCTCCTTGGAGTCACGGGCCATGTGGAGTGCAGGGCTGGAGTTCGGCGAGATCACCTCTGAGATCGCAGCCCCTAAGGCAGCGTCCAACTGCTGATCCACGATCGGCGCAGTAGGCTCCGGATCAATGGTCGGAACCGATGCGTGTGCGGCCTCCAAGGCGCTGTTCGGCGGCAGAGCTATATCATGCCCATCGAGACAGTGCGGCGCGCTTGGCTGTGGCTCGAATCCGTCGAAGGTCAAGTCCCCGCGGATGTCAGCCGTGTAGTTTAGGCTTCCAAACCTGACCTGATGGCCAGGGGCGTAGCTTTCGATCTGCTCAAGGTGGCCAAGCGAATTGGCCCGCAGTGCGAAGCCGCCGAAGACGAAGATCTGTCCGAGGAGAAAAGTCTCACCCTGGACTGCATTGCTGTTGATGATCGAAGGAGCCATCGGGCCTAAAAGCGACGACACAGAGGAACTCTCAATGAAAGCACCAATGTTAGTGTCAAAACCGGCGGATCTCGGGTAGGGGGTCCCGAACTGTATGTCTAGGCTAGATGGTAACAGGAGGCAAGGAACACGATGTTTTACCCAGGTTCGGGCCCTCTTGATGGAGGTAAAACCCTACGTCCTGCTTGATTAATATTGATGATATGGGTAGTACAAGAGTAGATCTACCACGAGATCAAGGAGGCTAAACCCTAAAAGCTAGCCTATGGTATGATTGTTGTATATGAAGTTGTCCTACGGACTAAAACCCTCCGGTTTATATAGACACCGGAGAGGGTTAGGGTTACACAAAGTCGGTTACAATGGTAGGAGATCTTGAATATCCGCATCGCCAAGCTTGCCTTCCACGCCAAGGAAAGTCCCATCCGGACACGGGACGAAGTCTTCAATCTTGTATCTTCGTAGTCCTGGAGTCCGGCTGAAGGTATAGTCCGGCTACCCGAACACCCCCTAATCCAGGACTCCCTCAATGGATTTCAGCCAAGAGCTGCCGTCCCTCTTCTTCGGAGATACATCTTTGAAGTATTCCGGTAGCGCTTTTCTTGTAGAGCTCTCCTTCGTGGACCTTGTAGGATTTGGAACGCCGAACAATGCAGCGAGCCTCATTATGTTCCTCAGGGAGTTCTCGCCTATTAAGGTAGGCCAAGAAGGGTTCGGTCCATGGGGCAATTACTTCCATTATTAGATGGGTCGATGATGTTGTTTTGGTGGCTGGACCTCCGATGATATCGGTATTGTGTTCGGAATCTGGGGATATAATCGTATCCGGTCTAGTGTTGCCGCTTTCGTCCTGCCACACCACGGATGGCTTGAAGAGCCTTTCCAAAAAGATGTTAGGCAGGACGGGGTCACGCTTGGCGCCCATGCGAGCAAGAACATCCGCCGCTTGATTGCTTTCTCGAGCCACATGATGAAACTCGAGTTCCTTGAACCGAGCTGATATTTTGAGTACGGCATTATGATAGGCTGCCATCTTTGGATCTTTGGCGTCGAAGTCTGCATTTATCTGGGATATTGCGAGATTTGAGTCGCCACGTACTTCTAGGCATTGTATGCCCATGGAGGTAGCCATCCGAAGACCGTGCAATAAGGCCCCGTATTCGGCTGTATTGTTGGAGTCTGTGTATAGTATTTGGAGTAATTACTGAACTGTGTCTCCCATGGGGGACGTTAACACAATGCCCGCCCCTAATCCCGCCAGCATTTTGGAACCATCGAAGTGCATAACCCAGTTGGAATATGTGCCGTACTCTTTAGGGAGTTCGGCCTCTGTCCATTCAGCGACTGATATGTCTCCAACGTATCTATAATTTTTTATTGTTCCATGCTATTATATTATCTGTTTTGGATGTTTATGGGCTTTATTATACGCTTTGATATTATTTTTGGGACAAACCTATGAACCGGAGGCCCAACCCAAATTGCTGTTTTCTTGCCTATTTCAGTGTTTCGAAGAGAAGGAATATCAAACAGAGTCCAAACGGAATGAAACCTTCGGGAGAGTTATTTTTGGAACGGAAGCAATCCAGGAGACTTGGAGTAGACGTCAGGGAAGCTTCGAGGTGGCCACGAGGCATGGAGGCACGCCTGCCCCGTAGGCGCGCCCCCACCCTTGTGGGCCCCTCGTGGCTCCCCTAACCGACTTCTTTCGCCTATATATGTCCACATACCCTAAAAACATCGGGGAACAGAATAGATCGGGAGTTCCGCCGCCAGAAGCCTCCGTAGCCATCAAAAACCAATCTAGACCCATTTCGGCACCCTGTCGGAGGGGGAATCCCTCTCCGGTGGCCATCTTCATCATCCCGACGCTCTCCATGACGAAGAGGGAGTAGTTCTCCCTCGGGGCTGAGGGTATGTACAAGTAGCTATGTGTTTGATCTCTCTCTCTCTCTCTCGTGTTCTTGAGTTGGCACGATCTTGATATATCGCGAGCTTTGGTATTATAGTTGGATCTTATGATGTTTCTCCCCCTCTACTCTCTTGTGATGAATTGAGTTTTCCCTTTGCAGTTATCTTATCGGATTGAGTCTTTAAGGATTTGAGAACACTTGATGTATGGCTTGCATGTGCTTATCTGTGGTGACAATGGGATATCACGTGATCCACTTGATGTATGTTTTGGTGATCAACTTGCGAGTTCCGTGACCTCGTGAACTTATGCATAGGGGTTGGCACACGTTTTTGTCTTGACTCTCCGGTAGAAACTTTGGGGCACTCTTTGAAGTTCTTTGTGTTGGTTGAATAGATGAATCTGAGATTGTGTGATGCATATCGTATAATCATGCCCACGGATACTTGAGGTGACATTGGAGTATCTAGGTGACATTAGGGTTTTGGTTGATTTGTGTCTTAAGGTGTTATTCTTGTACGAACTCTGAGATAGATTGAACGGAAAGAATAGATTCGTGTTATTTTACTACGGACTGTTGAATAGATCGATCGGAAAGGATAACTTTGAGGTGGTTTCGTACCCTACCATAATCTCTTCGTTTGTTCTCCTCTATTAGTGACCTTGGAGTGACTCTTTGTTGCATGTTGAGGTATAGTTATATGATCCAATTATGTTATTATTGTTGAGAGAACTTGCACTAGTGAAAGTATGAACCCTAGGCCTTGTTTCCTAGCATTGCAATACTGTTTACTCTCACTTTTATCATTAGTTACCTTGCTGTTTTTATATTTTTAGATTACAAAAACCTATATCTACCATCCATATTGCACTTGTATCACCATCTCTTCGCCGAACTAGTGCACCTATATAATTTACCATTGTGTTGGGTGTGTTGGGGACACAAGAGACTCTTTGTTATTTGGTTGCAGGGGTGTTTGAGAGAGACCATCTTCATCCTACGCCTCCCACGGATTGATAAACCTTAGGTCATCCACTTGAGAGAAATTTGCTACTGTCCTACAAACCTCTGCACTTGGAGGCCCAACAACGTCTACAAGAAGAAGGTTGTGTAGTAGACATCAAGCTCTTTTCTGGTGCCGTTGCCGGGGAGGTTAGTGCTTGAAGGTATATCTTTAGATCTTGCAATCGAATCTTTTTGTTCCTTGTTTTAGCACTAGTTTAGTTTATAAAATAAAACTACAAAAAATGGAATTGAGTTTGCCTCATACGATTCATCTTTTTAATATCTTTCGTGAGAATGATGGAAAGGAAAATTGTTCTCAAATGCTAGAAGAAGAAGTCTATAAAATGTTTGACACTAAATCTTTGAATGATGAACATGATTGCAATGTTGTTAGTATGAACTCCTTGAATATCCATAGTACTAACGATGATTGCACCAGTCATGATGAAAATGTCTCTTATAAGCATGTCAACTTTTGTGGAGTGGATAGAGTTTACAAGTACACACCAAATAGGGAAGATAGATTTTTCAAGAGGCATAAGTATTTAGAAACTAAATGGTTGCAAGAGAGGCTAGATGTTTGTGCTGAAAAATTAAAATTTCTTCGCCATAATTGTGAACTTTGCAATGAACATGGTCATTTAAATCTCCAATGCAAATTGTTTCATGATCGTATCGTGTCCAAAAATTGCGATGATTTGATTTCCCTTGCACACCATAATGAACTTAGTTTGCTTTTGGGTTATGAAGAAATGAAACCTATAACTAAGCATATTCCAGAATATAACCTTGAGAAATTCCTCGATATTGATCTAGAAGAAATTTTTATGTATTGCGCGGTGAATTGCATTGAAAATCCTTATATTGCCAATTACATAAAGAAAAGAAAACAAATAGAGGATGAAGAGAATACTAATGAAAGGGAAGAGGCTTCCCAATGTCCTCCTATTATTTCTTATGATGAATTAGGTAACGAGGAGGAGCCTTCTATTCAACCAATCTCATTAATAAGGAGCTCCAAAAAGAGGATTGAACCCACACATAATATGAAGAAGAAAAAGAAAAGACTGAGAAGTAAAGGTAAAAATGTATCCCTCCCAAATGATGTTGTTCCTACTACTCATTGTGATGATGATAATTGTTATACTATTGGTGCTATCCATACTATTAATGATGAGAATGATTATGCTTATGATATGAAAAGGGCCAAGCTTGGGGATGCTATGTTTGATGAGAATGACATGTTTGAGAATATATTTGCTGCAATTAATGTTTGTCCCAAGCTTGGGGATGCTACGTTTGATGAAGATGATATATTTAACCTCCCAAGTTTTGATGAGCAAATTTATTATGATGATAGCATGCCTCCTGTGTATGATGGTTATATTGATGAAAGTGGATTTGGAGAGGTCATGACTTTATTTAGTAATGATTCCACTATCTTGGAAGAGGTTTCAATTGATTATGATGAGAACAAAGTTGCTACTTATGATGATTATTGTGATGACACGTATGCTGTAAAAAGTAGTGATGATTATATTAAAACTTGTCAGGATTATGATTACCCTTTTCCTGAATATTACTCTTTTAATGTGGATTTTTTTTGAAGTATTCGAGTTTCTTATGATACTCCCATTATTCCAAATGAGAAGAATTTTGTTTATGTGGAGAGTAATAAAATTTCTATGCTTGTAGATCATGAAAAGAATGCTTTAGGTGCTGTTTATATTGTTGAATTCATTCATGATGCTACTGAAAATTACTATGAGGGAGGAACATATGCTTGTAGGAATTGCAATAATATCAGGTTTCCTCTCTATCAGCTTAAAGTTCTGAAGTTATCCTTGTTTACCTTCCTATGCAAGTTGGTTCTTGCTCCCACAAGTTGTTTGCTCACAAAATCCCTATGCATAGGAAGTGGGTTAGACTTAGATGTGCTAGTCATATTCTTCATGATGCTCTCTTTATATTTCAATTCTTATCTTTTATGTGAGCATCATTGAAATCATCATGCCTAGCTAGGGGCGTTAAACGTTAGCGCTTGTTGGGAGGGTGCTTTCCAAGCTCATTTGTGGCAGAAGTTGGCATTTTCTTCTCCATTCTTTTATTCCAATGATATATTTTCTATTTTCCCTTTCGGAGACATTGTGATGTTGCACTCTTCGACCCATCATCCCATTTTTGTCAAAGATCATGTTTTTTCCTTTTCTTATTCATTCAACCAGAGTGTCGTGTCCTTCATTCTAGTTCTCTCATCTTATCATGTTTTGCCTCCCTTCTCAACCAGAGTGCTGTCTGAAATCTTTCTTAACCATGGTGCCATTCTTTCAATAGTTCTGGAGGCAGTGTGTTGTTGATTTCATCAAGTATACTCTCATCTTGTCAAGTTCATGTTCAATTCCTTCCATTTACAGTCGGAGTGTTGTCCAAATTATATCAATCTTATTCCTTCTCTATCTTGTTTTAACCGGAGTGTTGTGTCTATCATTCCTCTTCTAACCGGAGTCTCATCCAAATGCTTTCATTTTATCAAGTTCATATTCTTTACCTTCCATTTCCAACCGGAGTGTTGTTGTAATTGATCGTTATCGTTCCTTGTACATCTCGTTTCAACCAGAGTGCTTGCATATACTTCTTGTTCATTGTAACACTTTTCTTATGTCTTTCAACCTATAAGGTTCTCGTAATGTTCCCTGTTACTCTTTTCTAACGGAGTGTTTTCAACTTTGTTCATCTTCGTTATATTCTTTCTTTCAATTTGTTCAACCTCGCAAGGTTTTTTGGTTTCACTCGTTTGTCAAAGAAGCAACTTTGTTTTACCTCTTCATCTTTCGTTTTCTCTTCGGTTCCATCCTAGATCTCGGGACGAGATCCTCTTGTAGTGGTGGAGTGTTGTGACCCCCCGAGACCATTGCGCTAGGTGTCTTCCAGTTATTCACTGTTGTTGACTTGTCTTTCGCTTGCGTGTTGCATCTTGCCATGTCATCATGTGCATTGCATCATCATGTTTTCAAAACTTGCATCCGCCCGGGTCTCCCCGTTCCTTCCGTTGTCAGTTCTGAGCCCAGACGCACTTGCACGCGCCCGCGACACGTCTGATATATTATTTTATAAGTGGCCGGAAAATGTTCTCGGAATGGGATGAGAGTTTGCGTGCGGTCTTGTTGTGTTGTTGTTAGGCCGCCTGCCTAGTTTCATCGCATTCGGAGTCCGTTGATGCCCCAACGGATAACTATAGCGGCATTATAGTCGGTTAAACGTCAGACGTTTTCGGTGTCCGGAAATTGTGCCGGGTTGCATTTCTTCCCTCTCCTCTCAGCCCAACCATCTACACAGCCCTTCTAGCCCATCTACCTAACCCCCTTCACTCCGGACCATCCGATGGCGATCGAACGGCTCTAAAACGGAGCAAACCCCCCTCTCCTAGACCCCTGCCTATAAATGGACGGCCTTCTCCTTCCATTTTTGTCTAAACCTAGCCCCTACCCTCTCCCCTAACCTCCAGCCAGCGCTTCCTCCTCGTTTTCAGTGCCCATCCACCCCGCCGCCGCCACTTGGTGCATCCCCACTGGCTGGCGCCGCCGCAGCCGCTGGCCTCCACCACTCCCGCGCCTCCACGCGTCCTCCTGCCCGCTCCCCGCCGTGGCGGCCCTGGAGGCCCATCGCGAGCCCGCCTCGGGCCCGAACCGGGCCGAGCCAGCCCGCTCGCTGCCGCCGCTCCCGCACGTGAGCGCTCTGCCAGGGACCCAAGCTCCCGCTCGACCCCATCTCCCCGCGCTGCCTGCCCGGCCCCGCCGCCTCGGCGGAGGCCGCGCGCGCACCGTCACCAGCGACCAACTCCGGTGAGCCCCGACCTCGCCGCCCTTCTTCTCCCCTGCCTCACTAGCTCTCTCTCTCTCTCGCAGCACGCCGCCGCCGCCATGAACGTCGCCGCCGTGCTCGTAGTCGTTGTCGTTGCCGCGTCACCAACCCGTCCTCCGGCCGGATCCGGGATCCCCATCGCCGGATCTACCCATCCCCGCCGTCCCCAGCCTCCTCCGCGTCGCCCTGCCGCCTCCTTCACGCCGGCGAGCACTGCTCCGCCGTCCCGCTCATCAGGAAAACCGCCTCCCATGTTCCTACTTGCGTGGGCTGCGAGCCTCTCCAAGGCCCAGCGGTCCCCATCTGCGAGGCCTCTCCACCGAACGGGCCAAGCCCATGGTGAGCTCCCCGCAGCCCTCCACTATATTGCTCTCGGAGCGCTGTTTAACCATGTTGCGCCTGTTACCCTGTTGGGCCTCTGCTTAGTTTCAGGCCGCCATGTGTTTTTCCTATTCTGCGAATTTGCCTTTTAATCCTGAGTTAACAGTTTTGCAGAAAACCCCCCAAGCATCATGCATTTAATAACTCACAAACGGTGCATCATATTAAAACAAATTATATATGTAAAATGCTTTGAATTTTGTCTAGTTTCAGAATATGCAATTTTCATCCATGTTAAAATTGTTTAAAATGTTGTTTGTGTTAATTTTGCATAAATAACATGTTAAAATGCTTTATTTTATAACTATTTAACCGTAGCTCGGAATTTAATAAACTTTATATGTAAATGGGGTGGAAAAATGCCTAGTTTAACATGGTCAACTCATCTTGCATGTTTAAGAATTCTAAAATATGGTTTATGGCAGAATAGTACCAAATCCATTAATTGCACATGAGGATTTTTCAGACTTGTTGCTTGTTGTTCCAGCCTCATTTAAACTTGCCTAGATAGGTAGTTTTATTATGCTTCACCTTTTTAAACTGAGCATGCATCATACTTGGTTGTGCTTCATGCCATGTTTATGTGATGGTTGTTTACTATGTTGCTTGCTTCTTTCCGGGTTGCTTCTCTCGTTAGCTTCGGTTTTGTTCCGGAGTTGTGAGGACCCGTTCGACTATGTCCGTTTGCCTTCTTCATGGACTCGTTCTTTTTCCTTGCGGGATCTCAGGCAAGATGACCATACCCTCGAAATCACTTCTATTTTTGCTTGCTAGTTGTTCGTTCTACTACTATGTCGTGCTACCTACCACTTGTTATATCATGCCTCCCATATTGACATGTCAAGCCTATAACACTCCTTCCTAGCAAACCGTTGTTTGGCTAAGTTACTGCTTTTGCTCAGCCCCCTGTTATAGCGTTGTCAGTTGCAGGTGAAGTTGAAGATTTGTTCCATGTTGGAATATGGATATGTTGGGATATCACAATATCTCTTATTTAATTAACGCATCTATATACTTGGTAAAGGGTGGAAGGCTCGGCCTTATGCCTGGTGTTTCGTTCCACTCTTGCCGCCCTAGTTTCCGTCATACCAATGTTATGTTCCTTGATTTTGTGTAACTTACACGGTTGGGTGTTATGGGAACCCCTTGACAGTTCGCTTTGAATAATGCTCCTCCAGCAAGGCCCAACCTTGGTTTTACCATTTGCCTCATCACCACCTACTTTTCCCTTGGGAGTCACGTTCTCGAGGGTCATCTTTATTTTAATCCCCCGGGCCAGTGCTTCTCTAAGTGTTGGTCCGAACCGAGCTGCCTGTGGGGCCACCTCGGGGAGACTTGAGGGTTGGTTTTACTCGTAGCTAGTCTCATCCGGTGTTGCCCTGAGAACGAGATACGTGCGACTCCTATCGGGATTGTCGGCACATCGGGTGGCTTTGCTGGTCTAGTTTTACCATTGTCGAAATGTCTTGTAACCGGGATTTCGAGACTGATCGGGTCTTCCCGAGAGAAGGAATATCCTTCTTTTGACCATGAGAGCTTGTGCTGGGCTAAGTTGGGACACCCATGCAGGGTTTAAACTTTCAAAAGCCGTGCTCGCAGTTATGTGGCAGATGGGAATTTGTTAATGTCCGGTTGTAGAGAACTTGACACTTGACTTAATTAAAATGCATCAACCGCATGTGTAGCCATGATGGTCTCTTTTCGTTGGAGTCTGAGAAGTGAACACAGTTTTGGAGTTATGTTTGTGTGTAAGTAGTTTCAGGATCACTTCTTGATCACTTCAAGCTTCTCGACCGTTGCGTTGCTTCTCTTCTCGCTCTTATTTTGCGTATGTTAGCCACCATATATGCTTAGTGCTTGCTGCAGCTCCACCTCATTACCCTATCCTACCCATAAGCTTAAATAGTCTTGATCTCACAGGTGTGAGATTGCTGTGCCCTTGTGACTCATGGATACTTCCAAACAGTTGCAGGTGCCGATGATACCAGTGCAGGTGGCGCAATCGAGCTCAAGTGGGAGCTCGATGAAGATCTTGATCGTTGTTTTGTGTCTTTTCCGGTTGATCAGTAGTGGTGCCCAGTTGGGAGGATCGGGGATCTAGCATTTGGGGTTGTCTTCCTTTATTTTGGTTCCGTAGTCGGACCTTGATTGTATTCTGGATGATGTATGTATAACTTGTATTTGTGTGAAGTGGCGATTGTAAGCCAACTCTTTATCCCTTCCTTATTCAGTACATGGGATTGTGTCAAGATTACCCCACTTGCGACTAAACTACTATGCGGCTATGCCTGTAAGTCATGCCCCGACACGTGGGAGATATAGCCGCATTGTGGGTGTTACATATTCTAGTACGAACTCTAGGATAGATTGAATAGAAAGAATAGCTTCGTGTTATTTTACTATGCTCTTATGAATTGATCGATCAGAAAGGATAACTTTGAGGTGGTTTCGTACCCTACCATAATCTCTTCGTTTGTTCTCCTCTATTAGTGACTTTGGAGTGACTCTTTGTTGCATGTTGAGGGATAGTTATATTATCCAATTATGTTATTATTGTTGAAGAACTTGCACTAGTGAAAGAATGAACCCTAGGCCTTGTTTCCTAGCTTTGCAATACCGTTTATGCTCACTTTTATCATTAGTTACCTTGCTGTTTTTATATTTTCAGATTACAAAAACCTATATCTACCATCCATATTGCACTTGTATCACCATCTCTTCACCGAACTAGTGCACCTATACAATTTACCATTGTATTGGGTGTGTTGGGGACACAAGAGACTCTTTGTTATTTGGTTGCATGGTTGTTTGAGAGAGACCATCTTCATCCTACGCCTCCCACAGATTGATAAACCTTAGGTCATCCACTTGAGGGAAATTTGCTACTGTCCTACAAACCTCTGCACTTGGAGGCCCAACAATGTCTACAAGAAGAAGGTTGTGTAGTAGACATCAAGCTTTTTTCTGGCGTCGTTGCCGGGGAGGTTAGTGCTTGAAGGTATATCTTTAGATCTTGCAATCGAATCTTTTTGTTTCTTGTTTTAGCACTAGTTTAGTTTATAAAAGAAAACTACAAAAAAATGGAATTGAGTTTGCCTCATATGCTTCATCTTTTTAATATCTTTCGTGAGAATGATGGAAAGGAAAATTGTGCTCAAATGCTATAAGAAGAAGTCTATAAAATGTTTGGCACTAAATCTTTGAATGATGAGCATGATTGCAATGTTGTTAGTATGAACTCCTTGAATATCCATAGTACTAATGATGATTGCACCAGTCATGATGAAAATGTCTCTTATAAGCATGTCAACTTTTGTGGAGTGCATAGAGTTTGCAAGTACACACCAAATAGCGAAAATAGATTTTGCAAGAGGCATAAGTATTTAGAAACTAAATGGTTGCAAGAGAGGCTAGATGTTTGTGCTGAAAATTAACCATAATATTATCTAGGATATTCGTAGCTTCTCCTAAAGTGATTTCCATAAAAGTGCCTCCTGCGACCGAATTTAAAAGATTTCTAGAAGCAAAATTCAAGCCGGCATAAAATTTTTGTATAATCATACAAAGATTCAAACCACGTGTAGGGCAATTGCGAATCATTAATTTCATACTCTCCCAAGCTTGTGCAACATGTTCATGATCAAGTTGCTTAAAATTCATTATATCGTTTCTAAGAGAGATGATCTTAGTGGGAGGAAAATACTTAGAGATAAAAGCATCTTTGCACTTATTCCATGAATCGATACTATTTTTAGGCAAAGACGAAAACCAAGTTTTAGCATGATCTCTAAGCGAAAACGGGAATAGATTCAATTTAACAATATCATTATCCACATCTTCCTTCTTTTGCATATCACACAAATCAACAAAGCTATTTAGATGGGTAGCGACATCTTCACTAGGAAGGCCGGAAAATGGATCTTTGATGACAAGGTTCAGCAAAGCAGCATTAATTTCACAAGACTCAGCATCGGTAAGAGGAGCAATCAGAGTGCTAATAAATTCATTATTGTTGGTATTAGAAAAGTCGCACAATTTAGTATTATCTTGAGCCATCATGACAAATAATCCAACACACAAGCACACAAGAAGCAAGCGAAAAAGAGGCGAACGAAAAAGAGAGCGAATAAAACGGCAAGGGTGAAGTGGGGGAGAGGAAAATGAGAGGCAAATGGCAAATAATGTAATGCGAGGGATAAGAGTTTGTGATGGGTACTTGGTATGTCTTGACTTGTGTGTAGATCTCCCCGACAATGGCGCCAGAAATCCTTCTTGCTACCTGTTGAGCACTGCGTTGGTTTTCCCTTGAAGAGGAAAGGGTGATGTAGCAAAGTAGCGTAAGTATTTCCCTCAGTTTTTGAGAACCAAGGTATCAATCCAGTAGGAGACTACACGCAAGTCCCTCATACCTGCACAAACAAATAAGAACCTCGCAACCAACGCGATAAAAGGGTTGTCAATCCCTTCACGGTCACTTACGAGAGTGAATCTGATAGAGATAATAATAATAAGATAAATATTTTTGGTATTTTTCTGATATAGATTGAAAGTAAAGATTGCAAAATAAATGGTGGCAGAAATAACTTGTTGACGGGAGATTAATATAATGGAGAATAGACCCCGGGGCCATAGGTTTCACTAGTGGATTCTCTCAAGATAGCATAAGTATTATGGTGGGTGAACAAATTACTGTCGAGCAATTGTGTAACATCCCAAATTTTCAATTTGGAATGTTATACATTAGATCATCAATGCATATCATATTTCTTTTGCATTCTGGTTGATCTTAGAAATTCTACGCAACTCAATGACCCACGGAGAGAGTTGGGGATTTCGTTATTTTCATATTTGAGTTCTCTCAAATTTTGAGAATAGGATCATTTGATTTTATTTATTTTATCATCAATTATTTCTATTACAAAAATATGAGAGAGGGAATAAAATGACTTTCCCAAAATAAAGAAATATTGAGGATTTAATAATAAAATCAAATAAGATTTTATTTCGGAGTTTTTCGGTGTTTTATTTGAATTTAGGAAAAAAGTGCGTTTTTCAAAATTTGCACTTAGGTCCCAAATAAATGTTCACCTTGTGAGGCTTGATTTTAGAAGCCCGTGAAAATTTATTTCGGAATTTTTGGAGTCCGTTTAGTATTTCTTTTTCTTTTTCTTCCGAGCGGAATATAAAAAAAACGCGCCGCGCGCCAACTAGGCCAAGGCCCAGCCGACGGCCCACCCCGCCGCCTGCCGTCTCCCTTCAGGAGCCGGGAGCCGCGCCGCCGCCCGAGTCTGTCTCGGAGCCGCCCCGCCGTGCCCCCTCCCTCAAGGCAGCACACCCCCCGCCTTAAATACCGAGCCGCCCTGCCGCCCTCACATCACCCCGCCTCGCCCCGAGCCGCCCGCCGAGCAACGCCGCCGCCCGATGCCGCAGCCACCCGCCGCCCGAGCCGCCTGTGCTGCCGCCCGTCGCCGCGCCGCACCCCGCCACACCCCCGCCGCCCCAACGGAGCCCCGCCCCGCCCGCCGGAGTGCCTCGCTGGAGGTATAGCCACCGCCGTTCGCCGTTCGTTTTTTTTAAAACCGCCTCGATTTATTCGAAACCCAAGACCGGTTTATTTTTTTCCCTGATTTATTTAATTAGTGAACGTTCACCGATCCTTTCGTTTTAGCGAACGTGTTCACCGGTTAGTTTCTGTTAACGAACGTCCGTTCGATTAACTGTTTGTCAGTTTTCTTTTTCTCGGATTAAATCCGCGATTTATCTGATCGCGATTCCTGATCCGATTTTTGTTTTAGTTTAACTTTTCGCTCGTTTATCGGAATCAGGCGATTCAAGCGCCTAGGGATTCGTCTCGAAACCCTCTATCCGTTTAACCAACTTAAACAAGATTTTGCTACTGTAAAATTTGCCCTAGATCCAAATTACTAGAACGAAGTTGTGTTCTTTCGCCGTTTGACTTTCGTTGCTTCGTTCGATCTGATTCTTTTGCCAACCGGAGTTCTTAAGTTGAACCTTCTGGTTAGGTCTCTTATTTGAGTTTTACCTGTGCATTAGATGAGTGCTTATTGTATGCTCGTTTGCTTGTTTGCGATAGAGTACCCGGAGTGCGCCGCCTGTTACTTCGAATCGTTAGGTTTCGCGGATCATCAGCAAGGCAAGTAACACTTTGATCATACCTTTTCTCCTACCCAGTTTTATTGCATTAGATCAATCCTCACGCATTGCATGATTAGGACCTAATTAAATTGTGGGATGGGAAGTAGTTGAGGTAGTACCTATTACCTGTTATTATCAAACCTTTGGGAGTTACTTCTACGTTTGCTTATTATGCCATGCTATGCTAGTAGACATGGATTGGGTGAGTGAAATCCATGACATATGTGAGATTGTTAATTAATGGTTTATCTAAGGTGGCAACTTAAACACACATCTGGGTGGATTGAGGCACCTGGGTATTCCAGGACTTGCCTGTTTTCTTTTGGACCGCCACCCAGGCTCAAAGGGATCATAAGACTATTCATACTAGAAACTTCCGTGTGCAGCCACAAGCTATTATGGGCTCTAGCATAGTTGACTAAGTTGTGCGAACTCTTACAGTGGTAGACTAGCAGATGTAGGGGATGTAGGTGGTACGGTCTACCCGATCGTAAGGTGCTAGCGCTTCTGAAAGACTATGTCTCGGTCATCCGTCTTCTCAAACACCATCTAGTGCGAGAAACCAAACGGAGGCGATCGAGTCTTGTGGGGAAAAGTGTGCAAACCTCTGCAGAGTGTAACAAACTAATCATGGTTAGCCGTGTCCCCGGTTATGGACATCTTGAGTATCTAGTACCTGGATTATCAAGTGAATCTCAACATGTTACTCTAAAATTAATTTTGTTGGGTTATGATTAATGATGATGCTTAATTGGGATTGAGAATGCTGTCAACCATTCTCAATGTTTAACAACTACCATGATAGTTAAATAAATTTTATTCCTTTGTAGTAGGGAAAAATTGGCTTTACGCAAAAACTGTAACCATAGAGCTTTCCACTAGCCAAATATGCATATAGTATAGCTGTTTCATTCCATTACCCTCTATGTGTTACCTTGCCAGCATATTCCATCTGCTGACCCGTTTTCGGGCTGCAACGTTAATGTTGCAGACTTTTCAGACGACGATTAAGGAGTTTTAGGTCGTGGTTCTATACTCAGTGATGCCGTTGGAGTTGATGGACTCACTTATCTTCCAAGCCTTCCGCCGTTATCGTTATTAGATGGCCTTAAGCCATATTTATTGTAATAAGTTCGCTTTTGAGACACTCGATGTAATAAGTGTGTGATTGCTACTCTGCTATAAATCCTCTGAGTACTGTGTGGTGTCAGCATTACTGATCCAGGGATGACACCGGAGCACAGAGATCATACTGTTTGAGGTCTGGTCGCTACAGAGATGGTATCAAAGCACACGCTGATTGTAGGACACGACCACTAAGCTAAAGACCTAGATCACTATTCACTCTCTTCTCTTCTGACCTCTCATGTTTTCTACTCTTTAGGATGGCGGATGCAAGGAACAATGTTCACACAACCGGATGAAGATACACCCTTTGGACGACACTTGAAGGAAGTCACTAGATACCTGAACATAGGAGTACCAAGCTTCACGGGAACCTACAACGCCACTTTACCTGAAGAAGAGCGCTGGATGATTCAAGTTCAAGTTCCAGGAAGGATGTTCATGCCAGTCACTGAGCCCATAGAGTTTTCTTTTGATGCACCAACTTGGAGTCTAGGAAATAGCATGGCAGCTCACATCGCCATGGGACTCATTGGAGAAGTCTACCGCAAGGATCTCAAGGATACTATCTACCAGATTTGTGGGCGCCGAGATGAACACTGGGAGATGATCAGCACCAGGAAGGATAGATCAATCGCAGCTTTTATCCAGGAGCTAAACCAGCACATTCGACGACAGGAGAACCAGATGTGCGCCGACATGATAGATCTGAAGAAGGCTAAGACAAGAATCAAGGAACTGGAGGAAGAACTCAAGGCTACACGTGAAGATTATGAAGAAGAAATTGAAGTATTGGTGGAGAAGAATGACAACCTGATCAAGAAGATTGGAATATTTATGGGAGGCCCTACGCCAGTAGATGAAGACGAAGAACCCCAGGAAATTAGCCCGGAAGACTACATCATCATCGACAGCACCGACTCAGAAGCAGATAGTAGCGATGATGACTATGTTGATGAAGCTGGAGCAGATATCATGGAGTCTGCAACCGAAGAATATTTCTAGTAGACCACCTCATCGGTAGTAGTAGTCCACCATCTAAATATAGTAGTCTGAGCACTTTTGCGATAGTTAGGTCGATTGTATGCCCTTGTTTGATTGATTGAAGTGAATTGTTTGCTTTTGCCTCATGTGCATATGGGTAGTGTTTTCTCTTTAGACCCCCTCTATTCTTATATCTCATCTTTTCTAAAACCCACAGATGCCTCCGAGACGTGACCCCGGATTTGCTTTCCCACCGGAGCTCACCCAGTTGATCCAGCAGCAAAACACATTGATGCAGTTGCTAGTCCAAAATCAGAATCAGGGGAACAATAACAACAACCCACCACCACCACCACCACTTGTTGACCACTTAGCCCATTTTCTTAGGCTAAATCCGCCGGTGTTTTCCAGTAGCACCGAGCCGATAGTAGCAGATGATTGGCTCTGCAAAATAGCTAGGGAGTTGACCATAGCAGGATGCACAGATGCGGAGAAGGTGAAGTTTGCCGCACATCAGCTAGAAGGACCCGCAGCATCATGGTGGGAGAATTTCACAGCCACTTTTCCTATAGACACTGTCACATGGGACCAGTTTCAGCAGGCTTTTCGTACTGCACACGTTTCAGCATGAGCTATGGCCATTAAGAAGCGTGAGTTTCACAACTTGCGCCAAGGAGGAAGGACAGTTGGCCAGTATGTGGAGGAATTTAGTAAGTTAGCATGTTATGCCCCAGATGACGTCGCTATGGATGCAGCTAAGCAGGAGAAGTTTCTGGAAGGACTGAATGATGAGTTGAGCATGCAGTTGATGGTAGCCACCTTCAACAACTACCAGGAGTTGGTAGATCATGCTCTTATGATTGAAGGGAAGCAGCAGAAAATTGAGAATCGCAAGAGGAAATATGGACAAGGAAAGTACAATTCAGGAGCTCAGCAGAAGCCACGTTTTACCCCTAGACCGGGAGGACACTTTCAGCATACCCATGGAGGAGGTAGCTCGCACAATCACAATGGCACCAAGAATGGTAATGGCAATGGAGGAAGTAACGGCCAGAACCGCACCAACCCCTCAACCCCAGCCAAGAAGGACCTAAGTCAAGTCACTTGTTTTAAGTGTTCGAAGACAGGACATTATGCCAATGAATGTCCTGAATTACAAAATGGAATTAGCAATGGAAGTTCTGGGAAGAAGCCGAACCCTTTCAACAGGGGACAGGTGAACCACGTTAGCGTGGAGGAGGTTGAAGCTCAGCCCGATGCAGTAATAGGTAAGTTTTTGGTTAAGTCATTTACTGCACTTGTTCTTTTTGATACTGGTGCATCACATTCATACATCTCAAGGGGATTTGTGGATAAGTATAACCTACCAACCCAAGCCCTTAGGTCACCCATGTTAGTAACCTCGCCCGGAGCAGAGTATGTGGCTAGTCTATGGTGTGACCGGTTACCATTAAGGATTGGTAACTATGTGTTTCCCTCAGACCTAATAGTATTGGAATATCAAGGATTGGAGGTGATATTAGGCATGGATTGGTTATCAAAGTATGAAGGGAATATTGAATGTGCTAGTAAGTCAATTTTGCTTACCACCCTAGAAGGGAGAAGGATCAAGTATGTATCTCGGCATGTGCCAAAGAGGACTCAAGTAAATTGCCTAACAGGAGTTGTGCAGGAGGAAGTACCAGTGGTAAGTGATTTCCCTGATGTATTTCCAGAAGAGTTGCCAGGCATGCCACTGGATAGAGATATTGAGTTCTTGATTGAGCTATTGCCAGGCACATGGCCAATATCAAAGAGACCATATAGGATGCCAGCCAAGGATTTGGTGGAAATTAAGAAGCAGATTAAGGAGTTACTGGATAAGGGATATATTCACCCAAGTTCTTCACCTTGGGGATCGCCAGTACTTCTAGTGGAGAAGAGGGATGGATCGTTAAGGATGGTTGTTGATTATCGAGGATTGAATGAAGTAACGATCAAGAACAAGTACCCACTACCAATGATCAACGATCTGTTTGATCGATTGCAAGGAGCTAAGGTATTTTCCAAGATCGATCTGCGATCAGGATACCACCAGTTGAAGATTCGACAACAGGATATTCCGAAGACAGCTTTTACCACCAAGTATGGGCTGTATGAGTATACCGTTATGTCATTTGGTCTGACTAACGCACCTGCCTATTTTATGAACATGATGAACAAAGTGTTTATGGAGTTTTTGGATAAGTTTGTCGTAGTGTTCATTGATGATATCCTGGTTTACTCGAAGAATGAAGAGGAGCATAAGGAGCATTTGCGTTTGGTACTTGGAAAACTCAGAGAACATCAATTATATGCCAAGTTCAGCAAATGTGAGTTTTGGTTGAAGGAAGTAGGATTTCTCGGACATGTTATATCTGGAGAAGGTATAGTAGTAGATCCCGCTGAAGTTGAAACCGTAACCAAGTGGGAAGCCCCAACAACAGTTGGAGAGATCCGGAGTTTTCTTGGACTCATAGGATACTACCGGAGATTTTTTGAGAATTTCTCAAAGATTGCGAAGCCTATGACAGAGTTATTAAACAAGGATACCAAGTTCATATGGATAGAGGAGTGTGAGGATAGTTTCCAGGAGTTGAAGAAACGCTTAGCTACCTCACTAGTGTTGATTTTGCCAGACCAGACCAAGGATTATGAGGTGTATTGCGACGCTTCACGTCGAGGACTTGGAGCAGTGCTTATGCAGGAAGGAAGAGTTGTTTCATATGCCTCAAGACAACTGAAGCCCCATGAGTTGAATTATGCTACGCATGATTTGGATTTAGCAGCCGTAGTGCATGCATTGAAAACATGGAGACATTTTCTCATTGGAAATCATTGTGAGGTGTACACGGATCATAAGAGTTTGAAGTACATTTTCACACAGAAGGAGTTAAATCTCAGACAAAGGAGATGGTTGGAGCTTATCAAAGATTATGATATGAAATTACATTATCACCCCGGAAAGGCTAATGTAGTAGATGACGCATTAAGCCGTAAGAGCCATGTCAATACGTTAATGACGGGAGAAATACCCAAGGAGTTAGTAGAAAATCTTCGTGAACTATGTATGGAAATAGTTCCGAGAGGCTATGTAGCAGCGTTGGAGATTCAGTCAACTTTGATGGATAGAATCAGAGAAGCTCAGAAAGCTGACAAAGAGATTGCTGCTATAAAGGAGAAACTGAGCAAAGGAAAAGCTAAAGGATTTCGTGAGGATGAACACGACACCCTATGGTTTGAAGACCGCGTTTACGTGCCCAATGACCCGGAGATCAGGAAGTTGATTTTGCAAGAGGCACACGATTCACCATATTCAACTCATCCAGGAAATACCAAGATGTATCTGGATTTGAATGATATTTTCTGGTGGACCGGAATGAAGAAGGATATAGCGGAGTATGTAGCCGTTTGTGATGTATGTTAAAGAGTAAAAGCAGAGCATCAGAAGCCAGCAGGATTGTTACAACCATTGCCGATACCCGAATGGAAGTGGGATAAACTAGGCATGGATTTTATCACGAGATTGCCCAGGACTCGTTCAGGCTATGACTCAATTTGGGTTGTAGTTGATCGATTGACGAAAGTAGCTCATTTCATCCCAGTAAAGACCACTTACACCAGTGCTAAGTTGGCAAAGATATACATGACCAGGATCGTATGTCTGCATGGAGTTCCAAGGAGTATCGTATCAGATAGAGGAACCCAGTTTACCTCAAAGTTCTGGAAGCAGTTGCACGAAACTTTGGGTACCAGGCTAGAGTTCAGTACAACTTTTCATCCACAGACAGATGGACAGACCAAGAGGGTAAATCAGATTTTGGAGGATATGCTGAGAGCTTGTGCGCTAGATTATGGATCTAGTTGGGACGATAATTTGCCATATGCAGAGTTCTCTTACAACAATAGTTACCAAACCAGTTTAAAGATGGCCCCTTTCGAAGCCTTGTACAGAAGGAGGTGCAGGACACCATTGTCATGGGACGAAGTTGGAGACCGTCAGTTGTTTGGACCTGACTTGATTAAAGAGTCTGAACGGAAGGTGAAGTTGATTCGCGATAGGCTCAAGGTAGCCCAGTCTAGACAGAAAAGTTATGCAGATTCTAAATGCAAGGAGACAGTTTACGAAGTTGGAGATAGAGCTTATCTTCGAGTATCTCCACTTCGAGGAACAAAGCGTTTTGGAGTTAAAGGGATGTTAGCACCACGATTTGTAGGACCATATCGAGTTTTGGAGCGTATGGGAGAAGTGGCCTACAAGTTGGAATTGCCCGAAGGATTGTCAGGAGTTCATGATGTGTTCCACGTTTCTCAGCTGAAGAAGTGTCACGCGGAGATGGCTGACATACCGTTGAGAGATACAATGCCTTTGGAAACTATTCAGTTGGATAACGATTTGACCTACGAGGAGAAACCAGTCAAGATTCTCGAGTTTGCCAGTCGAGTTACTCACAGCAAGGTTATCAAGTTTTGCAAAGTTCAGTGGAGCCACCACTCAGAGGATGAATCCACCTGGGAGCGAGAGGAAGATTTGTTCAAGGACCACCCTCACCTATTTTCTAGCCAACCCGAATCTCGAGGGCGAGATTCATCTTATAGGGGGTAGGTTTGTAACATCCCAAATTTTCAATTTGGAATGTTATACATTAGATCATCAATGCATATCATATTTCTTTTGCATTCTCGTTGATCCTAGAAATTCTACGCAACTCAATGACCCACGGAGAGAGTTGGGGATTTCGTTATTTTCATATTTGAGTTCTCTCAAATTTTGAGAATAGGATCATTTGATTTTATTTATTTTATCATCAATTATTTCTATTACAAAAATATGAGAGAGGGAATAAAATGACTTTCCCAAAATAAAGAAATATTGAGGATTTAATAATAAAATCAAATAAGATTTTATTTCGGAGTATTTCGGTGTTTTAGTTGAACTTAGGAAAAAAGTGCGTTTTTCAAAATTTGCATTTAGGTTCCAAATAAATGTTCACCTTGTGAGGCTTGATTTTAGAAGCCCGTGAAAATTTATTTCGAAACTTTTGGAGTCCATTTAGTATTTCTTTTTCTTTTTCTTCCGAGCGGAATATATATATATATATATATATATATATATATATATATATATATATATATATATATATATATATATATATAAACGCGCCGCGCGACGACTGGGCCAAGGCCCATCCGACGGCCCACCCTGCCGCCTGCCGTCTCCCTTCAGGAGACCGGAGCCGCGCCGCCGCCCGAGTCCGGCTCGGAGCCGCCCCGCCGTGCCCCCTCCCCCAAGGCAGCACACCCCCCCTCCTTAAATACCGAGCCGCCCCGCCGCCCTCACCTCACCCCGCCCCGCCCCGAGCCGCCCGCCGAGCAGCGCCGCCGCCCGACGCCGCAGCCGCCCGCCGCCCGTGCCGCCTTCGCCCGAGCCGCCCGTGCCGCCGCCCGCCGCCTCCCGTCGCCGCGCCGCACCCCGCCACACCCCCGCCGCCCCGCCGGAGCCCCGCCCCGCCCGCCGGAGTGCCTCACTGGAGGTATAGCCGCCGCCGTTCGCCGTTCGTTTTTAAAAAAAAAACCGCCTCGGTTTATTCGAAACCCTAGATTGGTTTATTTTTTCCCCTAGTTTATTTAATTAGTGAACGTTCACCGATCCATTCGTTTTAGCGAACGTGTTCACCGGTTAGTTTCTGTTAACGAACGTCCACTCGATTAACTATTCGTCAGTTTTCTTTTTCTCGGATTAAATCCGCGATTTATCTGATCACGATTCCTGATCCGATTTTTGTTTTAGTTTAACTTTTCGCTCGTTTATCGAAATCAGGCGATTCAAGCGCCTAGGGATTCGTCTCGAAACCCTCTATCCGTTTAACCAACTTAAACAAGATTTTGCTACTGTAAAATTTTCCCTAGATCTAGATTACTAGAACGAAGTTGTTTTCTTTCGCCGTTTGACTTTCGTTGCTTCGTTCGATTTGATTCTTTTGCCAACCGGAGTTCTTAAGTTGAACCTTCTGGTTAGGTCTCTTATTTGAGTTTTACCTGTGCATTAGATGAGTGCTTATTGTATGCTCATTTGCTTGTTTGCGATAGAGTACCCGGAGTGCGCCACCTGTTACTTCGAATCGTTAGGTTTCGCGGATCATCAGCAAGGCAAGTAACACTTTGATCATACCTTTTCTCCTACCCAGTTTTATTGCATTAGATTAATCCTCACCCATTGCATGATTAGGACCTAATTAAATTATGGGATGGGAAGTAGTTGAGGTAGTACCTATTACCTATTATTATCAAACCTTTGGGAGTTACTTCTACGTTTGCTTATTATGCCATGCTATGCTAGTAGACGTGGATTGGGTGAGTGAAATCCATGACAGATGTGAGATTGTTAATTAATGGTTTATCTAAGGTGGCAACTTAAACACACATCTGGGTGGATTGAGGCACCTGGGTATTCCAGGACTTGCCTGTTTTCTTTTGGACCGCCACCCAGGCTCAAAGGGATCATAAGACTATTCATACTAGAAACTTCCGTGTGCAGCCACAAGCTATTATGGGCTCTAGCATAGTTGACTAAGTTGTGCGAACTCTTACAGTAGTAGACTAGCAGATGTAGGGGATGTAGGTGGTACGGTCTACCCGATCGTAAGGTGCTAGAGCTTCTGAAAGACTATGTCTCGGTCATCCGTCTTCTCAAACACCATCTAGTGCGAGAAACCAAACGGAGGCGATCGAGTCTTGTGGGGAAAAGTGCGCAAACCTCTGCAGAGTGTAACAAACTAATCATGGTTAGCCGTGTCCTCGTTTATGGACATCTTGAGTATCTAGTACCTGGATTATCAAGTGAATCTCAACATGTTACTCTAAAATTAATTTTGTTGGGTTATGATTAATGTTGATGCTTAATTGGGATTGAGAATGCTGTCAACCATTCTCAATGTTTAACAACTACCATGATAGTTAAATAAATTTCATTCCTTTGTAGTAGGGAAAAATTGGCTTTACGCAAAAACTGTAACCATAGAGCTTTCCACCAGCCAAATATGCATATAGTATAGCTGTTTCATTCCATTACCCTCTATGTGTTACCTTGCCAGCATATTCCATGTGCTGACCCGTTTTCGGGCTGCAACGTTAATGTGGCAGACTTTTCAGACGACGATTAAGGAGTTTTAGGTCGTGGTTCTATACTCAGTGATGCCGTTGGAGTTGATGGACTCACTTATCTTCCAAGCCTTCCGCTGTTATCGTTATTAGATGGCCTTAAGCCATATTTATTGTAATAATTTCTCTTTTGAGACACTCAATGTAATAAGTGTGTGATTGCTACTCTGCTATAAATCCTCCGAGTACTGTGTGGTGTCAGCATTACTGATCCAGGGATGACACCGGAGCACAGTGATCAGACTGTTTGAGGTCTGGTCGCTACAAATTGATAGAAAAGTGCATAATTATGAGAATATCTAGGCATGATCATGTATATAGGCATCACGTCTGCGACAAGTAGACCGAAACGATTCTACATCTACTACTATTACTCCACACATCTACTGCTATCTAGCATTCATCTAGAGTATTAAGTTCATAAGAACAGAGTAACACATTAGGCAAGATGACATGATGTAGAGGGATAAACTCAAGAAATATGATATAAACCCCATCTTTTATCCTCGATGGCAACAATACAATACGCGCCTTGCTGTCCCTGCTGTCACTAGGAAAGGACACCGCAAGATTGAACCAAAAGCTAAGCACTTCTCCCATTGCAAGAAAGATCAATCTAGTAGGACAAACCAAACTGATAATTCGAAGAAACTTGCAAAGATAACTTAATCATACATAAAATATTTGAGACAAGAATCAAATATTGTTCATAGATAAACTTGATCATAAACCCACAATTCATCGGATCTCGACAAACACACCGCAAAAAGAGTTACATCGAATAGATCTCCAAGAAGATCGAGGAGAAATTTGTATTGAGATCCAAAGAGAGAGAAGAAGCCATCTAGCTAATAACTATGGACCCGAAGGTCTGGAGTAAACTACTCACACATCATCGGAGAGGCTATGGTGTTGATGTAGAAGCCCTCCGTGATCGATTCCCCCTCCGGCGGAGATCCGAAAAACGCCCCAAGATGGGATCTCTTGGGTAAAGAAGGTTGCGGCGGTGGAAATAGGGTTTCGTGGTGCTCCTGGATGTTTTCGGAGTATATGGATATATATAGGAGGAAGAAGTTGGTCGGTGGAGCCACGAGGGGCCCACGAGGGTGGAGGGCGCGCCCAGGGGGTAGGCGCACCCCCTGCCTCGTGGCCTCCTCGTTGATTTATTAACGTCCATTCCAAGTCCTCTTGATCACGTTTGTTCCAAAAATAACTCTCCTGAAGGTTTCAGTCCGTTTGGATTCCATTTGATATTCCTTTTCTGCGAAAAACTGAAATAGGCAAAAAACAGCAATTTGCACTGGGCCTTGGGTTAGTAGGTTAGTCGCAAAAATAATATAAAAGTGTAAAATAAAGCCCATTAACATCCAAAACAGATAATATAATAGGATGGAACAATAAAAAGTTATAGATACGTTGGAGATGTATCTAGCATCCCCAAGCTTAATTCCTGCTCGTTCGTGAGTAGGTAAATGATAAAAACAATATTTTTGATGTGGAATGCTACCTAGCATATTTCTCAATGTTATTTTGTTTATTTTGGCATGAATGTTCAGATCCGAAAGATTCAAGACAAAAGCTTAATATTGACATAAAATAGTAATACTTCAAGCATACTAACAAAGCAATCATGTCTTCTCAAAATAACATGGCCAAAGAAAGTTATCCCTACAAAATCATATAGTCTGACTATGCTCTATCTTCACCACACAAAATATTTAAATCATGCACAACCCCGATGACAAGCCAAGAAATTGTTTCATACTTTTGATGTTCTCAAACTTTTTCAATCTTCACGCAATACGTGAGCCTGAGCCATGGACATAACACTATAGGTGGAATAGGATGGTGGTTGTGGAGAAGACAAAAAGGAGAAGATAGTCTCACATCAACTAGGCGTATCAACGGGTTATGGAGAAGCCCATCTATAGATATCAATGTGAGTGAGTAGGGATTGCCATGCAACGGATGCACCAGAGCTTTAAGTGTATGGAAGCTCAACAAAAGAAAAACTAGGTGGGTGTGCATCCAACTTGCTTGCTCACGAAGACCTATGGCATCTTGAGGAAGCCCATCATTGGAATATACAAGCCAAGTTCTATAATGTAAAATTCCCACTAGTATATGAAAGTGACAACATAGGCGACTCTCTATCATGAAGATCATGGTGCTACTTTGAAGCACAAGTGTGGAAAAAGGATAGTAACATTGTCCCTTCTCTCTTTTTCTCTCATTTTTAAATTTTTTTCTTTTCTCTTTTTTTATTTGGGCCCTTTCTCTTTTTTATGGCCTCCTTTCCTTTTTTTCTTTTCATCCGGAGTCTCATCCCCATGGGGGAATCTTAGTCTCCTTCATCCTTTCCTCACTTGGGACAATGTTCTAATAATGATGATCATCACACTTTTATTTACTTACAACTCAAGAATTACAACTCAATACTTAGAACATAATATGACTCTATGTGAATGCCTCCGGCAGTGTACCGGGATATGCAATGACTCATGAGTGACATGTATGAAGGAATTATGAACGATGTCAACTACATGATCATGTGAAGCAATATGACAATGATGAAGCGTGTCATAATAACGGAACGGTGGAAAGTTGCATGGAAATATATCTCAGAATGGCTATGGAAATGCCATAATAGGTAGGTATGGTGGCTGTTTTGAGGAAGGTATATGGTGGGTTTAAGGTACCGGCGAAAGTTGCGCGGTACTAGAGAGGCTAGCAATGGTGGATGGGTGAGAGTGCGTATAATCCATGGACTCAACATTAGTCATAAAGAACTCACACTTATTGCAAAAATTTATTAGTTATCGAAACAAAGTACTACACGCATGCTCCTAGGGGGATAGATTGGTAGGAAAAGACCATCACTTGTCCCCGACCGCCACTCATAAGGAAGACAATTAATAAATAAATCATCCTCCGACTTCATCACATAACGGTTCACCATACGTGCATACTACGGTAATCACAAACTTCAGAAACAAGTATTTCTCAAATTCACAACTACTCAACTAGCATGACTCTAATATCACCATCTTCATATCTCAAAACAATCATCAAGTATCAAACTTCTCATAGTATTCGATGCACTTTTTATGATAGTTTTTATTATACCCATCTTGGATGCCTATCATATTAGGACTAATTTTACAACCAAAGCAAATTACCATGTTGTTCTAAAAGACTCTCAAAATAATATAAGTGAAGCATGAGATATCAGTAATTTCTATAAAATAAAACCACCACCGTGCTCTAAAAGATATAAGTGAAGCACTAGAGTAAAATTATCTTAGCTCAAAAGATATAAGTGAAGCACATAGAGTATTCTAATAAATTCCAATTCATGTGTGTCTCTCCCGAAAAATGTGTACAGAAAGGATGATTGTGGTAAACTAAAAAGCAAAGACTCAAATCACACAACACGCTCCAAGCAAAACACATATCATGTGGTGAATAAAAATATAGCCTCAAGTAAAGTTACCATTAGAAGAAGACGAAAGAGGGGATGCCTTCCGGGGCATCCCCAAGCTTAGGCTTTTGGTTGTCCTTGAATTTTACCTTGGGGTGCATTGGGAATCCCCAAGCTTAGGCTCTTGCCACTCCTTATTCCATAGTCCATCAAATCTTTACCCAAAACTTGAAAACTTCACAACACAAAACTTAAACAGCAAATCTCATGAACTCCGTTAGTATAAGAAAACAAACCACCACTTAAGTTACTATAGTGAAGTAATTATTTATTTATATTGGTGTTAAACCTACTGTATTCCAACTTCTCTATGGTTCATAACCTCCGGTACTAGCCATAGATTCACCAAAATTAGCAAACAAGACGCGAAAAACAGAATCAGTCAAAAACAGAACAGTCTGTAGTAATATGTAGGTTTAGAATACTTATGTAACCCCAAAAATTCTAAAATAAATTTCTGTACATAATTAATTTATATGAAAAAATAATAAACCTAATCGCACTCTCTAGTAAAAAATGGCAGCAAATCTCGTGAGGGCTAAAGTTTATGTTTTTTACAGCAAGATTGCAAAGACTTTCCCCAAGTCTTCCCAAAGGTTCTACTTGGCAAAAAACACTAATTAAAGGCATAAACCACATCTAAACAGAGGCTATATGAATTATTTATTAATAAATAGAACCAAAAAGCAAGGAACAAAAATAAAATTGGGTTATCTCCCAACAAGCGCTATCGTTTAACGCCCCTAGCTAGGCATAAAAGCAAGGATAGATCTAGGTATTATCATCTTTGGTTTGCAATCCATAAGTGGCTCTCATAATAGATTCATAAGGTAATTTAATTTTTTTTCTCAGAAAGTGTTCCATGCCTTTCCTTAATGGAAATTGGAATCTAATATTCCCTTCTTTCATATCAATAATTGCATCAATAGTCTAAGGAAAGGTCTACCAAGAATAATGGGACATGTAGGATTGCAATCTATATCAAGAACAATGAAATCTACAGGCACATAATTCCTATTGGCAACAATAAGAACATCATTAATTCTTCCCATAGGTTCCTTAATAGTGGAATCTGCGAGGTGCAAATTTAAAGAACAATCATCAATTTCACGGAAACCTAACACATCACACAAAGTTCTTGGAATTGTGGAAACACTAGCACCCAAATCACATAAAGCATAGCATTCATGATCTTTAATTTTAATTTAATAGTAGGTTCCCACTTATCATAAAGTTTTCTAGGGATAGAAACTTCCAATTCAAGCTTTTCTTCATAAGATTGCATTAAAGCATCAACGATATGTTTAGTAAAAGCTTTATTTTGATTATAAGCATGCAGAGAATTTAACACGGATTGCAACAAGTAAATACAATCTATTAAAGAACAATTATCATAATTAAATTCCTTGAAATCCAAGATAGTGGGTTCATTGCTATGTAAAGTTTTGACCTCTCCAATCCCACTTTTACCAATTTTTGCATCAAGATCTAAAAACTCCGAATCATTGGGACGCCTTTTAACTAAAGTTGACTCATCTCCAGTCCCATATTTGTCAAGATTCATATTGCAAAACAAATATTTAATAGGTGACACATCAATCACTTTTAGACCTTCATCCTTATTATCTTGAAAACTAGAAGAACACGCTTTCACAAAGCAATCTTTTTTAGCACGCATCGTAGCGGTTCTTTCTTTGCACTCATCAATGGAAATTCTCATGGCTTTGAGAGACTCATTGATATCATGCTTAGGTGGAATAGATCTAAGTTTCAAAGAATAAACATCAAGAGAAATTCTATCCACGTTCCTAGCCAACTCATCAATCTTAGACAGTTTTTCTTCAATCAAAGCATTGAAACTCTTTTGCGAACTAATAAATTATATAATATTAGATTCAAAATCAGAGGGCATCTTACTATAATTTCCATAAGAATTGTTGTAGGAATTACCATAATTATTAGAGGAATTACTAGGAAACGGCCTAGGATTAAAATTACCTCTATATGTATTGTTACTGAAATTGTTCCTATCAACAAAATTCACATCCATAGATTCATTATTATTCTCAATCAAAGTAGAAAAAGGCATATAATTAGGATCAGAAGAAACACTCCTATTAGCAAACAATTTCATAAGTTCATCCATCTTTCCACTCAAAACATTAATTTCTTCTATTGCATGCACCTTTTTACTAGTAGATCTTTCAGTGTGCCATTGAGAATAATTAACCATAATATTATCTAGGAGTTTGGTAGCTTCTCCTAAAGTGATTTCTATAAAAGTGCCTCCCGCGGCTGAATCTAAAAGATTTCTAGAAGCAAAATTCAATCCGACATAAAAAATTTCTATAATCATCCAAAGATTCAAACCATGTGTAGGGCAATTGCGAATCATTAATGTCATCCTCTCCCAAGCTTGTGAAACATGTTCATGATCAAGTTGCTTAAAATTCATAATATCGTTTCTAAGAGAGATGATCTTAGAGGGAGGAAAATACTTAGAGATAAAAGCATCTTTGCACTTATTCCGTGAATCGATACTATTTTTAGGCAAAGACGAAAACCAAGTTTTAGCTCGATCTGTAATGAAAACGGGAATAGCTTCAATTTAACAATATCATTATCCACATCTTTCTTCTTTTGTATATCACACAAATCAACAAATCTATTTAGATGGGTAGCGGCATCTTCACTAGGAAGGCCGGAAAACAGATCTTTGATGACAAGGTTCAGCAAAGCAGCATTAATTTCACAAGACTCAGCATCGATAAGAGGAGCAATCGGAGTGCTAATAAAATCATTATTGTTGGTATTAGAAAAGTCACACAATTTAGTATTATCTTGAGCCATCGTGACGAATAATCCAACACACAAGCACACAAGAAGCAAGCGAAAAAGAGGCGAACGGAAAAGAGGGCGAATAAAACAGCAAGGGTGTAGTGGGGGAGAGGAAAACGAGATGCAAATGGCAAATAATGTAATGCGAGGGATAAGAGTTTGTGATGGGTACTTGGTATGTCTTGACTTGTGCGTAGATCTCCCTGGCAACGGCACTAGAAATCCTTCTTGCTACCTCTGCGTTGGTTTTCCCTTGAAGAGGAAAGGGTGATGCAGCAAAGTAGCGTAAGTATTTTCCTTAGTTTTTAGAACCAAGGTATCAATCTAGTAGGAGACTACACGCAAGTCCCTCGTACCTACACAAACAAATAAGAACCTTGCAACCAACGAGATAAAGGGGTTGTTAATCCCTTCACGGTCACTTACGAGAGTGAGATCTGCTAGAGATAATAATAATAAGATAAATATTTTTGGTATTTTTATGATATAGATTGATAGTAAAGATTGCAAAATAAACGGTGCCAGAAATAACTTGTTGACGGGAGATTAATATAATGGAGAATAGACCCGGGGGGCATAGGTTTCACTAGTGGCTTCGCTCAAGATAGCATAAGTATTACGGTGGGTGAACAAATTAATGTCGAGCAATTGATAGAAAAGTGCATAATTATGAGAATATCTAGGCATGATCATGTATATAGGCATCACGTCTGCGACAAGTAAACCGAAACGATTATGCATCTACTACTATTACTCCACACATCGACCGCTATCCAGCATGCATCTAGAGTATTAAGTTCATAAGAACAGAGTAATGCATTAGGCAAGATGACATGATGTAGAGGGATAAACTCAAGCAATATGATATAAACCCCATCTTTTTATCCTCTATGGCTACAATACAATACGTGCCTTGCTGCCCCTGCTGTCACTGGGAAAGGACACGACAAGATTGAACCCAAAGCTAAGCACTTCTCCCATTGCAAGAAAGATCAATCTAGTAGGCCAAACCAAACTGATAATTCGAAGAGACTTGCAAAGATAACTTAATCATACATAAAAGATTCAGAGAAGAATCAAATATTGTTCATAGATAAACTTGATCATAAACCCACAATTCATCGGATCTCGACAAACGCACTGCAAAAATAGTTACCACTACTAGGGAAAACCCTATACACAGAACATTAGCAGTAGCGCGGGATAAAAATGCACGCTGGTGCTAATTAGCAGCAACACAGTATTTAAAAGCGCGCTGCAGATACAGTTATAGCAGTAGCGCACCCGAGTACAAAAGCGCTACTACTAAAATTCCCACGGCTTAGCCGATAGGCTACACATAGTAGTAGAGATCTACGTGGAACCGTGCTACCGCTATTTGTTTTGTAGCAGCGCGTTTACGGACAAAGGCGCTACTGCTAATGAAAATAAAATTAAATGGAAAGCAAATAAAAAAGAGAAGGAATAGCAGTAGCGCTTGTTAGGAAACGCGCTATAGCTCCGTAGCAACAGCGCACTTCCTGGAACGCGCTACTGCTACTTTTAACTTAATTAACCGCGCAGTTCGTTCTTCCCCACGGCCACTTCCCCCAAATCCCTACTCCTCCGCTTTCGCCGCCCTGCATCGTCGTCGGCCGCCGCACGCGACCCGTCGCTCTTCGCACACCTTCGATGCCACCGCCGCCCCCGACCGCGACCTCGACGCCGCCCCTGACCCCGACCTCGACACCCCCCCTACATCGCCGCCCTCCGCCCTGCGCCCGCCGCCCCGACCCGTCCCCAACCTCGACGCCGCGTGCCCCTCTCCCTAACTCCGTCGGCGCCAGAGGTGAGCACGCCCTCCTCCTCCTTCTCCCCTACCTCTGCCTAGCTAGGGTTCTTAGGGTTAAATTTCAGAGTTCATCTAATTAGTTAGGGTTCATCAAATTAGATGCTAATTATGACAGTAGTTGTTAAGTAGAATTAGTTTTAGAGTTCATCGAATTAGTTAGGATTAAATTTTAGAGTTCATCAAATTAGTTAGGGTTATATTTTAGTAAGTGTTTAATATAATTAGTAAGAAAATTAATATAACTAGTTGAACTAGTTTATTTTTAGTAAAAACTAGTTTATTTTTATTCATAGTAAGTGCTTAATTGAACTAGTTGAGTTAATACAACTATTTTATTTTTGGTACGAAAATTAATAGAACTAGTTTATCTTTTTAGTTAAAGCAACTATTTTATTTTTAGTAAGTAAATTAATAAACTAGTTGAACTACTTTAGTTGTAGTTGAACTAGTTTAGTAAGTAAATTAATAAACTAGTTGAACTAGTTCAATTAATAGAACTAATGTATTTTTAGTAAGCTAATTAATATAACTAGTTGAACTACTTTACTTTTAGAAAGAACTAGTTTTTTTATTTATAGTAAGTTTATATTTAGTAAGAACTAGTTGAATTAATAAAACTAGTTGAACATGTCATATTTGCTCAAATAGGATATGTTGTTGCCCAAGTGGCCGTTCATGTTCAGTTTACACCTCCGAGTGGCCTATGTTTTGCCGGAGTGTTGATTAATTTCCGTTCCGGCAAATTTCAGGCGCTCGATATGTCCTTTTTTAGCAAAGGTCATGCCGGATTTTTCCGTGAATTCTGGCATGACTTGTGCTACAATATGTAGGAAATATCGAGTAGTCTGGATTTTCTCGAAAAATAATGATCTAATTTAGGTTTTTTAGTACATATATTTAATTGTACAAGTTTAATCTTTGAATTATGAACGTAGGAAATGTCGTACTCGAACGACGACAGTCTCCTGGGGGAGTGCAACTGGTGCCACGACAATCGAGGTATGTGCGACATGTTCGTTGAGCTGGACGAAAATCGATGCTTCAGCATTAAGCTCGAGGAGACCTTCGATGTTGAAACGGTATGCAACAACGACAAGTGTTTTTTACATACTTAAGCATGACTTCAACTATTTCAACGTCTAATTTTCATCTTTTACAATTCGACTAGCTTATCCCATGCCATGCAAGACGCTATGTCTTGGAGAGGATGGGTTTTGAAGACCATGAAAATTTTCAAACAAAGAAAATACACCTAAGGACCCATCATGATATCGATTTTGAAGTAAATCTGTACAATTCTCAGAGCGTAACCCATTTTGGTTGCCAAAATTGAGAAGCACTTTGCAAAATGTATGGTTTTATGAGGGTATGATTGTCACCATGGATCTTGGTGATCCTGACATCAAGCAAAACAATATGGACATTTGGGTCCTTGTTGATACGCTTCTGATTCTACCGCAATGTGAGTTTCTCAAACATAGTTATTAACTAATTTATATTGTTTATTTCAAAATAGTTGACAACTTATTTCCATTGACAGCTTATTTTGAATCTTCAAAGAATGTGCAGAAGATGGTAGACAAAACCCACTACACTGATGGCTCCGAATTAACTTATAAGGAGAAAAATCATCTGATCGCATTTTGTACTTTCTTTGAGAATTACAATACCTATTATCGAACCCCTCCAAATTATGGTGAATACGTGCCACTAGTGCACGCGTTGAACCACAATAACTTCTATGGAGATACCCTGGTAAGATTTTTTACTATTACGACATCCGTTCATCTTTTGCATACTTCTAAAACTAGTACATCATTGCTAACTACAAAGTTATTACTATGTTTTTCAACAGAAAATCCCGATGGATTGTGTGCCTCATCTGATGTATTACAATGGTCGCCTTGAAGTTCTGAACCTACAGCCAGGTCATCCTACGGATCTCACCTGTGCATATCGGATTTCTGAAACCGGTGAACACATGCTAATCAAAGAGTGGAAAAATTGTTTGGACATTCGTAAGGAGGTTCTTGGAAGCAACATTAAGCGAAAGGAAAGAATTGGAGACAGGATAATCTGGATTCTCCATAATGGAGAGCTAGGGGCTTTCTTGTTTTTTGCTATTTTACCTTAGAGAATATAGTAGGTCCTAAGATATTGTAGTAGGTCCTATGAGGCACAATAGGTTTATTATGTGGTATAATGTGTTAGAGTTGATGATGAGGAGTAGTTGTGATTATGACTAGTGACCAACTTGCTATGTGATGTCTCATCAATCAAAACGATGATCATGAGGAGGTGTTATATGAAAATGATGTATTATGATGATAAGTTGTTAATGATATGATGATGATATTTATTATATCATTGCATGAAAAAACCGCGGATTAGTTTCAAGTGGATGTCCATCCACTTGAAACTAGTCCACGGTTCTTTCACCCAATGATGTAATAACTCATTATGATGTAAAAACAATCTCTAAATTGCTGTTGTATGAAAACTTCTATAGAGGTGTATGAATACAACATGAAATAAAAAAGAAATAAATTACGAAATAATAGTAGTAGCGCGGGCTGGGAGAAGCGCTCCTCCGCGAAGTCGCTACTACTAAGTCGATTTAGTAGTAGCGTCGGCGGAGGCACGCTACTGCTATACGTTAGCTGTAGCGCCTTATCAGTAGCGCATCGCCCCGCGCTACTGATAGGCCTAAAAGCGCGCTGCTGCTAGGCTTTTCCCTAGTAGTGTACATCGAATAGATCTCCAAGAAGATCGAGGAGAACTTTGTATTGAGATCCAAAGAGAGAGAAGAAGCCGTCTAGCTAATAACTATGGACCCGAAGGTCTGAAGTAAACTACTCACACATCATCGGAGAGGCTATGGTGCTGATGTAGAAGCCCTCCGTTATCGATTCCCCCTCCGGTGGAGCTCCGGAAAAGGCCCCAAGATGGGATCTCTTGGGTACAGAAGGTTGCAACGGTGGAAATAGGGTTTCGTGGTGCTCATGGATGTTTTCGGGGTATATGGATATATATAGGAGGAAGAAGTACGTTGGTGGAGCCATGAGGGGCCCATGAGGGTGGAGGGCAGCCCAGGGGGGTAGGCGCGCCCCCCTGCCTTGTGGCCTCGTCGTTGATTTCTTGACACCCACTCCAAGTCCTCTGGATCAGGTTTGTTCCAAAAATAACTCTCCCAAAGGTTTCATTCCATTTGGATTCCGTTTCACATTCCTTTTCTGCGAAACACTGAAATAGGCAAAAAAACCGCAATTTGCACTGGCCTTGGGTTAGTAGGTTAGTCCCAAAAATAATATAAAAGTGTAAAATAAATCCCATTAACATCCAAAACAGATAATATAATAGCATGGAACAGTTAGAAATTATAGATACGTTGGAGACGTATCAAGTATCCCCAAGCTTAATTCCTGCTCGTCCTTGAGTAGGTAAATGATAAAAACAGAATTTTTGATGTGGAATATGCTACCTTGCATATTTATCAATGTAATTTTCTTTATTGTGGCATGAATGTTCAGATCCGAAAGATTCAAGACAAAAGCTTAATATTGACATAAAATAGTAATACTTCAAGCATACTAACAAAGCAATCATGTCTTCTCCAAATAAAATGGCCAAAGAAAGTTATCCCTACAAAATCATATAGTCTGGCTATGCTCTATTTTCACCACACAAAATATTTAAATCATGCACAACCCTGATGACAAGCCAAGCAATTGTTTCATACTTTTGACGTTCTCAAACTTTTTCAATCTTCACACAATACATGAGCGTGAGCCATGGACATAGCACTATAGGTGGAATAGAATGGTGGTTGTGGAGAAGACAAAAAGGAGAAGATAGTCTCACATCAACTAGGCGTATCAACGGGCTATGGAGATGCCCATCAATAGATATCAATGTGACTGAGTAGGGATTGCCATGCAATGGAAGCGCTAGAGCTATAAGTGTATGGAAGCTCAACAAAAGAAACTAAGTGGGTGTGCATCCAACTTTCTTTCTCATGAAGACGTATGGCATTTTGAGGAAGACCATCATTGGAATGTACAAGCCAAGTTCTATAATGTAAAATTCCCACTAGTATATGAAAGTGACAACATAGGAGACTCTCTATCATGAAGATCATGGTGCTACTTTGAAGCACAAGTGTGGAAAAAGGATAGTAACATTTCCCTTCTCTCTTTTTCTCTCATTTTTCATTTTTTTTCTTTTCTCTTTTTTTATTTGGGGCTTTTCTCTTTTTTATGGCCTCTTTTCCTTTTTTCCTTTTCTTCCGGAGTCTCATCCCGATGTAGCGACCCGACCTCAGATTGTCAAGTCTCTGTGCTTCAGTGTCATCCCTGGATCGGTAATGCTGACACACACAGTACTCGAAGGATTTATAACAGAGTAGCAATCACACACTCATTACATCGAATGTCTCAAGAGAGAGCTTATTACAATAATATGGCTTAAGGCTATCTAATACGATAACAGCGGAAGGCTTGGAAGATAAAGTGAGTCCATCAACTCCAACGACATAGCTGAGCTGCACGACAACGACCTAACGAACCTTACTCCTCGTCTGAAAAATCTGCAACATGATACGTTGCAGCCCGAAAATGGGTCGGCACATGGAATATGCTGGCAATGTAACACAGTAGAGCAAGAACATAATAATTCTATCATGGTAGATTACAGTTGCGAAAAGCCAATTTTTCCCTACAACAAAGGAATAGATTTTATTGAACTATCATGGTAGTTGAAACATCATTGAGAAGGTTCCTCCAACTCAATCCCAATTAAAGTGATTAACAACCCAACAATATTAATTAAGAGTGATGGGATACATGTGATAACCCAAGTACTAGATACTCAAGAATTGTCCATAACCGGGGACACGGCTAACCATGATTAGATTGTACACTCTGTAGAGGTTTGCGCACTTTTCCCCACAAGACTCGATCTCCTCCGTTGGATTTCTCGCACTACAGGGTGTTTGAGAAACGGATGACCGAGACACAGTCTTTCAGAAACATTAACTCTCTACTCCGGACAGACCATACCAAACCTACGTCCCACTACCTGCTGATCTGCCTCTTCAAGAGCTTCACGTAACTTACTCAACTATGCTAGATCCCATAATAGCTTGTGGCTGCACACGGAAGTTTATAGCATGAATCATCTCAGTTCCCTTTGAGCCTGGGTGGCGGTCCATAGGAAGATTACACGGGTACTCCGGGATTTCCAAAAATACAGGCAACACTGGGTACTCCAGGTGCCTCAATCCACCCAGATGTTTGATTAAGTTGCCACCTTAAGTTGAACCATTAATTAACAAGCTCACATCTGTCATGGATTTCACTCAAACCCAAACCACGTCTACGAGCATAGCATAGCATAGTATATATAAGCAACGCTTAGAGTAACTCCCAAGGGTTTGAATGTAATAGGGCAATAGGTTCTACCTCATCGACTACTTCCCAACCCACAAGTTAATGACATGCTAATCATGCAATGATTGAGGATTGAGACTAATGCATAAAAACTGGGTGATAAAAGGGATATGATCAAAGTGTTACTTGCCTTGCTGACGATCTGCGAAACCTATGGACTCATAGTAGCACGCTTCGCACTCCGGGTGTTCTATCGCAAGCAAACAATAGCATACGTAAGTAACAAGCAATGATGCACAAGCAAAACTCAAACAAAAGAGGTTGACCAGAAGTTTCAACTTAAGAACTCCGGTTCGCAAAAAGAGTCAAATTGAAAGGAGCAACGAAACTCAAACGGTGAAAGAAAGAAGCTTCGTTTACTAATCTAAAACTAGGTCAAATTTTACAGTAGAGAAAACTTGTTTGAGTTGGTTAAGCGGAAAGAGGGTTTCGAGACGAAACTCCAGGCACTTGAATCGCCTGATTCCGACTAACGAGCGAAAAGAAAAACAGAAACTAAGATCGGATCAGAAATCGCGATCACAGAAAATTGTGGAATAAATCCGATAAAAGAAAACTGACGAACAGACTAACGAACGAGCGTTCGTTGGCTGTTACAAACGGGCGAAGAACCGTTCGTTAAAACGATCGTTCGGACGAACGTCCGCCAATTAGAAGAACCGAGAAAAACCGGTGAATCTGAAAAAAAACCGGATCTAGGGTTCTAAAGGAAAAAACCGGTCGGTCTTTATAAAAAAACCGGCAGCGGGGCGGCGGCGCTCGGCGGCGGCGCGGACTGCGGCGGCGGCGGCAGAATTCGCATTTGCTGAACTTAGCATACAACTGGTGTTCCCTGAGTTTCTCGAGAACTAAGCGCAAATGCTTCTTGTGCTCCTCCTCGTTCTTCGAGTATACCATAATATCATCAATAAAACACCACAACAAACTTGTCTAAATACTCCATGAACACTGAGGGAGTCCTGGATTAGGGGGTGTTCGAGTAGCCGGACTATACCTTCGGCCGAACTCCAGGACTATGAAGATACAAGATTGAAGACTTCGTCCCGTGTCCGGATGGGACTTTCCTTGGCGTGGAAGGCAAGCTTGGCGATGCGGATATTCAAGATCTCCTACCATTGTAACTGACTCTATGTAACCCTAACCCTATCCGGTGTCTATATAAACCGGAGGGTTGTAGTCTGTAGGTGATCAACTCCATATACAACAATCATACCATAGGCTAGCTTCTAGGGTTTAGCCTCCTTGATCTCGTGGTAGATCTACTCTTGTACTACCCATATCATCAATATTAATCAAGTAGGAGTAGGGTATAACCTCCATCAAGAGGGCCCGAACCTGGGTAAAAACATCGTGTCCCTTGTCTCCTGTTACCATCCGGCCTTGACGCACAGTTCGGGACCCCCTACCCGAGATCCGCCGGTTTTGACACCGACATTGGTGCTTTCATTAAGAGTTCCTCTGTGCCGTCACAATCAGGAAGGATTCCTCCTCCCGTCTTTAAAGACGACGCCGTTGCTAAGGGAGCCTTGGCTGTCGGCCAAACCCTCCGGCTAGGTGGTTTCCTCATGACTGCCTGTTCGGCTGTTGCGCCGACGGTGACCTCTCAGGTCATCAAAAGCAACCTACACGTCAGCTCGGAGCTCGTCGAGCAGCTAGATCCAATGGAGCTCTCTTCCATAAAGAAGCTCTTGGATCGCATCGCCGCCCTAGGGGGTCGCTACGGATTACGACCAGGTTGGGCTTAAACCCGATCTAAGAGAAATTAACTCTCCCCAAGTCACCCACCACGTTGCCATGGTAGAGATGCAGTGCGGCGACCCTTCATCTATTTTAAGGACTAGCTACGTCCGAATTCCCAACCCCTCCAAGCCGGATACCCGCAGAGGGGGAGATGTAACTCAAGACCTGAGCTTAGGATCAGGAAACGGGCCAGATGTTGGGGAACGTAGCAGAAATTCAAAATTTTCCTACGTGTCACCAAGATCTATCTATGGAGAGACTAGCAACGAGGGGAAGGAGAGTGCATCTACATACCCTTGTAGATCGCTAAGCGGAAGCGTTCAAGTGAACGGGGTTGATGGAGTCGTACTCGTCGTGATTCAAATCACCGATGACCAAGTGCCGAACGCACGACACCTCCGCGTTCAACACACGTACAACCCGGTGACGTCTCCCACGCCTTGATCCAGCAAGGAGAGAGGGAGAGGTTGAGGAAGACTCCATCAAGCAGCAGCACAACGGCGTGGTGGTGATGGAGGAGCGTGGCAATCCTGTAGGGCTTCGCCAAGCACCACAGAAGAGGAGGGAGAGAGAGATGCAGGGCTGCACCAACGAGAGATCGAATCGCGTGTGTTATGGGCAGCCCTAGGCCTCATATATATAGGGAAGGGGAGGGGCTGCGCCCCCTCTAGGATTCCCACCCCTAGGGGGGCAGCAGCCCTAGATGGGGATCAAGGGTGGCGGCCAAGAGGGGGAGAGGAGAGGGAGGCGCACCAATATGGGCCCTAAGGCCCATATCCCCTAGGGTTTGCCCCCTTTCCACCTCTTAGGCGCATGGGCCTTAGTGGGGCTGGTGCCCTTGGCCCATGTAGGCCAAGGAACACTCCCTACAGCCCATGTGGCCCCCTGGGGCAGGTGGCCCCACTTGGTGGACCCCCGGGACCCTCCCGGTGGTCCCGGTACATTACCGATAAACCCCGAAACTCTTCCGGTGACCAAAACAGGACTTCCCATATATAAATCTTTACCTCCGGACCATTCCAGAACTCCTCGTGACGTCCGGGATCTCATCCGGGACTCCGAAAAACATTCGGTAACCACATACAAACTTCCTTTACAACCCTAGCGTCATCGAACCTTAAGTGTGTAGACCCTACGGGTTCGAGAGACATGCAGACATGACCAAGACGTTCTCCGGTCAATAACCAACAGCGGGATCTGGATACCCATGTTGGCTCCCACATGTTCCACGATGATCTCATCGGATGAACCACGATGTCAAGGACTTAATCAATCCCGTATTCAATTCCCTTTGTCTAGCGGTACGATACTTGCCCGAGATTCGATCGTCGGTATCCCGATACCTTGTTCAATCTCGTTACCGGCAAGTCTCTTTACTCATTCCGTAACACATCATCCCGTGATCAACTCCTTGATCACATTGTGCACATTATTATGATGTCCTACCGAGTGGGCCCAGAGATACCTCTCCGTTTACACGGAGTGACAAATCCCAGTCTCGACTCGTGCCAACCCAACAGACACTTTCGGAGATACCTGTAGTGCACCTTTATAGTCACCCAGTTACGTTGTGACGTTTGGTACACCCAAAGCACTCCTACGGTATCCGGGAGTTGCACAATCTCATGGTCTAAGGAAATGATACTTGACATTAGAAAAGCTATAGCATACGAACTACACGATCTAGTGCTGTGCTTAGGATTGGGTCTTGTCCATCACATCATTCTCCTAATGATGTGATCCCGTTATAAACGACATCCAATGTCCATGGTCAGGAAACCATAACCATCTATTGATCAACGAGCTAGTCAACTAGAGGCTTACTAGGGACATGGTGTTGTCTATGTATCCACACATGTATCTGAGTTTCCTACCAATACAATTATGGCATGGATAATAAACGATTATCATGAACAAGGAAATATAATAATAATCAATTTATTATTGCCTCTAGGGCATATTTCCAACAGTCTCCCACTTGCACTAGAGTCAATAATCTAGTTCACATCGATATGTGATTAACACTCAAGGAGTTCTGAGTTTGATCATGTTGCTTGTGAGAGAGGTTTTAGTCAACGGGTCTGAACCTTTCAGATCCATGTGTGCTTCACAAATCTCTATGTCATCTCCTAGATGCAGCTACCACGTTCTATTTGGAGCTATTCCAAATAACTGTTCTATTATACGAATCCAGTTTACTACTCAGAATAATCTGGTTTAGTGTCAAAGTTTGCATCGGCGTAACCCTTTACGACGAACTCTTTTACCACCTCCATAATCGAGAAAATTCCTTAGTCCACTAGTTACTAAGGATAACTTTGACCGCTGTCCTGTGATCCATTCATGGATCACTCTCGTACCCCTTGACTGACTCATGGCAAGGCACACTTCAGGTGCAGTACACAGCATAGCATACTGTAGAGCCTATGTCTTAAGCATAGGGGACGACCTTCGTCCTTTCTCTCTATTCTGCCGTGGTCGAGCTTTAAGTCTTAACTTCATACCTTACAACTCAGGCAAGAACTCCTTCTTTGACTGATCCATCTTGAACACCTTCAAGATCATGTCAAGGTATGTGCTTATTTGAAAGTACCATTAAGCATTTTTATCTATCCTTATAGATCTTGATGCTCAATGTTCAAGTAGCTTAATCTAGGTTTTCCATTGAAAACACTTTCCAAATAACCCTATATGCTTTCCAGAAATTCTACGTCATTTCTGATCCATAATATGTCAACAACATATACTTATCAGAAATTCTATAGTGCTCCCACTCACCTTTTGGAAATACAAGTTTCTCATAAACTTTGTATACACCCAAAATCTTTGATCATCTCATCAAAGCATACATTCCAACTCCGAGATGCTTACTCCAGTCCTCAGAAGGATAGCTGGAGCTTTGCATACTTATTAGCATCTTTCAGGATTGACAAAACCTTACGGTTGTATCACATACAACCTTTCCTCAAAAATCGTCGAGGAAACAATGTTTTGATATCCTATCTGCAAGATTTCATAAATAATGCAGTAATCGCTAATATAATTCCAACAGACTCTTAGCATCGCTACGAGTGAGAAAGTCTCACCGTAGTCAACTCCTTGAACTTGTCGGAAACTTCTTAACGACAAGTCGAGCTTTCTTAATGGTGACATTTACCATCATTGTCCGTCTTCCTTTTAAAATCCATCTGTACTCAACAGCCTTACGACCATCGAGCTGTTCTGCCAAAGTCTACACTTTGTTTTCATACATGGATCCTCTCTCGGATTTTATGGCCTCGAGCCATTTATCGGAATCCGGGCCCACCATCGCTTCTCCATAGCTCGTAGGTTCATTGTTGTCTAGCAACATGACTTCCAGGACAGGGTTACGTACCACTTTGAAGTAGTATGCATCCTTGTCCTCCCACGAGGTTTGGTAGTGACTTGATCTGAAGTTTCATGATCACTATCATAAGCTTCCACTTCAATTGGTGTAGGTGCCACAGGAACAACTTCCTGTGCCCTGCCACACACTAGTTGAAGAGATGGTTCAACAACCTCATCAAGTCTCCACCATCCTCCCACTCAATTCTTTCGAGAGAAACTTTTCCTCGAGAAAGGACCTGATTCCAGAAACAATCCCTTATTGCTTTCGAATCTGAGACAGGAGGTATACCCAACTGTTTTGGGTGTCCTATGAAGATGCATTTATCCGCTTTGGGTTCGATCTTATCAGCCTGAAACTTTTTCGCATAAGCATCGCAGCCCCAAACTTTTAAGAAATGACAGCTTGGGTTTCTCTAAACCATAGTTCATACGGTGTCATCTCATCAGAATTACGTGGTGCCCCTTTTTAAAGTGAATGCGGTTGTCTTTAATGCCTGACCCATGAACTATCGTGGTAATTTGATAAGAGACATCATGGTATGCATCATATCCAATAGGGTGCAGTTATGATGTTCGGACACACCATCACACTATGGTGTTCCAGGCTGTATTAGTTGTGAAATAATTTTCACAATGTCTCAATTCTGTGCCAAACTCGTAATTCAGATATTCATCTCTATGATCATATCATAGATCTTTTATCCTCTTGTCACGACGATCTTTCAACTTCACCCTGAAATTACTTGAACCTTTCAATAATTCAGACTCGTGATTCATCAAGTAAATATACTCAACATCTACTCAAATCATCTGTGAAGTAAGAACATAACGATATCCACTACACGCCTCAGCACTCATTGGACTGCACACATCAAAATGTATTACTTCCAACAAGTTGCTTTCTAGTTCCATTTTACTGAAACCGAGGCTTTCAGTCATCTTGCCCATGT
Source organism: Triticum urartu (assembly GCF_056163025.1). Classification (NCBI taxonomy): domain Eukaryota; kingdom Viridiplantae; phylum Streptophyta; class Magnoliopsida; order Poales; family Poaceae; genus Triticum; species Triticum urartu. Next base: position 518,974,135 of record NC_141877.1, read on the forward strand.
GGTATGATTTGCATGTCTCAAGTGATTCAAAATCAAGTGAGTCCAAACGGTCCATTTGCATGGAGTTTCATGCATACACACCAATAGACATGGTTCGCATGTCTCAAAATTTTCAAAAACGAGTGAGCCCAAAGATCCATCAACATGGAGCTTCTTCATGCGTTTTATACCGATATGACTTACGTGGCAGTGCCACAAGTAGGTGGTACTATCATTACTATCTTTTGGCATGTACATGTGTATCACTACGATCGAGATTCAATGAACCATTCATTTTAGGTGTAAGACCATTGAAGGTATTATTCAAATAAACAGAGTAACCATTATTCTCCTTAAATGAATAACCGTATCGCGATAGACATAATCCAATCATGTCTATGCTTAACGCAAACACCAAATAACAATTATTTAGGTTTAACACCAATCTCGATGGTAGAGGGAGCGTGCGATGCTTGATCATATCAACATTGGAAACACTTCCAACACATATCGTCAGCTCACCTTTAGCTAGTCTCCGTTTAATCCGTAGCTTTTATTTCGAGTTACTAACACTTAGCAACCGAACCGGTATCTAATACCCTGGTGCTACTAGGAGTACTAGTAAAGTACACATTAACATAATGTATATCCAATATACTTCTATCGACAGCCTTCTCATCTACCAAGTATCTAGGGTAATCCTGCTCCAGTGGCTGTTCCCCTTATTACAGAAGCACTCAGTCTCGGGTTTGAGTTCAACCTTGGGTTTCTTCACTAGAGCAGCAGCTGAATTGCCGTTTCATGAAGTATCCCTTCTTGCCCTTGCCCTTCTTGAAACTAGTGGTTTCACCAACCATCAACAATTGATGCTCCTTCTTGATTTCTACTTTCGTGGTGTCAAACATCGCGAATATCTCAAGGATCATCATATATGTCCCTGATATATTATAGTTCATCATGAAGCTCTAGCAGCTTGGTGGTAATGACTTCGGAGAAACATCACTATCTTATCTGGAAGATTAACTCCCACTCGATTCAAATGACTGTTGTACTCAGACAATCTGAGCACAAGCTCAACAATTGAGCTTTTCTCCCTTAGTTTGCAGGCTAAGAAAATCGTCGGAGGTCTTATACCTCTTGACGTGGGCACGAGCCTGAAATCCCAATTTCAGCTCTCAAAACATCTCATATGTTTCGCGACGTTTCAAAATGTCTTAGGTGCCCCAACTCTAAACCGTTTAACTGAACTATCACGTAGTTATCAAGACGTGTATGTCAGATGTTCGCAACATCCACAGACGACGTTCGAGGTTCAGCACACTGAGCGGTGCATTAAGGACATAAGCCTTCTAAGAAGCAATGAGGACAATCCTCGGTTTACGGACCTCGTCCGCATAATTGCTACTATCAACTTTCAACTAAATTTTCTCTAGGAACATATCTAAACAGTAGAACTGAAGCGCGAGCTACGACATAATTTGCGAAGACCTTTTGACTATGTTCAGGATAATTAAGTTCATCTTATGAACTCCCACTCAGATAGACATCCCTCTAGTCATCTAAGTGATTACATGATCCGAGTCAACTAGGCCGTGTCCGATCATCACGTGAGACGGACTAGTCAACATCGGTGAACATCTTCATGTTGATCGTATCTGCCATACGACTCATGCTCGACCTTTCGGTCTTTTGTGTTCCGAGGCCATGTCTGTACATGCTAGGCTCGTCAATTCAACCTAAGTGTTTGCATGTGTTCCGAGGCCGTGTCTGTACATGCTAGGCTCGTCAACACCCGTTGTATGTGAACGTCTGAATAAAACACCCGATCATCACGTGGTGTTTTGAAACAGCGAACTGTCGCAACGGTGCACAGTTAGGGGAAACACTTCTTGAAATTATTATGAGAGATCATCTTATTTACTACCATCGTTCTAAGCAAATAAGATGTATAAACATGATAAACATCACATGCAATCAAATAGTGACATGATATGGCCAATATCATATTGCTCCTTTTGATCTCCATCTTCGGGGCTCCATGATCATCATCGTCACCGGCATGACACCATGATCTCCATCATCATGATCTCCATCATCGTGTCTCCATGAAGTTGTCACGTCATCTATTACTTCTACTACTACAGCTAACGGTTAGCAATAAAGTAAAGTAATTACATGACGTTTTATGTTGACACGCAGGTCATAAATAAATTAAGACAACTCCTATGGCTCCTACCGGTTGTCATACTCATCGACATGCAAGTCGTGATTCCTATTACAAGAACATGATCAATCTCATACATCTCATATATCATTCATCACATCCTTTGGCCATATCACATCACATAGCATACCCTGCAAAAACAAGTTAGACGTCCTCTAATTGTTGTTTGCATGTTTTACGTGGCTGCTATGGGTTTCTAGCAAGAACGTTTCTTACCTACGTAAAGACCACAACGTGATATTCCAATTGCTATTTACCCTTCATAAGGACCCTGTTCATCGAATCCGATCCGACTAAAGTGGGAGAGACAGACACCCGCCAGCCACCTTATGCAACTAGTGCATGTTTGTCGGTGGAACCGGTCTCACGTAAGAGTACGTGTAAGGTTGGTCCGGGCCGCTTCATCCCACGATGCCGCCGAATCAAGATAAGACTAGTAACGGCAAGCATATTGAACAAAATCAACGCCCACAACTACTTTGTGTTCTACTCGTGCATAGAAACTATGCATAGACCTAGCTCATGATGCCACTGTTGGGGAACGTAGCAGAAATTCAAAATTTTCCTACGTGTCACCAAGATCTATCTATGGAGAGACTAGCAACGAGGGGAAGGAGAGTGCATCTACATACCCTTGTAGATCGCCAAGCGGAAGCGTTCAAGTGAACGGGGTTGATGGAGTCGTACTCGTCGTGATTCAAATCACCGATGACCAAGTGCCGAACGCACGGCACCTCCGCGTTCAACACACGTACAGCCCGGTGACGTCTCCCACGCCTTGATCCAGCAAGGAGAGAGGGAGAGGTTGAGGAAGACTGCATCCAGCAGCAGCACAACGGCGTGGTGGTGATGGAGGAGCGTGGCAATCCTGCAGGGCTTCGCCAAGCACCACAGAAGAGGAGGGAGAGAGAGATGCAGGGCTGCACCAACGAGAGATCGAATCGCGTGTGTTATGGGCAGCCCTAGGCCTCATATATATAGGGAAGGGGAGGGGCTGCGCCCCCTCTAGGGTTCCCACCCCTAGGGGGGGCGGCAGCCCTAGATGGGAATCAAGGGTGGCGGCCAAGAGGGGGAGAGGAGAGGGAGGCGCACCAATATGGGCCCTAAGGCCCATATCCCCTAGGGTTTGCCCCCTTTCCACCTCTTAGGCGCATGGGCCTTAGTGGGGCTGGTGCCCTTGGCCCATGTAGGCCAAGGAACACTCCCAGCCCATGTGGCCCCCCGGGGCAGGTGGCCCCACTTGGTGGACCCCCGGGACCCTCCCGGTGGTCCCGGTACATTACCGATAAACCCCGAAACTCTTCCGGTGACCAAAACAGGACTTCCCATATATAAATCTTTACCTCCGGACCATTCCGGAACTCCTCGTGACATCCAGGATCTCATCCGGGACTACGAACAACATTCGGTAACCACATACAAACTTCCTTTACAACCCTAGCATCATCGAACCTTAAGTGTGTAGACCCTACGGGTTCGGGAGACATGCAGACATGACCAAGACGTTCTCCGGTCAATAACCAACAGCGGGATCTGGATACCCATGTTGGCTCCCACATGTTCCATGATGATCTCATCGGATGAACCACGATGTCAAGGACTTAATCAATGCCGTATTCAATTCCCTTTGTCTAGCGGTACGATACTTGCTCGAGATTCGATCGTCGGTATCCCGATACCTTGTTCAATCTCGTTACCGGCAAGTCTCTTTACTCGTTCCGTAACACATCATCCTGTGATCAACTCCTTGATCACATTGTGCACATTATTATGATGTCCTACCGAGTGGGCCCAGAGATACCTCTCCGTTTACACGGAGTGACAAATCCCAGTCTCGACTCGTGCCAACCCAACAGACACTTTCGGAGATACCTGTAGTGCACCTTTATAGTCACCCAGTTACGTTGTGACGTTTGGTACACCCAAAGCACTCCTACGGTATCCGGGAGTTGCACAATCTCATGGTCTAAGGAAATGATACTTGACATTAGAAAAGCTATAGCATACGAACTACACGATCTAGTGCTGTGCTTAGGATTGGGTCTTGTCCATCACATCATTCTCCTAATGATGTGATCCCGTTATCAACGACATCCAATGTCCATGGTCAGGAAACCATAACCATCTATTGATCAACGAGCTAGTCAACTAGAGGCTTACTAGGGACATGGTGTTGTCTATGTATCCACACATGTATCTGAGTTTCCTATCAATACAATTATAGCATGGATAATAAACGATTATCATGAACAAGGAAATATAATAATAATCAATTTATTATTGCCTCTAGGGCATATTTCCAACACCAGATTCACTGGACAACATCCAAGAATCTGAACTTCAGAGTTCAGAAACTCTTCGGCCTCCGAATCTTGGATTGGGTGAGGCTTCAGATTCAACGACACCCGCCCACCCGATCATAAGCGATCTCTCCCAAATCAGGCAGAGGCCCGAGGAAACAGTACATCATTACTGGGCCAGATTCCTCCTGGTTATGAACAGGATAAAGGATTGCCGCGAGGAAGACACAATCTCAATTTTCTGCAGTAATTGCACGGACAAGGGAATCCTTAATGTCGTAAGTCGTCGTGATATCACACGCTTTGCTGACTTGGCGTCCATAGTACAAAAATACTGTGCGATGGAAAGCGCCTGGAAAACCGAAATAAATTTTTGGGATAATCCGGCCTTGCATAGTAATCCCGTCCTAACTAAGAGGGTGCATTATCACAGGACACCCGGGATAAACACCAAAAAGCCAAAACCCTATACAGGGCATGGAACCGTACTGGAAAGATGGCTTGATGGACCCTGTAGAATTCACAGCACAGAGGACGCCACACCAACTCACAGCCTTAGAGCATGTTGGATACTCCGGCAGGTGGCCAAAATCGGCGAGGACCTCTTAATTCCGGAGGCCGCAGAAAGCCAGCCCAAGGACACCAGTACTGTTCTCACAGTATTCGAGACTTTCGCATCAAACAATGTGCGAAAAAGAACACTCCGCAGCCTCGCCGAAGTCTATCAAGTTGCAACAATAAATCCATGGAGCGACACTGCCATTACCTTCAACGCAAGTGATGAACCTAGATTCCGAATAGCCCGAGCACCAGCCGCATTGGTCCTCAGTCCCATAGTGGACGGCTTTCGCCTCACCAAGGTGCTCATGGATGGAGGTAGCGGACTGAACCTCATTTATGAGGAAACCCTTCAAAAAATGGAAATAGACTGGAACCGCGTCGAGCGAAGCAGCACAACCTTTAGAGGAATAATCCCCAGTCGGGAAGCGCGCTGCATAGGAAAAATCACACTAGATGTGGTGTTTGGCACGCCGGATAATTACAGGTCCGAAGAAGTCACGTTTCAGGTGGCCCCGTTCGAAAGCGGATATCACGCTTTACTAGGGCAGGAAGCATTCACAATCTTCCAAGCAATACCCCATTATGGGTACATGAAGCTTAAGATGCCCGGGCCGAACGGAATTATCACTCTAGCTAGTGATCCGGACATAGCAATCCGCGCCGAAAACAAGACGGCCGCATTCGCCCTTGAGGCACTATCCGAAGCCTTAGCGGTCGAGGAACTGACTGCGCTGCGCTCCACGGTTAACAGGGATGATGTGATACTCGACAAGAGATCCAAATCCACATCCTTCAAGCCAGCTGACGAAATAGTCAAATTCCAGGTCCATCCAACGGACCCCAATAAAACAGCTTCCATCGGGGCACGACTGAACCCTGATGTAGATGCCGCACTACGGGAGTTCCTACGAGAGAACTGGGACATTTTTGCCTGGCACCCTTCAGACATGCCAGGGATCCCACGCAGGCTGGCCGAACACATCTTAAATATTCTAAAAGGATTCAAACCTGTCAAACAAGCCCTTCGGCGTTTTTCTGAACCCAAGAGACAGGCTATGGGAGAGGAGCTAGCCAAGCTATTGGAGGCCGGATTCATTAGAGACATAAAACATCCGGACTGGCTAGCAAACCTGGTGATGGCACCAAAGAAGGACAAATCCTGGCGCCTGTGTGTCGATTTTAAAGACCTTAACAAGGCTTGCCCAAAGGATCCCTTCCCCCTCCCCCGTATCGATCAAATTATCGATGCCATCGCAGGACACGACTCGTTGTGTTTCCTCGACGCATACTCCGGTTACCATCAAATCAAGATGGCAGAATCAGACCAAGCCGCAACAGCATTCATCACACCATACGGCCCATTCTGCTTCAACACAATACCCTTCGGGCTGAAAAACGCCGGCGCAACATATCAGCGCATGATCCAGACATGTCTGGCAAACCAGATCGGCAAAACAGTGGGGGCATATGTGGATGATGTGGTCGTCAAATCAAGAAATGTTGAATCTCTAGTAGACGACTTGAGGCTTGCATTCGATAACCTCCGAAAATATGACATCAAGCTCAACCCGGAAAAATGCATCTTCGGCGTTCCAGCCGGAAAGCTCTTGGGCTTCATTGTATCCGGTAGAGGAACTGAAGCAAATCCAGCCAAGATCCGAGCTTTGTCACAATTGGATATCCCAAAGGACCTCAAACAAATACAAAAATTAACCGGATGCGTGGCGGCTTTAAGCCGCTTCATCTCCCGCTTGGGAGAAAAGGCACTACCCCTCTATCGCCTCCTTTGGCGCACCAAACACTTCGAGTGGACGGATGCCGCCACGGCCGGACTTGATGAAATAAAAGCCATATTGGCAACAAACCCAGTCCTGGCCGCGCCAAACACCGGCGAACCAATGTTATTGTACATTGCAACAACACATCAAGTTGTCAGCGCAGTGCTCGTTGTTGAGCGGGAAACGGATGGACACAAATTCCCCCTTCAAAGGCCGGTCTACTACGTATCCACTGTCCTCACTCCATGCAAATCATGGTACCCGCATTATCCAAAGATTGCATACGCGGTATTCATGGCATCCCGGAAGCTACGACACTACTTTCAAGAGTGTTCCATAACAGTAGCCTCGGAAGTACCACTCAATGATATTATCAACAACCGCGATGCAACGGGACGGATTGCAAAATGGGCCATCGAGCTTCTCCCGTTCGACATAACCTATAAGCCACGGCAAGCTATTAAATCGCAAGTTTTGGCCGACTTCGTCGCAGAATGGACGGAGGCCGAGCTTCCTAAAGAGTATGGCACATATTCAAATTGGATTATGCATTTTGACGGCTCCAAAATGTTGGCCGGACTAGGGGCTGGCGTCGTCCTGATGTCCCCCACAGGAGACACAGTCCAATATGTGCTCCAGATCATGTACACGGATTCCAACAATGCAGCCGAATATGAGGCCCTCCTACATGGTCTCCGGATAGCAGTATCCATGTGTATCCAACGCCTAGAGGTACGCGGGGATTCAAACCTCGCGATATCCCAAATAAATGGAGACTTCGACGCCAAGGACCCAAAATGGCAGCTTACCGCAACGCCGTCCTAAAAATGTCAGCTCGGTTCGAAGGGCTGGAGTTTCACCATATAGCCGGAGAAAACAATCAAGCAGCGGACGTCCTGGCACGCATCGGAGCAAAACGCGATGCAGTCCCCCCCAACATCTTTTTGGAAAGATTGTTCAAGCCATCCGTAGCATGGGAGGGGGAACCCGCAAATAACAGCCCGGACCCAGCCGCACCACTCGACGCCGAACAATCTGACACAATTGGAGGCTCTGCCAATGAAATTACACCTTCAGCCCACGTAATAATGGCGGTTATTGCCCCGTGGACGGAACCATACCTAGCCGACCTTACTAGGCAGGAACTCCCGGAGGACCAAAACGAGGCCCGCTGCATAGTGCGGCGATCTAAAGCCTATAGAGTCCATGAGGGAGAGCTTTATAAGAAAAGCACTACCGGAGTCCTTCAAAGGTGCATCTCCGAAGAGGAAGGGCGGAACCTTCTGGCTGAAATTCATGCCGGACTCGGTGGTCACCACGCCGCTGCTCGGTCCCTTGTTAGCAAGGCTTTCTGTACAGGCTTTTATTGGCCGACGGCCCGGGCAGACGCTCAGGACCTAGTCCAACGATGCGCTGGTTGCCAACTTTTTGCCAACCAAAGCCATATGCCACCCACCGCACTCCAAACTATACCCATCACCTGGCCTTTTGCGGTCTGGGGGCTTGACATGGTCGGACCCCTTAAAGGTGGGACCGATAGGAAAAAATACTTAATGGTCATGGTGGATAAATTCACCAAATGGATAGAAGCCAAGCCTGTTAAAACGGCCGAATCCGGACCTGTGATAGACTTCATATCCGGGGTTGTACACCGTTATGGCGTCCCCCACAGCATCATAACCGATAATGGTACAAACTTTACCGCCGACGAGGTAAAACTCTGGTGCAAAAACATGGGCATCAAGCTCGATTATGCTTCTGTCTATCAACCACAAACCAACGGCCAGGTCGAACGCGCAAATGGTCTTATCATGAGCGGCATTAAACCCAGACTGGTGCGGTCCCTCAAGGAATCTAACATGCACTGGGTAGAGGAGCTCGACTCCGTGCTATGGGTGCTGTGGACCATGCCAAATCGCACCACCGGATACACACCATTTTTTATGGTGTACGGCGCAGAGGCAGTTCTGCCCTACGACATAATTCATGACTCACCTAGAGTGCGCATGTACGAAGAAAGAGAAGCCGATCTCGATCGGCAGGACAACTTGGACGCCTTGGAGGAGGAGCATGACGTGGCAAAAGTCCGTTCCGCATTTTATCAACAGCAGGCCCAAAGATATCAAAGCAGAGAAGTACGGGCCAAAAATTACAATGTTGGTGAACTAGTTCTACGCCTGCCGGATAAGAAAAAGGACAAACTCAAGCCCAAGTGGGAAGGTCCATTCATAATCGACCAAGTCCTGACTGGTGGGGCGTACCACCTGCGAGATGCGTCGGATAACCGACTCGAGCCGAACCCGTGGAACGCCACCCGTCTCCGAAGATTCTATGCCTAGCGCCGGACTCTGTGTTCGTCTCCTTCCTCTGTCCATTTTTTGCATTTTTCTGTCTTACATTTCTCTCCTCCCCCTCTTCTCTTTTATAGCCCTTAAAGTCTCATCTAGTGACGCGCCACTCGCGCTCATTAAACATGGGGGCTTCTTTAACAGAAGCTTATTTATACGGGCTTCACGCCCAACACATGCGTCAAACTTCCACATGTACCTTTTTCTTCACCATTATATGCATCGATATGACTTAAGTTTTGGCCAAGCTGGGTTGCCTGGCTCCTGTGCTTACCCCTACGTTCCCGATTTTTCGGCTAGGCGGTAAAGGGAGCACCTCTGCGATTGTTACTGCTGGGTCAGCCGGATGTGTACCTCAGACTGGGTGAAGACGAAAGCTAGCGTTCTTAAGGGAATATTCGGTCGGTGAAATAAAAGATGATCTTTTTACTCATTTTATGCGCCCCCAGATGCTTTTTTTTGCGTCTTTTCACGCAGTCCGGACATGCACTTTAGGGCATGCCTCCCAGCGAAAGGAACCCCTAACGGAACTATTCTCTCTGGAAGATGTTTCTTACTAACCATGTAATATAACATAAGTAGTTGGGCACTTGTCTGATAAAGCACTAATGACCCCTACGCCTGGTCTCCACGCATACCACGGTTCTTATATAACCGCTATGGTATTCGGACACACTCCGGACCGTCAGGTCCCGAGGTTGAAGCAAAAAGGTCGGCAACGACAAACGATCTACAATCCGGCTAGAAGGCATTACACATGTCAATTCAAAATTACATAGTCATTCTAACTGATTGTATTCCTCTTCTATACCATCTAACAGGCTGTCTAAATTACAGTCCTACTGGGAATACTTCGCGGCCAACTCTACTTGGCCGTATACTAAGCTCACAGGGATCTCCTTCCCGTCAGGCCCCACTGGTCTGACCTCGGCCATGTGGTTTGGGTCAGACTTCGTAAAACGGGTCTTCACCATGGCCCAGGCCTCCCTAGCGCCTTGTTGGCAGGCTGATATCTTCCACAATCGGAAGCACCGCCGAGCTCCCTTCAGCTTCTCCGCAAGCTCTCCAAGGCTCTCGGGCACAGAGTGGGCAGGCCATAAGGCTTGGGCAATACCCCGCATCGCCTACCGAATTCGCTCATGCAGTTGCAACAATTCGGGAAGAAGGTCACCCCTAGAACCGGGCATCTCCTCTGCAGGACGACCTATGAGCATACCTACAGAAATTACTCTGTTAGTCGACTTCCTCGCTGAACTTTTTTTCGAAGTTCGTTCAAGCACTTACTAAAAATGTCGCGTCGTAGCCGCTGATTCTCCTTCGTGGAGTCCGACAGCTGGCCACGAACATCTTTAAGTTCGACGTCCAGCTTGGTGTTCGCATCCTAAAGATCATTCTTCTCTCGCCTCACCTTTGTCAACGTACTCTCACCGGCCTTTAGCCGGCATAAGAGTTGTTGCTTGTCCGGATCGAGTCCGGCGCCATCTGCAATATGATTTTTTAGATTTGCACCCACAACGCACAATACTAATCTTTCAAAGTGTATGTTACTTGAGGGGGTCTCTTTGGGCTCCCCTGCTGCGGCTAGTGCGGCCTCTAGTTGGGCCTTGCACTTTTCCAGCTCCTGGGACAGTACGGTATTCTTCCCTGTAAGAACCTGCATATTAAATGATCCTTAAATCAGTTGCTCTAACTGCTTCAAGTCTCGGGGGCTACTGGCATATATATGTTTAACCAAAATTTTCTTACACGTATGTCTTTTACATACTGCTCCGTGGCTCTGGCTAAACCATTTTGAGCGGCACGGAGGTACGCATCTCCCAAATTAAAGGCATCTAAAGCCTCTTGGGAGAAACAAGCGTTGCGTAGAATTGTCCGGCGACGCCTGTGGTTCATGGCACTCTCCACTTCAGAATTTGTGGCAGACAGCCTGTCCGCATCCTCTGTCAAAGGAGCGTCCGGTGCACGCCTTGTGCTCCCCTCCGCTTCCTGGCCAGACGTTGGAGCCTGGCTGGTGGAGGCGCGATTGGCAACCTCTCCGGATGTAGTCCGGCGAGGTCTCTTCGTTCTGAAGATAGCACGAACGTCAATAGGCCCTGACAGAATAACACCAGGGAAACAGAGGGTACGCTATACCTTTGCGCCGGCATCTCAGTCCGGACTGCATTCCTTTTTGTCCTACGGGGCCCTCCGGCCCCTCGTTGGCTAGCCGCCACAGGTTCAGCCTCTTGCCTCGGAAATCTCCCCTGCAAAACACGGTTGTCGTCAGAAACACCGGAATACGTGAGAGTGGAATCTCTCTCAAGGGAATGAGACTCCGGTTTCTGTCACATGGGAGGCCAGGATTAACCCTGGGTAATCAGCCGTGATGGCTACCAAGGTATTGTCCTTGCTTAGCTGATAGAACACCCCGTCGATAAGCTCCACCGATATGTCCGGATCCTCTTCGGAGTCCGGATCGAGGGACCGTTCTGGGTCCTCGGGCTGTGGAGGGCGGCTGTTTATATCCTTTACCTCCTGTCACAGTTCCTGCACTGAAGTCGTTAGACTACATATCTAACCATGGGAGTATAAAACAAACGGGCAAGCGCAATTATTCACTTACCCAACTTGGAGGATCGTACATAGTAAATCCGGCCTGTGGGTTGACGCGGAGGAATTCCTCCTTTTCTCCCTTGTACGAAGAGGATAAGATCTTTACTAGAGCGGCAGCTGAGGCCGGCCCCTTACGACCGTAACGGGTGGCGTCATCCTCCCCGTTGAAATCCCACATGGGGTGGCATCTATATTGAAGCGGCTGCACCCCCCGCATAATGCATGCGGCCATGACTCCAATCATGGTTAGTCCGGAATGAGCCAACAGTCTTATCCGGCCCATCAGGTAAAGGACGTCTCTGTTGCTTTCTCTCTGAGAGCTCCGCAGATGCCAGCTCAAGCGTTTCTTCAATGGAGCACTGTTGAACTTAGGGAGACCAACCCGGATAGGGTCCGGTAGCGGGACGTCATCTATGTAAAACCATTCCGAAGGCCAGTCCTCGGATGCCTTCTTTGCGGTTCCGGATAGGTATCCGGTCCCGGTGATGCGCCATACTTCGGCTCCGCCCACTTGGTATATGGACCCCTCTTGAGAACAGGGCACCAGGCAGAATAACCTCTTCCACAACGCGAAATGAGCCTCAACGCCTAAAAATAGCTCGCAAAGGGCGACGAAACCCGCAATATGCAATACGGAGGCGGGCGTGAGATTGTGCAGCTGGAGGCTGTAGAACTCCAGAAGCCCGCGGAGAAATGGATGAATTGGAAATCCCAGTCCCCTTATTAGATAGGGGACGAGGCACACCCGCTCTCCTTTAGAAGGATTGGGGGTGCTCTCCGCTTGTTTTCCGCCATTGTAGGTGGCGAGACCGGCTCGGACCGGGACCATGTATGCCTGAGGGAGAAATCCCTTGGCCTGAAGCGACACTAACTCGCTATGCGGGATGGTGCAACTCTCCCAGTCCCCGGGTTTGTGACCGGAGGGGCGAGGGGAGGAGCTGCGGCGGCTGGTCATGTTGGAATGGACCTTTGCTGGAAGTGCTCTGATGATAACTCGCGGAAAGGAGAAGATGTGGTTCGGACCTAAATCCCCATCCCGTTAAATAGGCGGCTCGTTTATACGGCTAGGGGTGTGGATGTAAAAACGCCCTGGCTTTTCGCATTCGTTTGACACATGGAAGACGGCCATTATTGGGCGTGGAAGTCGAGGAGCACTACATTACAAAAATCGGACATTATTCCTACAGGTACACAAGATTTGGAGAAGAACCCGCCTTGCAATGCCGAACAATCTGCGCGCCGGACTCATCGTCATTGAAGCCTGGTTCAGGGGCTACTGAGGCAGTCCTGGATTAGGGGGTGTTCGGGTAGCCGGACTATACCTTCAGCCGAACTCCAGGACTATGAAGATACAAGATTGAAGACTTCGTCCCGTGTCCGGATGGGACTTTCCTTGGCGTGGAAGGCTAGCTTGGCGATGCGGATATTCAAGATCTCCTACCATTATAACCGACTCTATGTAACCCTAACCCTATCCGGTGTCTATATAAACCGGAGGGTTGTAGTCCGTAGGCGATCAACTCCATATACAACAATCATACCATGGGCTAGCTTCTAGGGTTTAGCCTCCTTGATCTCGTGGTAGATCTACTCTTGTACTACCCATATCATCAATATTAATCATGCAGGAGTAGGGTATTACCTCCATCGAGAGGGCCCGATGGGTAAAAACATCGTGTCCCTTGTCTCCTATTACCATCCGGCCTTGACGCACAGTTCGGGACCCCCTACCCGAGATCCGCCGGTTTTGACACCGACAAACCCCTTGTTCATCATGCTCATGAAATAGGCAGGGGCGTTAGTCAGTCCAAATAACATGACCGTGTACTCGTATAATGCATATCGTGTTGTGAATGTTGTCTTCGGTATGTCCTTCTCTCGTATCTTCAACTGATGATACCCCAATCGCAAATCGATCTTCGAAAACACACTCCCTGCAACTGATCAAACAGATTGTTGATCATCGGCAGTGGGTACTTGTTCTTAATCGTCACTTCATTTAATGCTCGATAATCAAGAACCATCCCCAGGGATTTATCCTTCTTCTCAACCAAAAGTACTGGGGCTCCCCAAGGTGATGAACTTCTTCGGATGTATCCTTTCTCCAATAATTCCTTGATCTGTTTCTTAATTTTTTCCAGATCATTTGCGGGTATCCGATAGGGTCTCTTGGATATTGGTCCGGTACCTGGCAACAGTTCTATCACAAACTCAATGTGTCTATCCGGTGGCATGCCTGGTAACTCCTCTGGAAAAACATCCGAGTAATCCTTCACTACAGGCACTTCCTCTTGAACAACTCCCGTAAGGGCATTCACCTGACTCCTCCTAGGCACATGCCTAGATACATACTTAATCCTTTTTCCTTCCGGAGTGGTGAGATAAATCGACTTACTAGCACAGTCAATGCTTCCTCCAAACTTTGAAATCCAGTCCATACCCAATATCACATCCAATTTTGTGACTCCAAGATAATTAGGTCGGATGACAAAAACATGTGTACTGATGGTTAAGGGTATCTGGTCACACCATCGGCTAGCCATTAACTCTGCTCCGGGTGAACTCACTAAAAGAAGGGTCCTAAGGGTCTGGGTTGGTAGCTTAAACTTATCCACGAATCCCCTTGATATGTATGAATGCGATGCACCAGTATCGAAAAGAACAAGAGCGGTAAATGACTTAACCATAAACTTACCTATTACCGCGTCCAGCTGCTCTTCAACCTCCTCCACGTTAACGTGGTTCACTTGTCCTTTGTTGAATGGATTTGGCTTCTTACCAGCGCTCCCATTTCCATTTCCATTCATTCCTTCAGGGCACTCCGTGGCATAGTGTCCAGTCTTCCCGCACTTGAAACAAGTAACATGACTTAAGTCCCTTTTGGCGGGTGTCGCTGGGTTGGGGCGGTTATGATTATTGTTGGTTCCATTCCCATTCCCATTCTTAGATCCATTGTGGTTATGCGATCCTCCTCCAGTGTGGTTGTGACCTCCATGGTTATGAACAAGTCCTCCCGAGTTCGGGGTTAGGCGAGGCTTCTGCTGAGCTCCAGAGTTATACTTCCCTTGTCCATACTTTCATTTGCGGCTCTCAATCTGCTGCTTCTTCCCTTCAATCGTAAGAGCCTTATCTACCAACTCCTGGTAGTTGTTGAAGGTAGCTACCATCAATTGCATACTCATCTCATCATTCAGCCCTTCCATAAACTTCTCCTGTTTCGCTGCATCTGTGGCCACATCATAAGGGGCGTAGCGAGATAACTTGCTAAACTCATCCACGTACTGAGCCACAGTACGGTTCCCCTGGCGTAAGTTGCGGAACTCCCGCTTCTTCATTTGCATAGCTCCAGTGGAGACATGGGCTGTGTGGAAAGCTTGCTGAAACTGGTCCCAAGTGACATTGGCTATTGGAAAAGTGGCTGTGTAATTCTCCCACCATGAGGCTGCTGGTCCATCCAATTGATGTGCGGCAAAGCGCACTCTCTTAGCATCTGTGCAACCTGCGGTGGTCAACTCCCTTCCAATACGGCGCAGCCAATCGTCCACAACTATGGGCTCGGTGCTACTGGAAAACACTGGCGGCTATAACCTTAGAAAACGGGCTAGGTTGTCCACGGGCGGCGGGTTGTTGTTGTTGTTGTTGTTGTTGCCCTGATTCTGAACTAGCAATTGCATCAAGGTATTCTGCTGTTGGATCAACTGGGTGAGCTCCGGTGGGAAGGCAAAACCAGTGTCACGTCTCGGAGGCATCTGAGGGTTTAGATGGAAGAGATTAGAATAGAGAAGGGGGTCTAATGAGAAAACACTACCCATATGCACATGAGATAAACACAATCATTTCACTCAATCAATCAAGCAAGGGCATATAAACGATCTAGAACTATCGCACAAGTGCTCAACTACTACTAAATACATGGGGGAATACTAGTGATATATGGTAGTCATCTAGAAATTTTGATCGATGGAAGACTCCATGATGTCTGCTCCAGCTTCGTCTTCAAAGTCAACATCACTAGGATCGGAATCGGTGTCGTCGATGATGATGTAGTTGTCCGGGCAAGTGGGATCTTCTTCTTCGTCTCCCGGTGTAGGACCTCCCATGAATACTCCGATCTTCTTGACTAGGTTGTCATTCTTCTCCAGTAGTGTCTTGATTTCCTCCACATATCCATCGCGTGTAAACTTGAGTTCTTCCTCCAGTTCAATGATTCTAGTCTTCGCCTTCTTTAAGTCCATCATGTCCGCGCACATCTGGTTTTCCTGACGTCGGATGTGCTGGCTTAACTCCTAGATGAAAGCTGCAATGGATCTATCCTTCCTGGTGCTGATTACTTCCCATTGCTCATCTCGGCGCCCACATATTTGGTAAATAGTGTCCTTAAGTTCCCTGTTGTAAAATTCTCCAATGCGTCCAATGGTAATGTGGGCTGCCATGCTCTTGCCTAGACTCCAGGTGGGTGCTTCGAAAGAAAACTCTATGGGTTTAGAAGTTGGCGAGAACGTCCTTCCTGGAACTTGTACTTGTATCCTCCAGCGCTCCTCTTCAGGTAAAGTGGCATTGTACGTCCCGGTGAAACTTGGTATTCCAATGTTCAGGTACCTAGTGACTTCCTTCAAGTGACGTCCAAAAGGTGTGTCTTCATCCGGTTGGGCAAACTTGTTCTTCATCTCCGCCATCCTAAAGAGTAGAAAATGGAGAGGAGTTAGAAATGAGAAGAGAAGGGTAACCTAGGGTTTATCTTAGTGGTCGTGTCCTACACTCAGCGTGTGCTCTGATACCATCTTGTAGCGATCCGACCTCAGATGGTCAAGTCTCTATGCTTCAGTGTCATCCCTGGATCGGTAATGCTGACACACACAGTACTCGAAGGATTTATAATAGAGTAGCAATCACACACTTATTACATCGAATGTCTCAAGAGAGAGCTTATTACAATAATATGGCTTAAGGCCATCTAATACGATAACAGCGAAAGGCTTGGAAGATAAAGTGAGTCCATCAACTCCAACGGCATAGCTGAGCTGCACGGCAACGACCTAACGAACCTTACTCCTCGTCTGGAAAATCTGCAACATGATACGTTGCAGCCCGAAAACGGGTTAGCACATGGAATATGTTGGCAATGTAACACAGTAGAGCAAGAACAGAATAATGCTATCACTACATGCATATTTGGCTGGTGGAAAGCTCTATGGTTACAGTTTTGCGAAAAGCCAATTTTTCCCTACAACAAAGGAATAGATTTTATTGAACTATCATGGTAGTTGAAACATCATTGAGAAGGTTCCTCCAACTCAATCCCAATTAAAGTGATTAACAACCCAACAATATTAATTAAGAGTGATGGGATACATGTGATAACCCAAGTACTAGATACTCAAGAATTGTCCATAACCGGGGACACGGCTAACCATGATTAGATTGTACACTCTGTAGAGGTTTGCGCACTTTTCCCCACAAGACTCGATCTCCTCCGTTGGATTTCTCGCACTACAGGGTGTTTGAGAAATGGATGACCGAGACACAGTCTTTCAGAAACATTAACTCTCTACTCCGGACAGACCATACCAAACCTACATCCCACTACCTGCTGATCTGCCTCTTCAAGAGCTTCACGTAACTTACTCAACTATGCTAGATCCCATAATAGCTTGTGGCTGCACACGGAAGTTTATAGCATGAATCATCTCAGTTCCCTTTGAGCCTGGGTGGCGGTCCATAGGAAGATCACACGGGTACTCCCGGATTTCCAAAAATACAAGCAACACTGGGTACTCCAGGTGCCTCAATCCACCCAGATGTTTGATTAAGTTGCCACCTTAAGTTGAACCATTAATTAACAAGCTCACATCTGTCATGGATTTCACTCAAACCCAAATCACGTCTACGAGCATAGCATATCATAGTATATATAAGCAACGCGTAGAGTAACTCCCAAGGGTTTGAATGTAACAGGGCAATAGGTTCTACCTCATCGACTACTTCCCAACTCACAAGTTAATGACATCCTAATCATGCAATGATTGAGGATTGAGACTAATGCATAAAAACTGGGTGATATAAGGGATACGATTAAAGTGTTACTTGCCTTGCTGACGATCTGCGAAACCTATGGACTCGTAGTAGCACGCTTCGCACTCCGGGTGTTCTATTGCAAGCAAACAATAGCATACATAAGTAACAAGCAACGATGCACAAGCAAAACTCAAACAAAAGAGGCTGACCAGAAGTTTCAACTTAAGAACTCCGGTTCGCAAAAAGAGTCAAATCAAAAGGAGCAACGAAACTCAAACGGCGAAAGAAAGAAGCTTCATTTACTAATCTGAAACTAGGTCAAATTTTACAGTAGAGAAAACTTGTTTGAGTTGGTTAAGCGGAAAGAGGGTTTCGAGACGAAACTCCATGCGCTTGAATCGCCTGATTCCGACTAACGAGCGAAAAGAAAAACAGAAACTAAGATCGGATAAGAAATCGCGTTCAGAGAAAATCACGGAATAAATCCGATAAAAGAAAACCGAAGAACAGACTAACGAACGAGCGTTCGTTGGCTGTTTCTAACGGGCGAAGAACCGTTCGTTAAAACGATCGTTCGGACGAACGTCCGCCATTAAAAGAACCGAGAAAAACCGGCGAATCTGAAAAAATGGATCTAGGGTTCTAAAGAAAAAAACGGTCGGTCTTTATAAAAAAACCGGCGGCGGGGCGCGGCGGCTACCTCCGGCGAGAAGTCCGGCGGGGCGGCGGCGCTCGGCGGCGGCGCGGACTGCGGCGGCGGCAGGCGGCAGGCGACGGCTTGGTGCGGCGCGGGCGGTGGTGTGGTGGGGTGTTGGGGCGGGGGTGGCGGCGTATATAAGGGCGGGGCGGGGCGGCTTGGAGGAGGGGACTAGACGCGGTGGCGGAGAGGAGTCCGGCTCGGACTCCTGGTCCGAGTCGGCGGCGGCGGCGCTCGCGGGGAAGGCGGTGGCGGCCTGGCGCGGCTGGGCCTTAGGCCCAGTCGGCGCGGGAACCTCTTTTTTCTAATGCCAAAATAAATCCTAAAAAAAATCGAAAAATGCCAAAATAAATTTTCACCGTCTAAATAAAATATTTAGAACGAGATGAACATTTTCTTGGCCCCAAAATGCAATTTTGGAAAACGTGCAATTTTTCTAATGCAAACAAAATTGCAATAAAATCCAAATAAAACAGTTATTTGGTTTTAATATTTTTCCTCCAATATTTCAATTATCTTGGAGAAGTCATATTATCTCCTCTCATATATTTTAGTGTGAAATATTTTTGGAGAGAAAATAATTAA
Source organism: Triticum urartu (assembly GCF_056163025.1). Classification (NCBI taxonomy): domain Eukaryota; kingdom Viridiplantae; phylum Streptophyta; class Magnoliopsida; order Poales; family Poaceae; genus Triticum; species Triticum urartu. The sequence continues at coordinate 518,993,214 of NC_141877.1, forward strand.
AACTAAAAATCCTCGTTTTCAAGATTTGATAAAGATCAAATTTGAAAACCAGGAAATCCCCAATTCTGTCCGAGGGTCCTTGAGTTGGTTAGATTTCGAGGATCGCGAGATGAAATGCGAATAAAATATGATATGCATGGATGACCATGTATAACATTCCAAATTGAAAATTTGGGATGTTACAAACCTACCCCCCTTAAGATGAATCTCGCCCTCGAGATTCGGGTTGGCTAGAAAATAGGTGTGGGTGGTCTTTGCGAAGATCATCCTCCCGTTCCCAGGTGGCTTCATCCTCGGTATGGTGGCTCCACTGAACTTTACAAAACTTGATAACCTTGCTGTGGGTGACTCTGCTGGCAAACTCAAGAATCTTAACTGGTTTCTCCTCATAAATCAAATCACTGTCCAACTAAATCACCTCCAGGGGTACTGTATCTCTTAGCGGTACATCTACCATCTCAGCATGACACTTCTTCAGCTGTGAAATGTGAAACACGTCATGAACTCCTGACAATCCCTCGGGTAACTCCAAATTGTAGGCAACTTCTCCCATCCGTTCCAAAATACGATACGGTCCTACAAATCTTGGGGCTAACTTTCCCTTAACTCCAAAACGTTTCACTCCTCGCAAGGGTGATACTCATAGATATGCTCGTTCTCCAATTTCATAGGTTACCTCCTTGCATTTTGAGTCTGCATAACTCTTCTGCCTGGACTGAGCAATCTTCAATCTGTCACGAATCAATTTAACCTTCTCCTCAGACTCCTTGATCAAGTCTGGTCCAAACAACTGTCGATCTCCTACCTCATCCCACATCAACGGTGTTCTGCACCTTCGTCCATACAGGGCTTCAAATGGGGCCATCTTCAAATTGGCTTGATAGCTATTGTTGTATGAAAACTCTGCGTATGGCAAATTGTCATCCCAACTAGATCCATAATCTAGCGCACAGGCTCTCAACATGCCCTCCAAAATTTGGTTGACTCTCTCTGTTTGTCCATCCGTCTGAGGGTGAAATGCTATACTAAACTCCAATCTCGTTCCCAAAGTCTGGTGCAACTGGTGCCAAAACTTTGAGGTAAACTGTGTTCCTCGATCTGATACGATGGTCCTCGGAACTCCATGCAGACATACTATCCTGGACATATATATCTTGGCCAAATTTGCACTTGTATAGGTGGTTTTCACTGGGATGAAGTGAGCTACTTTGGTCAAGCGATCAACTACTACCCATATGGAATTATATCCTGCTTTGGTCTTGGGCAATCCGGTGATAAAGTCCATGCCCAGTTTATCCCACTTCCATTCAGGTATCGGCATAGGCTGTAATAGTCCTGCTGGCTTCTGATGTTCTGCCTTCACACGCTGACATACATCACATACGGCGACATACTTGGCAATATCCTTCTTCATACCGGTCCACCAGAAACGTTCCTTCAAATCCAGATACATTTTGGTGTTTCCGGGGTGTATCGAGTAGGGTGGGTCATGGGCCTCGTGAAGTATTAACTTCCCGATCTCCTGGTTATTGGGCACATAAACTCGGTCCTCAAACCATAGGGTATCGTGCTCATCCTCACGAAAACCTTTGGCCTTTCCTTTGCCCATCTTCTCCTTTATCTTGGCAATCTCTTTGTCATCCTTCTGAGCTTCCCGAATTTTATCCAGCAATGTCGACTGGATCTCCATTGTTGCAATAAATCCTCTAGGAACAATCTCCAATTGAAGTTCCATGATGTCCTCTGCTAATTCCTTCGGCAGTCCCTTGCTTTCAAGGATATTAGCATAACTCTTCCAGCTCAAAGCGTCTGCTACGACGTTGGCCTTTCCTGGATGATAGTGTAGCTTCATGTCATAATCCTTTATAAGTTCCAACCATCTCCTCTATCGAAGGTTCAGCTCCTTCTGGGTGAAAATGTACTTCAAACTCTTATGGTCCGTGTACACATCACAACGGTTTCCAATAAGGTAATGTCTCCAGGTCTTCAATGCATGTACTACGGCTGCTAGCTCCAAATCATGCGTGGCATAGTTAACTCATGAGGTTTCAGTTGTCGTGAGGCATACAAAACAACTCTCCCGTCCTGCGTAAGCACGCATCCAAGTCCTAAGCGTGAGGCATCGCAGTACACTTGGAACTCCTTATATATATCTGGCAGTGTTAGCACTGGCGCTGTAGTCAAGAGTTTCTTCAATTCCTGGAAACTTGCCTCGCAATCTTCTGTCCATTTAAACTTAGTATCCTTCTTCAACAGTTCAGTCATTGGCTTTGCAATCTTGGAAAAATTCTCGATGAATCTCCGGTAGTATCCTGAGAGTCCAAGAAAACTGCGGATCTCGCTAACTGAAGTGGGTGCCAACCATTCAGTGACTGACTGAATTTTGCTGGGGTCTACTGCTATACCTTCTCCCGACATAACATGTCCAAGGAACCCGACTTCCTTCAACCAAAATTCGCATTTGCTGAACTTAGCATACAACTGGTGTTCCCTGAATTTCTCGAGAACTAAGCGCAAATGCTCCTTGTGCTCCTCCTCGTTCTTCGAGTATACCACAATATCATCAATAAACACCACAACAAACTTGTCCAAATACTCCATGAACACCTTGTTCATCATGCTCATGAAATAGGCAGGGGCGTTAGTCAGTCCAAATGACATGACCGTGTACTCGTATAATCCATATCGTGTTGTGAATGCTGTCTTCGGTATGTCCTTCTCTCGTATCTTCAACTGATGATACCCCGATCGCAAATCGATCTTTGAAAACACTTTAGCTCCCTACAACTGATCAAACAGATCATTGATCATTGGCAGTGGGTACTTGTTCTTAATCGTCACTTCATTTAATGCTCGATAATCAACAACCATCCTCAGGGATTTATCCTTCTTCTCAACCAAAAGTATTGGGGCTCCCCAAGGTGATGAACTTCTTCGGATGTATCCTTTCTCCAATAATTCCTTGATCTGTTTCTTAATTTCTTCCAGATCATTTGCGGGCATCCGATAGGGTCTCTTGGATATTGGTCCGGTACCTGGCAACAGTTCTATCAAAAACTCAATGTGTCTATCCGGTGGCATGCCTGGTAACTCCTCTGGAAAAACATCCGGGTAATCCTTCACTACAGGCACATCCTCCTGAACAACTCCCGTAAGGGCATTCACCTGACTCCTCCTAGGCACATGCCTAGATACATACTTAATCCTTTTTCCTTCCGGAGTGGTGAGATAAATTGACTTGCTAGCACAGTCAATGCTTCCTCCAAACTTTGACATCCAGTCCATACCCAATATCACATCCAATCCTTGTGACTCCAAGATAATTAGGTCGGACGGAAAAACATGTGTACCAATGGTTAAGGGTATCTGGTCACACCATCCGCTAGCCATTAACTCTGCTCCAGGTGAACTCACTAAAAGAAGGGTCCTAAGGGTCTGGGTTGTTAGCTTAAACTTATCCACGAATCCCCTTGATATGTATGAATGCGATGCACTAGTATCGAAAAGAACAAGAGCGGTAAATGACTTAATCATAAACTTACCTATTACCGCGTCCGGCTGCTCTTCAACCTCCTCCACGTTAACGTGGTTCACTTGTCCTTTGTTGAATGAATTTGGCTTCTTACTAGCGCTCCCATTTCCATTTCCATTCTTTCCGTCAGGGCACTCTGTGGCGTAGTGTCCAGTGTTCCCGCACTTGAAACAAGTAACATGACTTAAGTCCCTTTTGGCGGGTGTGGCTGGGTTGGGGCGGTTATGATTATTGTTGGTTCCGTTCCCATTCCCATTCTTAGATCCATTGTGGTTATGCGATCCTCCTCCAGTGTGGTTGTGACCTCCATGGTTATGAACAAGTCCTTCCGGGTTCGGGGTTAGGCGAGGCTTCTGCTGAGCTCCAGAGTTATACTTCCCTTGTCCATACTTTCTCTTGCGGCTCTCAATCTGCTGCTGCTTCCCTTCAATCATAAGAGCCTTATCTACCAACTCCTGGTAGTTGTTGAAGGTTGCTACCATCAACTGCATACTCATCTCATCATTCAGCCCTTCCATAAACTTCTCCTGTTTCGCTGCATCTGTGGCCACATCATCAGGGACGTAGCGAGATAACTTGCTAAACTCATCCACGTACTGAGCCACAGTACGGTTCTCCTGGCGTAAGTTGCGGAACTCCCGCTTCTTCATTTGCATAGCTCCAGTGGAGACATGGGCTGTGCGGAAAGCTTGCTGAAACTGGTCCCAAGTGACATTGGCTATAGGAAAAGTGGCTGTGTAATTCTCCCACCATGAGGCTGCTGGTCCATCCAATTGATGTGCGGCAAAGCGCACTCTCTTAGCATCTGTGCAACCTGCGGTGGTCAACTCCCTTCCAATACGGCGCAGCCAATCGTCCGCAACTATGGGCTCGGTGCTACTGGAAAACACTGGCGGCTCTAACCTTAGAAAACGGGCTAGGTTGTCCATAGGCGGCGGGTTGTTGCTGTTGTTGTTGCCCTGATTCTGAACTAGCAATTGCATCAAGGTATTCTGCTGTTGGATCAACTGGGTGAGCTCCGGTGGGAAGGCAAAACCAGTGTCACGTCTCGGAGGCATCTGAGGGTTTAGATGGAAGAGATTAGAATAGAGAAGGGGGTCTAATGAGAAAACACTACCCATATGCACATGAGACAAACACAATCATTTCACTCAATCAATCAAGCAAGGGCATACAAACGATCTATAACTATCGCACAAGTGCTCAACTACTACTAAATACATGGGGGAATACTAGTGATATATGGTAGTCATCTAGAAATTTTGATCGGTGGAAGACTCCATGATGTCTGCTCTAGCTTCGTCTTCAAAGTCATCATCACTAGGATCGGAATCGGTGTCGTCTATGATGATGTAGTTGTCCGGACAAGTGGGATCTTCGTCTTCGTCTCTCGGTGCTGGTCCTCCCATGAATACTCCGATCTTCTTGACTAGGTCATCATTCTTCTCCAGTAGTGTCTTGATTTCCTCTCATATCCATCACGTGTAAACTTGAGTTCTTCCTCCAGTTCGATGATTCTAGTCTTCGCCTTCTTTAAGTCCATCATGTCCGTGCACATCTAGTTTTCCTGATGTCAGAAGTGCTGGTTTAACTCCTGGATGAAAGCTGCAATGGATCTATCCTTCCTGGTGCTGATTACTTCCCATTGCTCGTCTCGGCGCCCACATATTTGGTAAACAGTGTCCTTAAGTTCACTATTGTAAACTTCTCCAATGCGTCCAGTGGTAATGTGGGCTGACATGCTCTTGCCTAGACTCCAGGTGGGTGCTTCGAAAGAAAACTCTATGGGTTTAGAAGTTGGTGAGAACGTCCTTCCTGGAACTTGTACTTGTATCCTCCAGCGCTCCTCTTCAGGTAAAGTAGCGTTGTACGTCCCGGTGAAACTTGGTATTCCAATGTTCAGGTACCTAGTGACTTCCTTCAAGTGACGTCCAAAAGGTGTGTCTTCATCCGGTTGGGCAAACTTGTTCTTCATCTCCGCCATCCTAAAGAGTAGAATATGGAGAGGAGTTAGAAATGAGAAGAGAAGGGTGACCTAGGGTTTATCTTAGTGGTCGTTTCCTACACTCAGCGTGTGCTCTGATACCATCTTGTAGCGACCCGACCTCAGATGGTCAAGTCTCTATGCTTCAGTGTCATCCCTCGATCGGTAATGCTGACACACACAGTACTCGAAGGATTTATAACAGAGTAGCAATCACACACTTATTACATTGAATGTCTCAAGAGAGAGCTTATTACAATAATATGGCTTAAGGCCATCTAATACGATAATAGCGGAAGGCTTGGAAGATAAAGTGAGTCCATCAACTCCAACGACATAGCTGAGCTACACGGCAACGACCTAACGAACCTTACTCGTCGTTTGAAAAATCTGCAACATGATACGTTGCAGCCCGAAAACCGTTCAACACATGGAATATGCCGGCAATGTAACACAGTAGAGCAAGAACAGAATAATGCTATCACTACATGCATATTTGGCTGGTGGAAAGCTCTATGGTTACAGTTTTGCAAAAAGCCAATTTTTTCCTACAACAAAGGAATATATTTTATTTAACTATCATGGTAGTTGAAACATCATTGAGAAGGTTCCTCCAACTCAATCCCAATTAAAGTGATTAACAACCCAACAATATTAATTAAGAGTGATGAGATACATGTGATAACCCAAGTACTAGATACTCAAGAATTGTCCATAACCGGGGACACGGCTAACCATGATTAGATTGTACACTCTGCAGAGGTTTGCGCACTTTTCCCCACAAGACTCGATCTCCTCCGTTGGATTTCTCGCACTACAGGGTGTTTGAGAAACGGATGATCGAGACACAGTCTTTCAGAAACATTAACTCTCTACTCCGGACAGACCATACCAAACCTACATCCCACTACCTACTGATCTGCCTCTTCAAGAGCTTCACATAACTTACTCAACTATGCTAGAGCCCATAATAGCTTGTGGCTGCACACGGAAGTTTCTAGCATGAATCATCTCAGTTCCCTTTGAGCCTGGGTGGCGGTCCATAGGAAGATCACACGGGTACTCCGGGATTTCCAAAAATACAAGCAACACTGGGTACTCCAGGTGCCTCAATCCACCGAGATGTTTGATTAAGTTGCCACCTTAAGTTGAACCATTAATTAACAAGCTCACATCTGTCATGGATTTCACTCAAACCCAAACCACGTCTACGAGCATAGCATAGCATAGTATATATAAGCAACGCGTAGAGTAACTCCCAAGGGTTTGAATGTAACAGGGCAATAGGTTCTACCTCATCGACTACTTCCCAACCCACAAGTTAATGACATCCTAATCATGCAATGTTTGAGGATTGAGACTAATGCATAAAAACTGGGTGATAAAATGGATATGATCAAAGTGTTACTTGCCTTGCTGACGATCTGCAAAACCTAGGGACTCGTAGTAGCATGCTTCGCACTGCGGGTGTTCTATCGCAAGCAAACAATAGCATACATAAGTAACAAGCAACGATGCACAAGCAAAAATCAAACAGAAGAGGTTGACCAGAAGTTTCAACTTAAGAACTCCGGTTCGCAAAAAGAGTCAAATCAAAAGGAGCAACGAAACTCAGACGGCGAAAGAAAGAAGCTTCATTTACTAATCTGAAACTAGGTCAAATTTTACAGTAGAGAAAACTTGTTTGAGTTGGTTAAGCGGAAAGAGGGTTTCGAGACGAAACTCCAAGCGCTTGAATCGCCCGATTCCGACTAATGAGCGAAAAGAAAAACAGAAACTAAGATCGGATCAGAAATTGCGATCAGTGAAAATCGTGGAATAAATCTGATAAAAGAAAACTGACGTACAGACTAACGAACGAGCGTTCGTTAGCTGTTTCTAATGGGCGAAGAACCGTTCGTTAAAACGATCGTTCGGACGAACATCCGCCAATTAGAAGAACCGAGAAAAACCGGCGAATCCGAAAAAAAACGGATCTGGGGTTCTAAAGAAATAAAAACCGGTCGGTCTTTATAAAAAAAACCGGCGGTGGGGCGCGGCGGCTACCTCCGGCGAGAGGTCCGGTGGGGCGGCGGCGCGGACTGCTGCGGCGGCAGCAGGTGGTAGGCGGCGGCGGCTTGGAGGAGGGGGCAAGACGCGGCGGCGGCGGCGCTCGCGGGGAAGGCGGCGACGGCGGCGGTGTGGTGGGGTGTTGGGGCGGGGGTGGCGGCGTATATAAGGGCGGGGCGGGGCGGCTTGGAGGAGGGGGCAAGACGCGGTGGCGGCGGCGCTCGCGGGGAAGGCGGCGGCGGCCTGGCGCGGCTGGGCCTTAGGCCCAGTCGGCGCGGGAACCTCTTTTTTTAAATAATTTCGCCGACCGAACTAAATCCTAAAAAAAATAAAAATATAAAAATGCCAAATAAATTTTCACCGTCTAAATAAAATATTTAGAATGAGAGGAACATTTTCTTGGCCCTAAAATGCAATTTTGGAAGACGTGCAATTTTTCTAATGCAAACAAAATTGCAATAAAATCCAAATAAAACATGATATGCATGGATGACTATGTATAACATTCCAAATTGAAAATTTGGGATGTTACACCCGACTTGTGGGTGAATCATAGTCTCCATCATCCTTTCCTCACTTGGGACAATGCACTAATAATAATGATCATCACACTTTTATTTACTTACAGCTCAAGAATTACAACTCAATACTTAGAACAAAATATGACTCTATGTGAATGCCTCCGGCGGTGTACCGGGATATGCAATGACTCATGAGTGACATGTATGAAAGAATTATGAACGGTGGCTTTGCCACAAATATGATGTCAACTACATGATCATGCGAAGCAATATGACAATGATGAAGCGTGTCATAATAACGGAACGGTGGAAAGTTGCATGGCAATATATCTCGGAATGGCTATGGAAATGCCATAATAGGTAGGTATGGTGGCTGTTTGGAGGAAGGTATATGGTGGGTTTAAGGTACCGGCGAAAGTTGTGCGGTACTAGAGAGGGTAGCAATGGTGGATGGGTGAGAGTGCGTATAATCCATGGACTCAACATTAGTCATAAAGAACTCACATACTTATTGCAAAAATTTATTAGTTATTGAAACAAAGTACTACGCGCATGCTCCTAGGGGGATAGATTGGTAGGAAAAGACCATCGCTAGTCCCCGACCGCCACTCATAAGGAAGACAATCAATAAATTAATCATGCTCCGACTTCATCACATAACGGTTCACCATACGTGCATGCTACGGGAATCACAAACTTCAGAACAATTATTTCTCAAATTCACAACTACTCAACTAGCATGACTCTAATATCACCATCTTCATATCTCAAAAGAATCATCAAGTATCAAACTTCTCATAGTATTTGAAGCACTTTTTATGATAGTTTTTATTATACCCATCTTGAATGCCTATCATATTAGGACTAATTTTATAACCAAAGCAAATTACCATGTTGTTCTAAAAGACTCTCAAAATAATATAAGTGAAGCATGAGATATCAATAATTTCTATAAAATAAAACCACCAATGTGCTCTAAAAGATATAAGTTAAGCACTAGAGCAAAATTATCTTAGCTCAAAAGATATAAGTGAAGCACATAGAGTATTCTAATAAATTCCAATTCATGTGTGTCTATCCCAAAAGGTCTGTACATCAAGGATGATTGTGTTAAACTAAAAAGAAAAGACTCAAATCATACAAGACACTCCAAGCAAAACACATATCATGTGGTGAATAAAAATATAGCCTCAAGTAAAGTTACCGATAGAAGAAGACGAAAGAGGGGATACCTTCCAGGGCACCCCCAAGCTTAGGATTTTGGTTCTCCTTGAATTTTACCTTGGGGTGCCTTGGGAATCCACAAGCTTAGGCTCTTGCCACTCCTTATTCCATAGTCCACCAAATCTTTACCCAAAACTTGAAAACTTCACAACACAAAACTTAAACAGAAAATCTCATGAGCTCCCTTAGTATAAGAAAACAAACCACCACTTAAGGTACTGTAATGAACTCATTATTTATTTATATTGGTGTTAAACCTACTGTATTCAACTTCCCTATGGTTCATAACCTCCGATACTAGCCATAGATTCATCAAAATAAGCAAACAACACGCGAAAAACAGAATCTGTCAAAAAAAGATTAGTCTGTAGTAATCGGTAGGTTTAGAATACTTCTGTAACCCCAACAATTCTAAAATAAATTTCTTGACGTGAGTAATTTATCTATTAATCTTCTTCAAAAAGAATCAACCTAATCGCACTCTCAAGTAAAATATGGCAGCAAATCTCGTGAGCGCTAAAGTTTCTGTTTTTTACAGCAAGATTGCAAAGACTTTCCCCAAGTCTTCCCAAAGGTTCTACTTGGCACAAACACTAATTAAAAGCACAAAACCACATCTAAAAAAAGGCTAAATGAATTATTTATTACTAAACAGAACCAAAATGCAAGGAACAAAAATAAAATTGGGTTGCCTCCCAACAAACGCTATCGTTTAACGCCCCTAGCTAGGCATAAAAGCAAGGATAGATCTAGGTATTATCATCTTTGGTATGCAATCCATAAGTGGCTCTCATAATAGATTAATAAGGTAATTTAATTTTCTTTCTAGGAAAGTGTTCCATGCCTTTCCTTAATGGAAATTGGAATCTAATATTCCCTTCTTTCATATCAATAATTGCACCAATCGTTCTAAGGAAAGGTCTACCAAGAATAATTGGACATGTAGGATTGCAATATATATCAAGAACAATGAAATCTACGGGCACATAATTACTATTGGCAACAATAAGAAAATCATTAATTCTTCCCATAGGTTCCTTGATAGTGGAATCTGCGAGGTGCAAATTTAAAGAACAATCATCAAATTCACGGAAACCTAACACATCACACAAAGTTTTTGGAATCGTGGAAACACTAGCACCCAAATCACATAAAGCATAGCATTCATGATATTTAATTTTAATTTTAATACTAGGTTCCCACTCATCATAAAGTTTTCTAGGGATAGAAACTTCCAATTCAAGCTTTTCTTCATAAGATTGCATTAAAGCATCAACAATATGTTTAGTAAAAGCTTTATTTTGATTATAAGCATGCGGAGAATTTAACACGGATTGCAACAAGGAAATACAATCTATTAAAGAACAATTATCATAATTAAATTCCTTGAAATCCAAAATAGTGGGTTCATTGCTATGTAAAGTTTTGACCTCTCCAATCCCACTTTTACCAATTTTTGCGTCAAGATCTAAAAACTCCGAATCATTGGGACGCCTTTTAACTAAAGTTGACTCATCTCCAGTCCCATCATTGTCAAGATTCATATTGCAAAACAAAGATTTAATAGGTGACACATCAATCACTTTTAGACCTTCATCCTTATTATCTTGAAAACTAGAAGAACACGCTTTCACAAAGCAATCTTTTTTAGCACGCATCGTAGCGGTTCTTTCTTTGCACTCATAAATGGAAATTCTCATGGCTTTTAGAGACTCATTGATATCATGCTTAGGTGGAATAGATCTAAGTTTCAAAGAATAAACATCAAGAGAAATTCTATCCACGTTCCTAGCCAACTCATCAATCTTAGACAGTTTTTCTTCAATCAAAGCATTGAAACTCTTTTGCGGACTAATAAATTCTTTAATACTAGATTCAAAATCAGAGGGCATCTTATTATAATTTCCATCAGAATTATTGTAGGAATTACCATAATTATTAGAGGAATTACTAGGAAACGTCCTAGGATTTAAATTACCCCTATATGCGTTGTTACCGAAATTGTTCCTACCAACAAAATTCACATCCATAGATTCATTATTATTCTCAATCAAAGTAGGAAAAGGCATTTCACTAGGATCAGAAGAAACACTCTGCCGGGGTTGCTGATCCACGGGCACCTATGGGACCGGCGGACCGGGTCCCTTTCGGTTCGGCGGGGGCGGAGGTCGCGCAAAGAGCAGATCGAGGCGGAGCACGCGGGCGGTTTACCCAGGTTCGGGCCGCATGGATGCGTAAAACCCTACTCCTGCTTTGTGGTGTTGTATTGATTTCTAGCTCGGGAGCGCGGAGTGCTACAGTACACTCCAGGAGCTAGCAAGACCAGGCGTGGGTGTTCGAAGTGGCTCCCCCCCCGTTGCATCCGGGCCTCCTTTTATATGCTCAAGGGGTTACCGACATGGCAATGGAGGTAAAGGGCAAAAACGGAAAGGTGCTGTGGTAGGTACAGCTACCTGCTACAGTGCTATCATACCTAACCCTGGCGGCAGGGGACAAGGGCATTAATTGCCCGTCTGTGTCGCCTAGACAGTACCGAAAGGGACCGCTACGGACGCCACCGTTTGCCACGATGGTTATCTTGTCAGCGCCTGCTTGCCACCTCGCACCCCTAGCTGCACGGCCTCCTGCCACGTGTGCTTGGGAGGGTCCCAGAGCGACACGTTGGCAGGTGAGCTGGAGCGCGGGCACGAAGTGGGGGTTTCCCGCGGCAAGCTCCTTGCTGCGGTCGTCGTCTTGTCGTGTTCGGGAGCTTGTCGCTCGCCGGGCCTTGCCGGGACGCGTGGCGCGTCGCGACAAGTTTTCTCGATATGCCTTGAGTGGCCTTCTCGGCAAGCTCCTCTTGCCGGGGTCTTGTTTCCTTCCCGGCCAGCTTCTCTTGCCGGGGCCTTGGTTGGCCTTCCGGCAAGCTCCTCTTGCCGGGGCCTTGGTTTGAGTACTTTGTTCTTGAATGGTCATCAAAGTAGCTGCGGAGGGTCTTGGCGGCCACTCGGCAAGCCTTGCCGAGGGATGCTGTGACTGCCCGTGCACAAGTTCGGGATACTAGGGTCCCCCTACTCTAGTACACCGACAGGAGCCCCCGGGCCTGGGCCAGACACGGTGCCGAGCGCTATTGGGCCAGGCCCAAAACAGTGCAGGGGCACGCGCGGCCTAGGTCACGCCGCATATCTCTCTGCTTCCACCGCGCACGCCCAGAACGACACGCGTTGAATGCGGCGTCATGGGCGAGACCATGGGTGGTTATTTTAATCGGAAATGCGGAACGTCCGCCCCCTCCCCCTTTATAAGAAGAGGAAATGGGGGCAGTTCGCACATTCGTCTGTTGCTGTTCCCAATCTTAGAAATCTCCGCCGCTCCCTCGCCTTCCCAAAGCAGAGAGAGAGAGCAGCGCCCCGCCCCCCTATCGCCGCCAGCATCACCAACGCCGCCGGCTTCCTCCACTGCTTTTGCCATGGCTCCGAAAGCCGACAAGGGGAAAGCCGTGAAGTCGACCGAGGCGCAGCGGCTCGCGGCGCTGCGGAAGGAGCGGGCAGTTTTCCCCCCCAAGCTCGCCGCGAAGGAGCTGAAGGAGAAGTACTACCTCTTCTGGTCGGCGGAGACGCGCGCGCATCCGCGCACGAAGGTACTCCCCGCCATTGCTTGGAAGAAGGCTCCGAACAGGTACCCCTTCTTCGCTCTGTTCTTCTACTGCGGGCTCTGCCCACCCTTCTCTGATTTCTTTTGCGACATCATGAACACGTACGGGTTCCATCTCCTTGACTTCACCCCCAATGCCGTCCTGACGATGGTGGTTTTCGCACACCTTTGTGAAAACTTTGTCGGAGTCCTTCCCAACGTAGCTCTCTTCCGCCACTTTTTCATACCCCGAGTAGAGAGAGGAGATCCTCTATCCGGCGGGATTGCCTGGATCTCAAGGTCCGGCAAGAAAGAGACCTACCTGGATGGAGAGTTCCGCGGCAAGTGGGAGGAGTGGAGAGCGGATTGGTGCTGGATTGACGAAGAGGATCCGCAGCCATTCACCTCCCAACGCAAAGCCCCAGTAGCACGCGGCGGCGATTGGAGTGACATGGCTCCGGAGGACGCCAGGCTGAAGATTGCCGTTACCAGGATCCTGCGCCTGAGGTTTGCCGGGCTTACTGTTGGCGCTGTTGGCGCAGACTTCCTTCGCCGCCGCATCGCCCCCCTGCAGGAACGGGGGAGGCCCACTTGGGAGTTCAAGAACGCGCCAGACATCATGAGGCTGCGGCCAGGCCTCAATTACAACTTCACAGTCCTGGAGCTTGACGCGATGCTGCAGGAGCTGTTCAGATATGACCCCCAGCATCCCGAGGTGTTCAAGTTGCCGGGGGGCGTCGTGCCTTTGTGGAACAATTCCGAGCTCGACCGCATCCGTGCAATGATGCCGGAGTGCGACTCGCACGGGATTGTGCCAACTTGGCAGGAGCCTGCAGACGAGGTCGTGCAGCAATTCTTCGACGACTTGGTGGAAGTGCCAATCCGCCTCGACGAGAAGGACGGCCTCACCCGCGATACCACGGATGCGGAGTTGGCGCTCATCGCCACCAGGATGGAGGAGGCAGCGGCAGCCGCAGCCGCGGGCGAGTTCGATTTTACTGTGGAGGAGGCTGATGTAGCGGAAGCGGCAAGCCGTGCCGAGCGTGGGGAGCCTGCCGGCAAAAAGGGGCTTGCCGGGCAAGACACCGAGCCGAGCGAGCCCGCCAAGGACGCGAGCGGCTCGTTGCAAATCGACTCTTCTTCCACCTCGTCTTCAGACAGCCCACCAGAAGCAAAGCCTCCGGCCCCACCAAGAAGGCGCCTCCGCAAGGTTGGCGATGTGGCGGAGCGGCAAGCGGGTCAACAGTCGCCACGCCGCGTGACACGCTCGACCATGGCAAACACCGTTGCCGCGGGAGCATCTCACGCTACGACGGGAACTGGAGCAGAGTCTAGCCGGACCACCGCTTCGGCCCCTGTCGCTACTCACGCCGCGCCAACAGCCAGAGCGGGGTCGTCTCAGACCACTGCCACTGCTCTCGGCAAGTGGCCGAGGGAAGCTTCTCCTCCGCCTCCTCGTGCCGGGCGCGCACCGGGCTTCGACTTCTCCGCGTTAAGCTCCGACGAGGAAGAAGAGGAAGAGTAAGCTTCTCTTGTTGTACTTGCATTTGTTCAAATCTTGCTGTTTGCCTTGTTTCTCACTTGCTTTTCCCTGAATCTGTCCCTCGTTAGGACTCTGGCCCAGAGAGCGGCAAAGAGAGCCAAGGCCCCGGTGATCGTTGTCGAGGACGAGCCCACTGCGACAGCAGGTGACGCGCCCGAGACAAGCTTGCTGGACCTGGCGACTTTCCTCCATGGCAGCCCCCAGCGTGAGTGTGTGAATTATTTTCCGCGGCGAGGCACGCATGGGTACTTGTCTTTGCTGATACCCACTTGTTGACTTGTGTAGGAGTCGAGCAGCCCCACCGGGAGCCAAGGGAAAATCCCCCGACAAGGGAGAATTCTCCGGCAAAGGAGGGCTCCCCGGCAAGGGAGAAGTCTCCGGCAAGGGAGGGATCTCCGGCAAGGGAGAAGTCTCCGGCAAGGGAGGGTTCTCCGGCGAGGGACAATGCCAGTGGCCCCCCGACGGCGGAGACCATGACTGCAGAACCTAGTGCATGTACTCCTCTTGCTTCAAAACTTCCCTTGGGTTCTTCTCTCGATCTTCTTGAGTTTTTGCTGGATTTTCCTTGACTCTTCCCCCTTTTTCCGGTCGTCAGATCCACCCGCTGCGGAGCAGATGGAA